>NC_090657.1:90644840-90967340 GCF_040937935.1 Hyperolius riggenbachi
CAATGCGAAAAGGGAAGTAGACAGGGGGCAGCCCTGCCTCGTCCCCCTGCCTAGGTTAAAGGTATTTGAAACATGCAAGCCGGTTTTAACCCTGGCCGTTTGGGAAAGGTATAGTGCCTGAATCCATTTTATGAACTTAGGCCCAAAACCAAAGCGTCGGAGAAACGTCCATTCCACTGAGTCGAACGCTTTTTCGGCGTCGAGGGACGCAATCGTTCTCGAGCCGCAATTGTCATGTTTTATACTAAGATTTCTCATTAGTCGTCTGATGTTTATGTCAGTTCCCTTCCCGGGAACAAAACCAGACTGGTCCGGGTGAATTAAGGTCGATAAAACCCTGTTCACTCTAACAGATAGTATTTTGGCTAGTAATTTATATCCCGTGTTTAGAAGCGAGATAGGTCTATACGACGAGCATTTGGTAGGGTCCTTGCCTGGTTTAGGGATTATAACTATCAGCGCTTCAGCCATTGAGTTTGGTAGAGGTTTACCTGAGTGTGGGAGGTGAAACACCTGGAGTAAGCGGGAAGAAAGTAGTCCCCTGTTTTTTTTAAAGAATTCCAGAGGGAGGCCATCAGTACCGGGGGATTAATTTGTTGGCATGAGATCCAAGGCAGCATCCAGCTCCTCCCTGGAGATGTCCCCATCTAGGTATTCCCTCTCAGAGGGGGATATTTTAGGGAAATGGATACCATTTAAGAATTCAGATAGCATAGCATCAGAGTAATGGGCAGAGGACGCATACAAGGTCGTGTAGTATTCCCTAAAAAGCTGATTCACTGCCAGAGCATCATGGATAGGTTGGTCATTATGGTCGAGAATTGTAGATATATGTGGGATAAATCTTTCTTGACCTATAAGATGCGCTAGCAACCTCCCTGTGTTGTCCCCTTGTTCGTAAATACGGACTGATTTAAGCTTAATAGCTGACTGCGCACAGTTAACTTTTCTATGTTTAAGGGCAGAGAGGGCTAATTGCCATGCAGAGTAGGAATCTGAGGTTTGGGTAGAGATATGAGTGGCCTCCGCCTTTTTAGCAGCCTCTTCCGCGTTAGTAAGCAACATTCTAGTTTGGTCTCTTGCATATTTAATGCCTGCAGTAAAAGAGCCTCTCACGACGGCCTTGTATGCGTCCCACACCACACTTGTTGTAGCGGATTCTTCATTTTCTCGCAAGTATCTCTGAAGGGGGACTTTAGTCACCTCTTCCACGAACATGCTGTTTAGCCATTTGGGAGAAAGGCTCCAGACAGGTCTGGATTGAAAGTTCTCTGTTCTAATGGCTAGCTCCAGGGGGGCATGATCCGAGACACCCCTAGGGAGGAGCCTGAGACCCGACACCCCGGGAGCCAGGTCAGGAGAAGAGAGGAACATGTCAATTCGAGAAAGGGGTTGATGTGTAGTGGAGTGGCATGTATAACCACCTTCATGAGGAAATCTTTCCCTCCAAATATCCACCAGACCTAGAGACTCAATCCAGTGTTTAAGTATTAGCGAGTCTCTACTAGAGGGTGACAGTCTGTCCTTCTGGGGGGAAATCACCATATTAAAGTCCCCGCATAACAGGGTCTTACATGAGGGCCATTTGTTAATGTGCTCCAGAATGTCTTGGAGAGTCTGAATGTCAGCAGGGGGTGGAAGGTATAAGCCTATAATGTACATCTCCATACCATGTACCATGGCGTGTATGATTACATATCTGCCAAAAGTGTCTATTTTAAGGTGGAGTAATTGAAAGGGGCATTTTTTGTGAATTAAAATAGATACACCACGCGCGTAATTTGAAAAAGTGGAGGAGTAGTATGCGGAGATGAAGGGTTTTTTTTAATGATAGGACCCTGCTACCCGTGAGATGAGTCTCCAGAAGGACAGAGATGTCTGGTTGATAATTACGCATAAAAGAGAAAACAAGAGCTCTTTTTATCTTGTCATTAAGACCTCTGACATTCCAGAGGATCACCCTTAGTTCAGCAGGGATCAGAGACATTGCATACGAGTAGGAATCCTTTGTACCAAGTAGAGTTTAAACATTTGGGGAGGGAAAAACCTTGGGTGCTCTGAGCTGCTGCAGTAAAAGGGACGCACAAACAGATATACAATGAACATAATATATACAGCCCATGGAGATTGGAACATCATCTCCATTTCCTGAAGCCCTAACCCACCCTGCCTCAACTTTCTAACTAGCTGAAGCTTTAGCCCTTAACCATACTAGACTTAGGTGGCTTTGCACTTCCGAGAGTGCAGACTGGCCGTTGACTAAAGGCGGTGGTGAGGAGTGGAGATAGGCCTCGGTCAACTTCACTCCTTGAAGAGGGAAACAGTTCGGCCGGTGAGGGAAGGGGTACTGCAATGGCGCAGGGGGGGGGGGGGGGGGGTCAGGGAGTGTACACGTGGGGAAATAAATGTTCAAGTCCGTCCAGAAGCTGGAGTTCGGAAATGATTAGATTAGTTTATGTACTAGGCCCTGGGAGCGGGGGGATCAAGGGGTAATAACCTTGCATTCAGTACTCACTGCGACCCCCATCAGATATTAGGCAGTCTTAGAGGACCAGGCCGACGAACCGGAGAAGCAAACTGCAGCATTCGTTTACCCCTGTCAGGCAGGAAGGGTGTCCAGCCAAGTCGAGGCGTCCTCGGGGGTGTTAAAAAAGCGGATGGTTTCCCCGTCTTGCACTCTCAGGCATGCCGGGAAGAGCATGGCATAGGGTATCCCTTTCTTGCGGAGCCGGGGTTTCACCGACTCAAAGGTGTTCCTCCGCTTCTCTCCGGTGCGAAGTCCGGGAAGAACATCAAGCGGGCGTTCTCGAAGTGGATGTCTTGTAGTTTCCTGGCTTCGCGGAGAACCGCATCTCTGTCCTGGAAGTTGAGAAGCTTGAATATGAAGGAACGAGCTGGGGAGCCTGGAGGAAGAGGTTTGGACGGTATGCGGTGCGCCCGCTCCACCACAAAGCACGAGGAGAAGTGGGCCTCAGGCATGAGGCGTCTAAGCAAGGAAGCGATAAAAGACACTGGCTCATCTCCCTCGCTGCCCTCCGGGAGGCCCATTATGCGAATGTTACTGCGCCTGTTGCGGTTTTCGGAGTCTTCGATCCTATCTTCCAGACGCTTAACTTTTTTCACCAGGTCGGCTGTGGTCGCCTTCTGAGTGGTATTAGAGTCCTCAATATCGCTTATACGCTGCTCCGCTTGAGTTAGCCGATTTCGGACATTGGAGACGTCTTGGCGCAGAGTCGTTATCTGAGATTGTAAGTAGTCTATTTTAGTGCCCAAGGTATCACTCGTAGAGCTTATTAGGTCTTTGCATGCTGTTGTAGCCGCCATGAGTTGAGTGAAGTCGGGTTGCTCGTCTGCCGCCATCAGGGCTGTAGTTTGTGTGGCCTTCACTTTAGCTGAGGGCAAGATGGCGCTGGTTTGAATGCCGCGTGACTTGGCTGTTTTTTGTTTCCTCTCCGGCTGGTCCGCAGTGGTCCCTCCCTTCGGCATAGTCACCTCACCGGTGTCAGGAGTAGTTCCGCCGGCTGGCAGGGTGTTTCAGAGGGTAAAAAGTAGGATTTTTAGCCGGGTAGGCGAGAGGAGATCAGGAGCTCCGAGAACCAGTGACCGCTCAGTCTGCGTGCATAGCCACGCCCCCCGACATGGACTTTACTATGTGTCTAAAAAGGTCTAGCCTGAGCTAGGTGTTTATAAACTTCCTCTCCATTTTAATTTGCAGCCAGCTATACATTTCCAAAACCAACTGCAGCTACTTTTTCTTGGTGTCTGTAATCTGTGTTGCAGCACGGACAGCCCAGTCATTCCCTCTTCCTGCATGAGTAGTAAGCAAAACCTTTGCTGAGTGACATGCAGCAACACTGACACTCCCAACCTCCACTCACTGCGTTGGAGAACATGGTGTCAGGGCTAGGTAATTGAGTGCTCAAAATCAAGCTATGCATTTTTGAGATGACTTACTAGTAATAGTAATTTGTAGAGCTGAATTTAAGGTTTTTCAGCCCACCCTACAACCAAATTCAGATGCATTTGTGAGACAGATAAATCGTTGAGAGGATGTCCTGTACCATCTATTTGGCAATTTATATGCTCATACATTTGTAGAACATGTTGCTATATTCTGCCTACAATCCAGCCAGTCCTCCCTGTCCATTGGTTGGATGATCTGACTCCCATCCCCTGATGTAATTCTGTATAATTGGCCTGGAAAGTTGTGAGTATATGAATGAAATAATCCCAGCACGGTTTGAGTCTCCTAGACATATGTCTCCAAATGGTGTTGAGGTCAAAGGAAACACCTAAGCCAATGCCTTATTTGGAAATGTGTAAAATACTCAGATCCTGGTACCTAATATTTATGTCTGAGTTATGTCCAAGTATAGTATAAATTGTTCTATCGCTTAGGAAACCGAAAAATTTATTTAACTTGTGAGTTACTCGCCAACCAAAGGACTCCTGACCTCCATCACTGGTTCAAAGAGTGGGTTGACTATGGAGGGGGCTCCTGAGAGATGAAGAAACGTATATTTTAAGTACTTTTTGAGCAAGGACTTAAAAGGCTCTGCTTACAGGAGTAGATGAAAAGATCTCAGTACCTGTGCTGTATATTAAATAAAAGTCAGTTCTAGTGCTGAATAGTGAAGGAAAAAAAATCCTTTCTGCCCTTTTCCACTAGCGCGTTTGCGCTGGCTGAATCGGAAAGTCGCAAACCGCTAGCGATTTTACAATCGCTACGGTTTGCTTTTTAACATAGGAATCGCGGTAGGTCATTTCCAGTACCGCGATTCATTTTTTACAGGAACGCGAACGCGCGGCGGAGCGATATTTGCCACGATTTTGCTATGCAGTGCATAGCATAGCAAAATCGCGGCCGCAAACGTCGGGAAATCGCCGGTAATTTTTTAGCTTTTCGATTCAGCAATCGCTAGCGTTCAGCGTGAACGCTAGCGACTGCTAGTGGAAAAGGACAGCCAATTCATGAATACATTCAGCATTTGGAACTGTGCATTGCGTTGATCTTTTTTTTTTTTTTTCTTTTGGTTTGTTAGTTAAAATATGACTTATTTTTCACTCCTAAAACAATGATTGCTTTACATTACCAGCTTCTTTTACATTCCAGTGGTGTGACAGGTCCCCTTTAATGTGACATGACACTTGCGTCTAGTCCATTAGAGAAAGCACAGCCAAGCCGCTTCTGAATTTAGCTGAAACTAATGGATTTTGATAATGAGCCTTACCACAGGAGGAAGGGCATGGGGTAATCTTCTATGGTTACCGCGTTCACAGTGTGTGTGTGTGTGTGTGTGTGTGTGTGTGTGTGTGTGTGTGTGTGTGTGTGTGTGTGTCTGTATGTGTGCCAGTGTATGTGCGTCCGTGCGTGCCTGTGTGTGTCTGTATGCGTGCCAGTGTATGTGCCTGTGTTTGTGCCTGTGTGTCTGTATGAGTGCCAGTGTATGTGCGTCCATGCCTGTATGTGCCTGTATGCGTGCCAGTGTATGTGCCTGTATGCTTGCCAGTGTATGTGCCTGTGTGTGTGCCTGTGTGTCTGTATGAGTGCCAGTGTATGTGTGTGCGTGCCTGTGTGTATGCCTGTGTGTCTGTATGAGTGCCAGTGTATGTGCGTCCGTCCGTGCGTGCGTGCCTGTGTGTGTCTGTATGCGTGCCAGTGTATGTGTCTGTATGCATGCCTGTGTATGTGCCTGTGTGTGTGCCTGTGTGTCTGTATGAGTGCCAGTGTATATGTGTGTGCGTGCCTGTGTGTGTGCCTGTGTGTCTGTATGAGTGCCAGTGTATATGTGTGTGTGCGTGCCTGTGTGTGTGCCTGTGTGTCTGTATGAGTGCTAGTGTATGTGCCTGTATGCGTGCCAGTGTATGTGCCTGTGTGTGTGCCTGTGTGTCTGTATGAGTGCCAGTGTATGTGTATGTGTGTGCGTGCATGCCTGTGTGTGCGTGCCTGTGTGTGTGCGTGTCTGTATGCGTGCCAGTGTATGTGAGTGCGTGCATGCGTGCCTGTGTGTGTGTGTGTGTGTGTGTGTGTGTGTGCGCGTTCGTGCCTGTATTTGTGTCTGTGTGTGTGTATCTGTGCGTGCCTGTGTGTGTGCGTGCTAGTGTGTGTGTCTGTGTGTGTATCTGTGTGGCTGTGTCTTTTTTTTGTGTGCGTGCCTGTGTGTGTGTGTCTGTGCATGCATGCCTGTGTGTGTCTATGCGTGCGTGCCTGCCTATGTGTGTGTGTGAGGCCACATACAGACATCAGACCATAGTCTTTGGAAAATGAAAGATCACAGACCAATCTTACCACCCTTCCTGTAGTATAAGAGCCATACTCCACACAGTCTTTTCTATGGAGCTGAACTCCACACCAGGAAAAAAATCTCTGCAGGCTGCTGCACACACAGATGCTGTACAGACACAAAAGATCAGTATCTGCAAAAGATCTGTTCCTGCCAAAAATCCATTCCTGCAAAATTGCAATGATAGTCTATGAGATCTGCAGATCATCATACACACATGATTTAACTGACATTCATCTGCAGATCAGATCCACCAGGATGGATTTTCAGATCTGCAGATCTGCAGATGAATGTCAGTTAAATCATGTGTGTATGATGATCTGCAGATCTCATAGACTATCATTGCAATTTGCAGGAATGGATTTTTGGCAGGAACAGATCTTTTGCAGATACTGATCTTTTGTGTCTGTACAGCATCTGTGTGTGCAGCATCTTGCAAAGATTTTTTTTCTGATGTGGAGTTCAGCTCCATAGAAAAGACTGAGTAGAGTATGGCTCTTATACTACATGAAGGGTGGTAAGATTGGTCTGTGATCTTTCATTTTCCAAAGACTATGGTCTGATGTCTGTATGTGGCCTGAGCCTCTGTGCATGCATGCCTGTGTGTGTGTGTGTCTGTGCATGCGTGCCTGTGTGTCTCTGTGCGTGCCTGTCTGTGTGTGTGTGTGTCTGTCCGTGCCTGCCTGCCTGCCTGTGTGTGTGTGTGTGTGTGTGAGCCTCTGTGCATGCATGCCTGTGTGTGTGCCTGTGCATGCGTGCCTGTGTGTGTGTGTCTGTCTGTGCGTGCGTGCGTGCGTGCGTGTGTGTCTGTCTGTGCGTGCGTGCCTGTGTGTGTGTGTCTGTCTGTGCATGTGTGCGTGCCTGTGTGTGTGTCTGGGCACTGACTTGTAGCAATGAGACAATACAGTTCTTCCCGAGAATATGCTGGGGCTCTCGGGGGGGTTAGTAAGCAAATGTAATGCCTTTATGAATATTCTATGCAATGAATATTCATATGTGTAAATACAGATGGAAGGAATATGGTCACTTAAGGTATAAAATGCTGGAAGGGAAAATCCACATCCAGTATAAAATTGTCATAAATATAAATGGTTGCTCCACAAGCCTTTTTCATAATTTAATGCTATTAAAAACTATTTTTGGGTCTTCAGACGGGAAGCTCACATTGTTGTCTTTAACCACTTGAGGACCCACCCTTTACCCCCCCTTAAGGACCAGCGCTAGTTTGATTGATCTGTGCTGGGTGGGCTCTGCAGCCCCCAGCACAGATCAGGGTGCAGGCAGGGAGATCAGATTGCCCCCCTTTTTTCCCCCCTATGGGGATGATGTGCTGGGGGGGTCTGATCTCTGCTGCCTGCGAGTGGCTGGCGGGGGGGGGGGCACCTCAAAGCCCCCCTCCGCGGCGAAATGCTCCCCCTCCCTCTCCTACCTGGCCCCCTTTGGTAAGCCGGGCTGCACAGGACGCTATCCGTCCTGTGCAGCCAGTGACAGGCTGTCTCCTGTCACATGGCCGCGATCCCCGGCCGCTGATTGGCCGGGGATCGCCGATCTGCCTTACGGCGCTGCTGCGCAGCAGCGCCGTACAAATGTAAACAAAGCGGATTATTTCCGCTTGTGTTTACATCTAGCCTGCGAGCCGCCATCGGCGGCCCGCAGGCTATTCACGGAGCCCCCCGCCGTGATTTGACAGGAAGCAGCCGCTCGTACGAGCGGCTGCTTCCTGATTAATTAGGCTGCAGCTGGCGACGCAGTACTGCGTCGCTGGTCCTGCAGCTGCCACTTTGCCGACGCACGTTATGAGTGTGCGGTCGGCAAGTGGTTAAAACACTGTCACGGTTACATTTTCTGCTCTGTTTTGAGCAGAAAAAACGTCCTCTTTGCTGCGGGATTAAAGCAGACCTGAACTCCTGAACTTCCTTTCTGCTCTAAAAGATAAGCAACAGCATGATACCCTTTAAAGAAAAACATTTCTTTGTTACAGCTGATACAAATTATGCAGTTAATCTGCAGTGGGTCTACTTCCTGCTTTCATGGAAGCAGACATAGGGGTTAACATCCTGTGTTTACAAATTAGCTGATCTGCCAAGGCAGCCAGCCGACACAGCTGAGAGATCAAATTAAAAGTGAAAATCATGCCTGGTCTCCCATAATGCTCCGAAAGGTAAATACTGCATAGCTTAAAGTGAACCAGAGACGAAGCACCCTCATGTATTTTACCATATATATCAGTGGGAACATTAGAGAAAACACCTACCCTGCTCTCTGTTTCATTCTTCACTGCTCAGCTTGCTTGTTAGCAGCCCTGATAAAATCCCTGACTGAGCATTCAGGAATCATTATAGCTGAGTCTGACTTTTCTGATGTCTTTTCAAGGCCAAGCCTGCCCCTTCTGGCTCTGCTTTCCTGTTCTGTATACTGCAGGATCACAGAGAGCTGTGATGAGATGGGAGGAGCTGCTAATGTAAGGGTATAATGAAACACTTTTTTTTTAATCTCTATTTGTTAGTCATGAGAGGTTTTTGGAAATGGTGATTTCATTTTACGCACAGCCCACTAAATAATATGCTTTTCTGATGAGCTGTGTTTTGCATGGAGTTTTAGTAAAAAAAAACACAAAAAAGGCACACCAGAGCGGCGAAAATACCAGGTATAGTATTTATTTTGTAAAATCTATCAGGGGTATGTTTATTTTGTGCCAAAGTGTTCATCTCTGGTTCCCTTTAACAGCACAGGCTGTGACATCACTGGGAGGGCAGGGATACATACCAATAAACAGTTATATATAGTTATAGGAAGTGTTTCTGATGCTGAAATGGAAAAATTATCATAAAAGTAGGTATCCTGAATAATTTACTTCTTTTTTTACTATATGCCATTACGCTGCCTCTTTAATTAGTTGCACAAAGCAGGGTGCATTCTTCACTCTTTTCAACACCTGAATTAATTCATTTGACAGTCCGCACGCCTTCTTGATCTTCTTATTTCGCAGTTTGTTAGAAACACTGTGGAATGACTGTGACTTAACCACCCTGGTGTTATGTTAAAATCGCCAGGGTGGCGTGCAGATAGTTTTTTTTTTTTTTTAAATTTTCTGAATCATTGTAGCTAACTTTTAGTTAGCTACATGATTCACCACTAGAGGGCGCATCTGCCCATCTAGTCCGATCGCCGCCGGCATTTATAGCAAGCAGAAAATCCCATTGTAAATGGAATTTTCTGCTTGGCTCCCCTCGTCGCCATGGCGACGATCGGGATGATGTCATCCACATCATGGCGTCGGGGGGTGTCCGATCCAGCCCCATAGCGCAGCCTAGTGCTGATTGGCCAGGCTGTGCAAGGGGTCTGGGCGGAGGGGGCTCCCTATCGCAGTGGAGCGGCAGCGATCGGACCCCACACGCAGCTAGCAAAGTGCTAGCTGCGTGTATGAAAAAAAAATGAGCAAAATCGGCCCATAGGGGCCGGAGAAATCCACTGCAGCGGTAATGGACGAGCTGAGCTCGTCATTACCGCTTAGGTGGTTAAAGCAAACCTGAACTGTTTTTTCTCCCTCCCTTCCCTTTCCTCCTCCCCTCCGTGTCCTGAATTGGAACAGGACAGAGATCCGTCCTGTTCCGCCTCTCATAGGCATCAGCCTATGAGAGGACGGCGCTCCCCAGCCAATCAGGGGCCGGGGAGCCGACGGTCTCGTACAGCACTGCCGGAGACCGCAGCGCTGCACAAATGTAAACAAAGGGGATTTCTTTCCCCTTTCGTTTACAAACAGCCTGCTAGCCGTGATCGGTGGCTAGCAGGCTAATCACGGAGCTCCGCTCTGGGAACTGGTAGGGAACGATCGCGCATGCGCGCAGCCATTTCCTGGCTAATTGCAGCTCCAGGACTTGACGCTAATTGGCGTTAGGCGGTCCTTGGGCTGCTGCCGCGGCCACGCCCATTGGCATGGAGCGGTCCTATAGTAGTTAAGGACCAGAGACTGCTGGTGCTGTACAACGGCGCTTACCGACGAATCGCCGCAATAATCCTTACTCCCGCCGGTCACTCCGTTCTGTCCCCGCTGCAGGCTCCTCTCTCTGCGGTCTCTATGATGGCAGAGCGCTGTGCGCCAGTCAGGAGCTGCTTTCATTGGCTCCTGACCCTGTTAATCAATGTAAGCGAATGGGAATGAAAGCGGCTCCTGACCATCTCACAGAGCTCTGCTGTCTTATAGACGGCAGAGCGAGCAAATTGCGGCGGGTGCAGAGCAACGGGGACATGCGATTTACTGCAACTTGGAGTCTACATCCAGTCAGGCCGCAGCACCACCTGCTGGACGTAGATTTGTACTGCGTCGGTGCGAGATAGGTTAAAGGGGGAAACGTTTGCCTTATGTATTGCTACTACCAGGTGCTTAACCATAAGCCAGCTTGTTCAGGTTTCTGCTATGGCTCAGTGATTGGCTGAAAGTGATTAAGGATGATGCAATCAAGCATCTTGTCAAGCTGGCAAAAAAGGAGATTGACTGAAAGTACTTTGCCGCTGTTCCTCACTACTGTGAACAATCTTGCCTGCTATCATAACATCAGAAGGTTCTATATTTGTAGTCAGTTAATAAAGTGTCTTAGTACCTAGGTGTTTACTTTTGGGCTAGAATTAGAAATCCATTAACTGCAGATATCATCATGATTTAAGAGCGGCTGTATATCCAGCATTGGTGAAAGATTGGTTTAAAGCAGGATTGTCAGTGACAAAATCAAATTCCATTTACCCACTGATCTGTGCTTATCATGTACTCTACATGCAGTGTGCATTGTAAGCATTCTAATATAATCTTAAATGTGTCTGCTGCATTGACTCTTATCTCAGTCAGCCTGGCTCTATTCTGGTACACTGCCGAGGAGAGGGAAACCTGTTCTCTCCCCTCCTACATTCCTGCTCCTCCTTACTCATTGGCTGAGGTCAGTTCAGTGTGACAGGCTGAAAAGGGAAATACACCTCACTCCACTGCAGAAGCTGCTGAAATACAATCTATGTTGTGTTCACATGTGTTTACAAAGCAAGCTAGATATGCCAGTGCAGTTTCTAGGAGAGAGAAACAATGGAAAGGGAGGAAATGGCATGCGGATTGATTTGATTTAAAGGCATCAAAGACGGAAAATGCCTGGAATAGTTTTTCCTTTATTTACTATATAAAATTAGCTGAAGTCAAAACATGGACAGTACAATACTTATGTAAGTAGAACATGTATTCATCTACTTATATATGTGTTTTTTTCCCCTGGAATAGTATAGCTGTCCCTCCTGCCCTAACCACTTAATGACCGCCTGACGCCGGCAGGCATCGGCAGGTCGAAGTGGTGTTACCATGGAAACGCTGCGTTCGAGTGGCCGTTCCATGTCAGTTCACGGAGGGTGTCTCCGTGAACAGCCTGCGAGCCTCCGATCACGGCTCGCAGGCTAAATGTAAGCATGCAGGGAAGAAATCCCTGGTGTTTACGTCACACGGCACTGCTGCGCAGCAGCGCCGTAAAGGAGATCGGCGATCCCCGGCCTCTGATTGGCCGGGGATCGCCGGCATCTGATAGGCTGAAGCCTATCAGAGGCGGTGCAGGACGGATCGTCGTCCTGCGCCGCCCAGGGGAGGAAGGGGAGGGAGGGAAACAGAGCGAGGCGGAAAATCGCTTTGAGGAGCCCCCCCCCCCCCCCCCCCCGCTAAGCAGAAATAGCCGGCGGCGATCAGACCCCCCCAGCAGGTCATCCCCCTAGTGGGGAAAAAAGGGGGGAAGTCTGGTCACCCTGGCTCAATCCTGATCTGTGCTGCGGGCTGGAGAGCCCACGCAGCACAGATCCTTAGAAAATCCCCTGGTCCTTAAAGGGGAACTGAAGAGAGAGATATATGGAGGCTGCCATGTTTATTTCCTTTCAAGCAATACCAGTTGCCTGGCAGCCCTGCTGATCCTCTGCCTCTAATACTATTAGCCATGGCCCCTGAACAAGCATGCAGCAGATCAGGTGTTTCAGACTTTAAAGTCAGATCTGACAAGATTATCTGCATGCTTGTCTCTGGTGTTATTCAGATATTACTGCACAGAAATAGACCAGCAGGGCTGCCAGGCAACTGGTATTGATTAAAAGGAAATAAATATGGCAGCCTTCGTATACCTCTTACTTCAGTTCCCCTTTAAGTGATTAAGTTGTCAATCTCCTGAGCAGGTTTTCGCTCTATTTTAGCTCTCGTCTTGCCTGGAGCGTTGCTGTTAAGAAGCGGTTGTTTTACAACCTGGTTAGCAATGCCATAATCCTGCTCGTTCTTTCTCAGGTCACCAGTGAGCTTTCTTATTGCTGCTCATGCCCTTTTGCTGTTGTGTCATATGCATTCAATTCATGTTTGCCAGTTCTTTCTCTTTTCCTTGCTGAGAGCTATGACGGTTTATGCTTCACATTACAGTATTATTTCAGTAAATGGATCTTCTTCATACAGCCTAATGTACTCTTCATAGTGCTCTACTATATCTCCTGTCATGCTGGTTATGTCATTTGTCCTAAAACCTCATTGAATTGAATCACCTTGCAGTTCTCTGTTTCGATATCAACAAGACCTATCATAGTCTTTATTTGTAAGTTATACTGTATGTGTAAAAAGAAAAAAAAATGCTGGTGTATGTGCATTGTGCGTATGGATACATTACGTTAGCTCCCTTGTGCGATTGGTAAGATGCACTGTCTGTCCCAGAGAGAACATCAGGATGTATGCTCCTAATAATCCATTGATAGGTTTGATGCAATGAATGTTTGCATGTCTGCACTATGCATGTTACAGGGCCAGAGTTAGGACACCTATGTTTACCTGGGTACTTCTGCGCAGTGTAGGTGATTAAGCATAAGATTGCATTCTTCTGTGAACGAAAACCCCGGCTTTTAACTTAGCTGTAGGGATAACAGTTGTGCCTGGATGAGTGAATCTGTGAATGCATTTGTTTGATACTGTATGTAGTCTCTGCAGTCTCCATATTAATTTTACCTGTGTATTCACCATTCTGCTCTCTGGGAGTTAAAGAGGAACTGTAGTGAAAATAACATAACAAAAAAATTGCCTATTTTCTTAAAATAGTCATAAATCATTTAGTCATTGTTTGCCTATTGTAAAATCTTTCCTCTGCTTGATTTACATTCTGAAATTTATCATAGGTGGCGACATCTTTAGTTCTGCCAGGTGATCTGTGTTCATTACTGAGCGTTCTATGCACAGAGGGAGACACTGCTTGTTTGGCAATGGAAAAAACCATTATTTTCCACAATGCAATGTGGTTCACAGACAGATAACTGTCAGAACCATGGTCATTACATCACACTGTGGGAGGTTTTTCTTCACAATATCAGCCATACAGAGCCCCCTAATGACCAATTCGAGAAAAGGTAAAGATTTTTCATGGGAAAGGGGGTATCAGCTACTGATTGGGATGAAGTTTAATCCTGTGTTATAGTTCCTCTTTAAATGGGCATCAAAAGGCATCACATGTGGCTGGGCTGCTGCAAGGCTCAGTATTTTATGAGGTATTTGATGGATTATTGCAGTAAAGGGAAAACAGATAAAATGTGATACAAACGGAAACAGGAAATTTGGGCTCCCCGAGTTCGGTGGAAGTTTGGGCTCTGCCACAGGTGCCCATATAAATAACAGCAATGGGGGTAAGTTTGGGCAGCCACGGCATATCGAGCTCCGGGTCCACCCACAATGCTAAATACAGATTCCCCACTCTGATACAAACTCCACAGTGTTACAGAAACAATACCTTATGGTTGTGTGGCTTTCACCTTTACAGTTCCAGTATCCAAGTGGCAGATGCTGCCTGCTTTCTCCTACTGCCCCAGCTGGAGAACCCTTAGCTATAAGGCCATGAATGGGTACGGCTTCCCAAGCTTGGTACCATAATGCAATCTTTATGGGTTTATATCCTTACCGAATGGCTTTGTTAGTTACTGACAGCTGCAGACTAAAGGTGCCCATACACTCGTCAGATTGGCAGCAGACAGATAAGAAATGCATCTGATGATCTATCTGATGCGTTTTTAGAACATTTTTTACCAGGATAGAATTCCAATAGATTTCAGTTTGAAATCTGTTGAAATTCGATCTGATGGCATTTTTTTGCCATCAGATTTCCATTAAGGCCAATGCAAACTGATAAGCAATCTCATCAGATCGACCTAAATTTTCCACCCTGCTAGTTCGATGGAAATCCATCGAAATCGATCGAAATCGGCCGTCGATCGGTCGATTGGCCAACCGATTTGCGATCGATCGATCGATCGATCGCGATCGATCGGTCGGCCAGAAAATCGGCTGAGTGTATGGGCTGCTTAAACATCTCATTTGTTTTACCACAGTCTAATTTTTGTGAATTAACATTAATTAAGGAATTTACCGCACAAGTAATAATATACGATAGTAATATTGGTGGATAGTTGAAGCCCTTAGCAGTCTGAGCATGAGATACTACTCACAGCTGAAACCGGGTTGCAAGGCTCCTACCATCTGTCTTATATGGTGGCAGTTGAAATTCACAACAATGATTTTGATATTTTTCTCTCTGAAGCTGGCTGTTTCAATGAATAAGATCCTCTTGCCCCTGTTTGAAAATGGGGGAGAAACCGAGAGCCCAATATGGTGCAGTATGTTAATATGGAGAGGCGCTCTACCTGGTTCATGACCTGATTTTGCACCCTCCAAATAATCGTTTGCCTGAAGAAGCGGGACTGTTACCCGTGAAACGCGTTGCACTTTTGGAGTTACTAATAAATGTTACTTTAGACTGTAAGTAACCTGTCCATTGTCCGGCCATTTTTTTCAGAAGGGAGGTGAGTCCACCCACTTCCCCCTTTTTAACAATTTTAACTAATTTTATTCTGCTTGGCGCCTCTGTTATCATATTTCAATAACCTCTTGCCCCTGTTGTTTTACAGACTAACATAACAGATATATTTCCCTGTCAGAACATCAATGTCATTCATTGTAGTTGAGTTAAATTATATCTTGTCTCATTCTATAGTCCCCCAGGGGCCCTCATGTGCATGCTTTTGCATTTCCGCCCTCTTCCTCATATATTTATATGAGAATAGTGAAAAATAACATCGGAAATGTTGAAACTGAGAAATATTTGATGTGTATGTGCTTTTTGAATTTGACTCCAGCAACATACTTAACCTCCTTAACGTTACGGATGAGCTCAGCTCGTTCAGTAACGCCGGAGGGCACCGCTCAGGCCCTGGTGGGCCAATTTGAATATTTATTTTTTTTTTTTTAAACACGCAGCTAGCACTTTGCTAGCTGCGTGTTTCTCCGATCCGCCGCTACCCGACACAAAAGAGGGCCCCCCGCAGACCCCATGCCTATCGCCGCCAGGCTGCACTATGGGGTGGATCGGGACTCCCTGTGACGTCGATGACGTCATTCCGTTCGCTGCCACGGCGACGGGGGAAGCCCTGCAGGAAATCCCTTTCTGAACGGGATTTCCTGATGGGCGTGATCACCCGCGGCGATCGGAGGGGACGGGCGGACGCGGCAGGGAGGGGGGAAATCATGTAGCTAGCGCTAGGCTAGCTACATGATAAAAAAAAATTAGGTTAGAAAAACCCTCCCGCGGCGACACAGCCGCAGAAATCAAAACGCCAGGGAGGTTAAAGGACCACTATCTCGAAAAATTGTACAAATTAAAAATACTTGTGTAACGATCGGTGCCAGCACACAGAGAGAATCTGATTATTGGTGATCTGCAGTATCACCAAGAATACAGATATATACCTGATTATTGATGATCTGCAGAATCACTAATAATACAAGTATAACTAACCTCTAGACACTTGATGAAGTGTAAGTGTTTGGTGCAACAGTATATGAGCCTGGATCACCTGAGGAGCAGGTGACGCTAGACCGTATAACGAGTATCTCCTAGTTAGGGTTGGAGATAACCAGAGAGCCAGTGATTCCCTGAACTGCTGGGAGTCAGACTCTACTGCAGTCAAAGGACTCCTATGGGATAGAGTCCCTAACTGGATTGCAGAGAGGTCCCTCTGAGGGACAGGGAGTCCCTGCAACTACTGGACACACCACCGGGGGGTGTCACAGGTAGAAGGGTCGGCCAGGCCGGGTCGGCAACACACGAGCAGAAAAGGTACAGAGACAGAAGGCTGATTCGGTAACCAGGGACAGGCAGGGTTGGCAACAGGTAATCAGATATGCGAAGGTACCGAATCAGAGAGCAGGAGAAGGGTCAAGAGAGCAATAGGTCATAACAGATATCAAGCAGAGGCCTAGTCTAGAGTGTGAGGTCCGTGGTCTCAACACTCAAGAACTCATCTAAAGAATAACACAGCAATGACACAGTATCCCTAATCTTGGGTGTGAGGTCCGTGGCCTCTACACCCTGGAACTGGTCTAAAGAATAACACAGCAATGACACAATATCCCTAATCTTGGGTGTGAGGTCTGTGGTCTCTACACCCTGGAACTGGTCTAAAGTATAACACAGTAATTTGGCTAAGTGTGAATTCCCAGGTCCACCTGGTTCTAACACACTGAGGGATCTGACTATGGTCTGAGTGCTAACACATAAGCATTCGCAACGGCAGACAAACAAAACAAAAGAAGTATATATAGCAGAGCGCTCCTCAGTGCCGCCCAGTCCCATTCAGCCAATCACCTACTCCGCTGGGATCAGCTGATCGTCCTGATCAGCTGATCCCTCTCCTATTGGCATAAAGGGCCTGCCTCTTAGAGCGAGCGCGTAGCTCTCCATCTGTGTGCACTACTAGGCTGAGACAAACCAGACGCATGCTGCTGCGGAGAAACCGCCCGTCTGAGCGCGGAACCAGCCGCCTCGCTGTCAGACCGCGCGGCGGTGTCTCCGCAAGCCATTACAACTTGTGTATAAGAAGTGCATTTCTCCTAAAGCAAAATGCACTATAAATTATGTTTGTCCTATGTTGCTGTCTCTTATAATAAGCAGTAAAAGTCAGACAGATCTGACAGATTTTCAACTAGTTCGTGTCCTTGTGGGATATTTTCAGTATTTTTGTTTTTTTCATTACAAAAGTGCTCCCTGGAAGGATTTATACAAAGATGTCAGTCATATTGAGCACTGTTTTGGCAATTGGACTGAGCAACTTCCGTTTAAAAAGGGCTTTTGAAATTAAAGATAACCCTGAAAATTCCCCCATGAGGAGATGGACTAGTCCAAAACCTGTCAAATTTTTACAATCTATTGTACGTGACAACAATGTAGGAAAAAAAAAATGATAGTGCATTTTACTCTGGATCAAATGTACAATGTATACATATGCATATTACATTTTACAACTTTTTACGTTCGTGGTCCTTGAACACAAGAGTAAATGTGCTTCTGTCTCAGACATCCTCCTTTCTTGTAACACCTTATAAACATATGGTAACTGAAGATACCAAGTGCAGCAGTTTTGAAAGTGAAATCTCCCATTCTCCCCAATACAAGATTTCACCTGCTCAACAGTTTGGAAACGTCTTGTATTCTGTTATATTTTTGGTATCGTAAAGCACCACATATTTTCAGAGAGTGACAGGTGCACCCACACACTTTTATTATGGCGGCATGCTGTTATAATAAGTACAGTATGTGGTTGGCTTTCTCTTACAGAAATAGGTATAGCCTTCCCTAAAAAATGCCTACATGCTAGCATATGTTGCTTAAAAACCTGTATATATTGTTTATCAGTAATGGTGCCCAAGACATGCAAGCTGCCCATGCCAAGTGCACTAACACACCCCAATTTCATCATGGAGATTGGAGATTTGTTTTTAGTTTGGAGCATAAGCTGTCCATACTTTCCACAACAAATTTAGAATTTTGATTCATCAGGTCACAGGACCGTTTCCGTCAGTCCATCTTAAATGAGTGTTTGCTCACAGAAGGTGGTGAGGTTTTTGGATCAGTCCATCTTAAATGAGCGTTTGCTCAGAGAAGGTGGTGAGGTTTTTGGATCAGTCCATCTTAAATGAGCGTTTGCTCAGAGAACGAGGTGAGGTTTCTGGATCATATTTCTATGTGGTTTCTGCATTTTAACCTGGCTTTGTAGATGCAGCAACAAACTGTGTTCACAAAGATTTTTCAAAGGGAACCTGAAGGAAATTCAGGTACCATACAGCCTTCCCAGTTCTCGGTCCATCCTGTCATTCCTGCGCCATCCCTGGTTGAAGTTATTATGCAATATCAGGTTTTGGATAGGCACACCTTGCCGTGGATCATTGGGTGCCCAGTCTTGATGCAGAAGCATCATCAGTCCAATCCAAGCAATTCAATTTTGGCTGGCAAACACTCTCTGCGTGTTATTCTCTCCCGGTCTGAGCAGGGAACGAGGTGGTAGCCTAACCACGCCCACCCGCGGACCTCATTGGTTATGGCAACCTGCTTGTCAGGTTGCAATGACTACACTCGAGGACATTGAACGATCACCCTGACGGCTGATTCACTCCACAGGCGGCAGTGGGGACGTAATTCATAGTTGCAGACTGCTGCTATGCAGTCTGCAACCTTTGTACCTTAAAATGAATGTTGGTAGCGCACCCAGGCTATGCATATGCATAGGTTAGGATTTAGTTTGTGTTAGGTCCCCTTCCATAGGGGGATGACTTCTCCGCAGTGGGAGGGACGAGTACTTAACAAGTTGCATGCAAGCTGTTACAGGAAACCAACATCCTCCAGTGGTAGACAGGTTATGTGTATGCTAGGTGTGTATTTTATCCCACAAGTGGGACTTGCACTCTTTTGCAGGTATGCACTTATCTGTTTTTAAGTAGCGCTGTTCATTTCTTTGCTATGTACTAATTTAATTCATTTTTGGTCAGCTGCTCCCACTTAGCAGCCTTGCTTTTGGTGTATATGCAGAGCTTCTGTTTGGGTTCAAGGTGCGTTTGCAGTTTCTGGGGGGGCTCAGCGCACCTCTGATTGTAGGCCATTCGGAGGCGGCCTGGTGATGCGCTGATCCACCTTTTGCGCAATTTAGAATTTGTATTATGACAAGTAAAAAAACAGCTAAGTAAAGAAAAATGAGTGACCATCATTACTTTAAGAAATGAAGGTCAGTCAGTCCGAAAAATTGGTAAAACTTTGAAAGTGTGCCCAAGTGCAGCCTCAAAAACCATCAAACGCTACAAAGAAACTGGCTCACATGCGGACCACCCCAGGAAAGCATTCGAAAAGCTGATAATGGCTTATCTGAAATCCATCACAGATCCCCTGCTGGACTCTCTGCAATTTTCCTACAGGCCTAATAGATCCACAGACGATGCCGTTAACATGTGTATGCATTATGTACTACAACATCTAGACACCTCAGGAAACGACACCAGGATTTTATGCATAGATTTCAGCTCTGTATTTAATACCATAATACCATCCCTGCTACACAGCAAGCTCTCCCAGCTACACATACCTGAATCCATCTGCAAATGGATAACCAATTTCTTAACAGACAGGAGACAGCATGTTAGACTTGGGAAACACACATCAAGCTCTCTGACAGTCAGTACTGATGCACCCCACTGCTCTACTCACTTTACACCAGTGACTGCATCTCCACAGATCCATCTGTTAAGGTTCTGAAGTTTGCAGATGACACAACAGTAGTTGGTCTCGTACAAAACGGGGATGAGTCTGCATACAGGCATGTAGTGGGACAGCTTTCCTTCTGGTGCAGCAGCAACAACTTGGAACTAAATGCTCTCAAAACCATGGAGATGATAATAGACTTTAGGAGATCTCCCCTCCAGCACCTCCCCTTAACCATAAATGGATCCACAATAACCCAGTTACAGTCATTCAAGGTTCTTGGGTCCACAATCTCAAACAACCTAAAATGAGATAACAATACGGCCACTATTGTCAAGAAAGCGCAGCAGAGGATGTACCATGTACGGTAGCTGAGAAAGTTTGGCCTGCCTAAAAATCTAATGGTGCAGTTCCACACTGCAATCATTGAATCCACCATAACATCATCTATGACTGTATGGTTCGGCTCCTGCTCAGCATTAGAAAAAGGGAGATTGTAGTGCATCATCTGTTCAGCGGAAAGGATAATTGGCTGTAGCTTACCTTCCCTGCAGGATCTTTACGCTAGCAGGTGCAGAAAGAGAGCAACCAAAATTGCCTCTGACCCCTCTCGCTCTGCTCACTCCATCTTCCAGCTCTTGCCTTCAGGAGTAAGATCAATCGCAACCTCTAGACACAGGAACAGCTTTTTTCCTTAGGCGATAGCCATACTTAATGCTGAACCACGCTAGAGCTGCTAGGACTTGAAAGTAGTCAGCACAGAACTGAAAATGAACAATTCTCACCTTGCTTACTGCCACTACACTCACATACTGTCCTTGATTTGTAAAATACATACTGTCTGTCCTTTGTTTTCTGTTCTGTTTGTGTTTGCATTTGTTAAGCAATTGCCAAGACAAATTCCTTGTAGGTGCAAACTTACTTGGCGATACAAATTGATTCTGATTCTTAAAGGAAGACCAAGAGTCACCTCTGCTGCTGAGGATAAGTTCATCCGAGTCACCAGCCTCAGAAATCGCAGGTTAACAGCAGCTCAGATTAGAGACCAGGTCAATGCCACACAGAGTTCTAGCAGCAGACACATCTCTAGAACAACTGTAAAGAGGAGACTGTGTGAATTAGGCCTTCATGGTAGAATATCTGCTAGGAAACCACTGCTAAGGACAGGCAACCAGCAGAAGAGACTTGTTTGGGCTAAAGAACACAAGGAATAGACCAGTGGAAATCTGTGCTTTGGTCTGATGAGTCCAAATTTGAGATTTTTGGTTCCAACCACTGTGTCTTTGTGCAGACGCAGAAAAGGTGAACGGGTGGTCTCTACATGCCTGGTTCCCACCGTGAAGCATGGAGGAGGAGGTGTGATGGTGTGGGGGTGCTTTGCTAGTGACACTGTTGGGGATTTATTCAAAATCGAAGGCATACTGAACCAGCATGGCTACCACAGCATCTTGCAGCGGCATGCTATTCCATCCGGTTTGCGTTTAGTTGGACCATCATTTATTTTTCAACAGGACAATGACCCCAAACACACCTCCAGGCTGTGTAAGGGCTATTTGACCAGGAAGGAGAGTGATGGGGTGCTGCGCCAGATGACCTAACCTCCACAGTCACTAGACCTGAACCCAATCGAGATGGCTTGGGATGAGCTGGACTGCAGAGTGAAGGCAAAAAGGCCAACAAGTGCTAAACATCTCTGGATCTCTTAACCTTCCTGGCGGTAAGCCCAAGCTGAGCTCGGGCTATGCGCGCAGGAGGATTTCTCAGGCCCTGGTGGGGCGATTCGCCCCATTTAAAGTGCTGTACGCGCAGCTAGCCCTTTGCTAGCCGTACGTACAGCTTGATCGCCGCCGCTCTGCGGCAATCGCCCGCACGCAGCAGCGGAAGAGGGCCCCAGCGGAAGAGGGCCCAACCCTGCCCTCTGGCGCTGCCCGGACCAATGACTTTCGGGCAGCGCTAAGGGCTGGATCGGAGGTGCCTGATGTCAGGACGTCAGCTGACGTTGATGACGTCATTCCGATCGTCGCCATGGCGACAGGAAAAGCCAAACAGGGGAACACGTTATGTACGCTTTCCCCTGTTTGCTATTGATGCCGGCGAC
Source organism: Hyperolius riggenbachi (assembly GCF_040937935.1). NCBI lineage: Eukaryota > Metazoa > Chordata > Amphibia > Anura > Hyperoliidae > Hyperolius > Hyperolius riggenbachi. Next base: position 90,666,776 of record NC_090657.1, read on the forward strand.
GATCGCACTAGAGGGACACATGCGCCCTCTAGTGTTGTTTCATGTAGCTACCACTCTGGTAGCTTTACATGAAACAAAAAAATAAAAATAAAAATTAAAAAAAAATGTATTTCTGCCTATTTGACAGAATTAATTAACCGCCAGGAGGGTTAAAGACTGTTGAAGACCATTTCATGTGACTACCTCTTGAAGCTCATCAAGAGAATGCCAAGACAAGAATGTGCAAAGCAGTAATCAAAGCAAAAGGTGGCTACTTTGAAGAACCTAGAATATGACATATTTTCAGTTGTTTCACACTTTTTGGTTATGTACTATACTTCCACATGTGTTAATTCATAGTTTAAATGCCTTCAGTGTGAATCTAAAATGTTTAGTCATGAAAATAAAGAAAACTCTTTGAATGAGAAGGTGTGTCCAAACTTTTGGTCTGTACTGTACGTCCTCTGTGACTTCATCTAAGCTACGAGTCAGTAGATATACGTCTTGTAGCAGAAGCAGTGCTGTGCAGGATTGGGCTCCAGTGCACATTTCTGGCACTATCTGATGCAGCACTAATTAATGAACCGGAATATATGTTATCTGAACTAATGACATTGATTTTTACTATTAAAAATACTTTTATTTTCTCAGTTCATAGTGAAAAGCTGTTCATCTGTAGCATTATTTCAGAATCAAATATCTTCACCATAAATTGTGACAGGAACATTAGCCAAACAAAATTTGTGTTTTTTATCTACAGTAGCACTTTTTACTTTTAAACTGGAATTGGTAAAACTGAGAAATAATGTCTTTCTATTTTTTTCCATGTTTTCCCATTAAAATTCATAGAAAATCAAAATTGTTTGAGGGAAAAAAATGACATACAAAGAAAGCCAAGTTTGTCTTAAAACATATATATTTAATTTCTGTGTCATAAGTAGGGATAAAGTTATTTCTGATTAAATAAGGACATAGCTAAACTGTCAAAACTGCTCTGGTCCATAAGTGGGAAACAAGGTTTGGATGCGAAGTGTTTAAACAAGTCCACTATTATTCTACAGTCTCCTTTCTTTTCAGCACACTGGATGCAGCGCTCCACAAGCTTACATATTCGCGCCAAGAAGAAGGTTTTTGATTGGCCACGCAACTATTTATTTACCCCTCTCTGCACTTCTTTGTCCATAGAAAATAGATGACCACGTAAAGCGTCTTTAAGTGGTCCAAAGCTTTCTTCTTCAGTGGCTATAAGGTGGTGACAGAGAGCAGGCTACCTCATTGACGATAACTCGCCAAGTCTCCAGCTTGCTGAATCCTCTTGTTAGAGGTGGAAGTTGACTGGCATCCTGTTACTTCTTCGTATGTCACTTCTATGTGGTAGAGCACAGTCCCCATATTGTGTTAAAAGCTTTCAGTGAATTTCAGCCCCTGCTACACTTTACAACCTGAGAAATCAGATCACTGCTCTTTGCTCCTCCTTGGTTTACACTACTAGTGGAGCTGCCATAGAACAGGAATGGAAATAGTCTTTGAAATAGGGTTGGTTGCCATGGACTACTGCTGCCCATGCATGGAAGAAAAAGCTATGTAGGAGCAGCTTTGTGCTAGGTGCAGGCTGTACTTTGCGCTTGTACATCTGGCCGTGCTCGTACTCGGATGGGAGCACTATATTCAGCAATAGTGTTGAATATCTTCAGAGTGTCACAGCACAGGGGCGGAGGGGTGTAAGAAGATCGGGGAAGGCTCTGGCCGAAGTAAGCCAGTGGGTAGTTCTTGCTGTTCACCTTGTTTGAGATCTATGCACGTTGCATGCGCGATTCAAATGTAGACTGCCAGCAGAAGTTTTTGAAAATAGTGCACCTTCTCTTTGTTTTCCATTGTGCTGCAGTGGACAATCAAAAACGCATTTTTGCAAATGAACGCGAGTAGTGTCTTAAAAAGCCGCTGAAAATATGTGTGCGGTTTTGAAGCATCCCAAAGTGAAGCTACTTTTAAGTTCTCTTTAGTTTTTAAATAATGTAAACGTGCGTTTTGCAGATGAGCTTAAAGGTGGCCACACACCATACAATTAAAAGATCTAATTTTACACCTATTCGATAAATCGACTGTCCCGAAAAATTGAAAGCTTTAGTTTTCGATTGAGAAATCCGATTGAATTTCCTGTGTTTTTTTTTTTTTTTTAGATTGGACATGTTGTAAAATTCCGACCAATTTTATCAAGAATTGTATGGTGTGTGTGATGGATTATGGAATTGTATTCAACCAGTACATACCAAACTTGATTTATTCACTTTATTCTCTCGATTTTTCTAGCCAACCAATTTTTCCGGAGTTTATTATTTTTTGTTTTATCTCGAAATTGCGTCAATCTCGAAAATACGTGTGGTACCTCGAAGATTCTTATTGAAATTTCCAATCAATCGAAAAATTGGATTGGAATGCTTGAATTGAATCAAGATAAAAAAAAAAAAAAAATTGTATGGTGTGTGGCCACCTTTAGTCTTAAAGGATACGTCCAAGCAAAAATATAAAAAAAACAGATCTACTTACCTGGGGCTTCCTCCAGCCCCTGGCAGCCTATCTGACCCTCGCCGGAGCTCTGGTGTCCTGGGATCCCCTCTGTTGGAGATTCCACCCTTGCCAACCTGCGCAAACCGCTCCAGGCTGTAGATGTCGACCTGGTAAGGAGGGGACACCAGAGCTGCGGTGAGGGACAGATAGGCTGCCAGGGGCTGGAGTAAGCCCCAGGTTAGTAGATCTGTTTATTTTTGCTCCGACGTATTTCAATATGCTGCACATGTTTTTTGGTTTGGCTTTGTTTTGGCCTGTACAAGTGTGAGCGAATTCCTAAGTACATATGGATGCAAGTTTGGTCACTAAAGGAACACAGTCGGTTCAGGTAATGCTGAGCTATAAATATATGAATGATGGCAATTAAATTATGGAGAACTGTATATTGAGTTACAGAGTAAACAAGCGGAATGCATGGCTCTCTTAATGCTTCAGTATTCCTGGAGATGATCAGATGCCTTCCATATGTGGAAAGAATTCCATCCATCAGATGCTGCAATGCACGCACAGGATTGCCAGTGTAGCACTTGTACCTTAGTATGTTGACATTTCACTGATGAATCATGATGGTGACTTAGTTGAGGACATTATTGTCCTCAAAATTTTCTGAACATAAGTCTGGCTATTAAGTACACTGATGTCTGAGCAACAGTATTTAGTTACACTGAGCGCTCTAGCTTATCTATTTCATTTGAGCTGTATGTTAACACACATTCTTTTATTTATATAACCCCTTTCCTAGCCGTGTACAGCAGAATGCATAAGGGTCACTTAAAGCTCATCTAAACCAAAACTGAACTAATTCAATTCTCAAATTGATCATATCGGTTAGTGAATTTTATTAAACTTTGAAGTTTTTCGAATGTAAACACCTATTATGTAGCTCTGCTTGCTTGGTGCTGTGCGCCTTACTCATACATGCTTAGTACTGCTCATGTCTGTCTGTCTGATTAGTTAGTCCTTTAAGCAAGTTGTGGTCTCACAATTACTCTCCACCTATTTCTTGTGATTGATATTTTCTTTAATTCAGTGACTTATTGTAACACTGGGAAATGTAGTCAGGAATCGGTTGTTCTTGCTAACTTGTATGTCACATGATCACTCCTGATTGATTCTCCCATGAGCTGAATCAGAAGAGAAAAGGAGGCAATCTGCACCGCAGTGGTATGCTTCTTGGTCTTTTAAAAACCATATTCTTTGCTTCTGTACACTTTACCTGGTATCAGCTTATTTTGCTATTAGAATTTCCCTTGCTGAGTTGTGGGTTTAGCTGAAACAGAAACATTTGAATAAGAGGTGAAGTCATGGTAGCATGTGCAAAGACTTGACTGCCCAGTGAAGATATTTCATTGGCTGAGATGCAGAATGCTGGGAGTGGATGAGGAGGACAGACTAGCGTTGGACATATTACAATGCTGTTTGGGATTAAGTAACTGTAAAGGACGTGAGAGTGGAGATATACGATTTCTTTGACTTATGATAGGCACACCAAATGGCGTTTTCACATATGCATCAGTGAGAGGTGATGCACTTTACTTGACACTGTTCACCACCACATCAATGGCTCAATTTGTAGGCGTGAGATCATGGCTCTGATTCACCATGCATCGGTAAGATTGCCATGAGCACTGTCCGTTAACCTATTAGGGCCACATTACCATAGCAAAGTGTGTGTTGAACCAGTAATGTGCTCTCCCAGTGTTGGCACAAGAAAAATTACTTTGTTCTCTCTTACCAGTTACCAGTGCATGGCGAATCAGGACCAGTAAATGAAAATGTTGTGCTCTGTACTTTTTGTGTTAAAGGCCTATTTCCACTCGCAGCTGAACTGCTCACTTGTCTGGCAGTATTCCAAGGGCGGCTGAACTGCTGACTCGTCAGGCAGTTCAGCCTGCCGGCCACAAGTACCTTTCTGTTGCAACTGCATGTAGTCAAATGGTAGCGTTTGGTAACACCTAACATGTCAGGTTTGACTTGTGGTGCTGTTACCCGGCGGCTAAAAAACATCTCTTGTCATGTCTGAGGACTATGTTCAGATGCATCTCCATAGAGTGCTGCCTGTCCACTGCCTGTAGCCAGCACTAGCAAGTGATGGGGAACAGCTTACTTGCCTGTGGAACAGAGGTCTTGGTGCTAGGTGTACTTTGAAGTAAAAGGTAAGCCCACAACTGGTGGTCTTGTGGGGGCAGTAAATAACGGTGTGCACAACACTTCACGGTTTTTAGTTTAACATGTACCACTATCATTGATTATAGGACAACTATTATAAAAAAAATATTTTAAATACAGAAATATAAATGTGCATTTCTCTCAGAGTAAAATGCACTATACATTACTTTTTTCCTAGGTTGTCGTCACAGTAGGCAGTGAAAATCTGACAGATCTGTCAAGTTTTGAACTACTTCATCTCCTCATGGGGATTCACAGTTATATTTTTTATTACAAAACCACTTACTGAATTGCAGTTGCTCAGTCCAGCTGCCAAAATAGTGTGCAAATTAGTAATTGATAGTGCAGTTTACTCTGGTGGAAATGTACATTTTATATGCATGTATTTTAAATACACCCTGTGCCCCACTGTCACTAAATGTCCCTGCAGTACCCCGCTGTAACCCTCTTCAGGCCAGCCAACTAGTGCATTGACGGGCCACTCCACAGGAGCACGATCAGGATGTGCGCGGAATAGGGCCGCACATCCATGTCACAGAAGTTCACTGAGGGGGAATGGAGGATCACTTTGTGACGGCACAGGGCTGCTGCAGGGGCTGGTTGAAGCCACAGGTAAGTTGGTCTTTTTTTTTTTTCCCCATTCAGTTTAGGTTCTTTTTATCAATTTGGGAATAACATGTCAGCAGTTTTAAGTATGATCAGTGTGCTGTGAAGTGACAATTGGTACAGTAATGGCAGCAATTGGAGAAAGTGGCAACCAAATCAGTAAGGTGCTACATTTCAGCCTTTATGGAAATATAAAGGGGTGTAAACACAAACCAAATAAAGCTTGAATAATGGAGCATTGTTACTATAGGCTACCAACTCCCCCATCTCGCTCATTTCCAGCTCTGGATGTGTGGTAGATTTGTAAGCCCTCATTTGTCAGCATGGCTGGTGAGATGGTGTCAGAGGTGCCACTTTTCAGTGGGGACAGATTTACATTGGCTTAATTTACATATAATAGCTCCTACTGTTGGGCAATAGATGACCATTCTGAATAACATAGCCGAGAGGAATGACTAATCTTCACCATCCAGGGATGCTCGTCGCTGTGTGGGTGGAGATGGGTTGCCAGTTATGAGTATACGCGCTGCTGTACATCTGGCCAGCACCAGTTTTTATCCATATCCTATGTCTAATAGGAGCCCGATCAGCACGCAATGTAGCATATATCATGGAACATAAGTAGACTTTGTGTATACCTCAACCACATTATTTAACCATCTGAAAGTGGAATCTTTTATTGACTCAATAATAAGTTGACCTAGGAAGGTTAACGAGTACACTTAGGGACCAGGAGGGTTAACAGCTGCACTGCTTAAAGAAATGCACCCATTAACCCCTTCTGGTCCCCAAGTGTGCCCATTAACCCTCCTGGTTTACAAGAGAGGCGCCTTATTTGTGGCTACCAGCACTATTAGGCACTGCTATTTGGCAAGTGGGTATGCACCGACGAAACGCGTTGCCAGTGCAATAAAATTCTATTATGTGAATTTGTCTTCATTGAGGTAAGCCACCTCACTTTTTTCATTGTATTTGTTTTTAACACATTTTATCTTCTCTGGGCACCTCATTCCCCTTTATCCTGCTGGTTTACAAGTTCAGCAATGAACCACTTTTCCCCATATTAGTACCTGCAGTATGTAGTGTTGCTATTGTTTACCCCCTCCTAATTAGAAAAGCCAGTACCTGTACCCCTGTCTCCCTCTGCCAACCCCACCACCACTACCAATGTCATAGGCGGGGGAAGGGGGGGGACTGTCTCAGTATCTACCTGACAGTTTGCGTCCCCCTTCATGGCGCCTGCCTCTCTCCCTCTCCTCATGTGTGGAACTTTGAATCTGAGGCTGAAGAGAGCGGCAGCAGTGTAATTGCGCCTACCAAATCCAGTGTCAGGCCAGAAACCCACTAGGAGTGATTTTCTGAGTGCTTTGCAATTTGAAAACTCTTGCTAATGTAATGCTATGGGTGTGATCCCACTTGAACGATGTGATTTTATAAAAAATTCCCCATTGCATTGCATTAGCAAGAGCTTTTTCAAATCACTAGCGATTAGAAATTGTTCCTAGTGGGCAGGGATGGGCTCACGAGTAGGCAGCTACTCGAATTTGTGATTAAAATAAGGCTTAATTGCCTCAGGTGTGTGCATGGGAGACAGGGGTTAAATACCCAAAAGTCCGCCGGCTTCTATGTATCACACGTCACTTACGCGTCCAATGGGACACGTTCCACGACTCACTACCACGCACTACCTCCTTCTGGCTTGGAGGAAGTGCGTGGTAGTGACTCATGTTCGAGACGTGTGATACATAGAAGCCGGCGGACTTTTGGGTAATTAACCCCCTGTCTCCCATGCACACACCTGAGGCAATTAAGCCTCATTTTAATCACGATTGAGTAGCTACCTTCTCCTGAGCTCATCCCTGCTAGTGGGTCTCTGGCTTGGGAGTGGCAGATTGTCTTTCCTCCTCTTTATTCATGAGCACGGAGCATCAACACTGGATTTGGTATGCATGATTACACTGCGGCCGCTCTCTTAAGCCTTAGATCAAAAGTGTTAACCATGGGGAGAGGGAGAGAGGCAGGTGCCATTAAGGGGGATACAAACTGACACGGAGATACTGGGACCTCAAGCTATGAGGTGAGAACAGTTGATCTGAGTCGCTTAAAGGAAATCTAAAGTAAAAAAAAAGCCCCCTGCAACTGTCCTGTGCCCATGCCGTCCTTCCAAGACCCTCTGGCCAGCAGCGGCCACCCCCCCCCCCAAATCTGGCCAGCCAAGCGCTTCCTCATCCCAACCTTGTTGTTGCCTTGGTTCTGCGCATGCCCAGTAGGGGAATATTGCTACTGCACATGTGCAAAACGCTCCCGGCAATGGGAGCATGATTGTTGTGCACGTGGCTTGGGGCCGTGCATGCGTAGTAGCCTCCAACTGGCCACGACCGGCCAGCTTTGAGGGGGTCACTGCTGCTGATTGAAGCATCGCAAAATATTTTTTTTTTTCACTTAAATAACCTTTTAAGTAAAGTATGGAGGTCGCCTTATATACTAATCAGACCTACTTTTCTCAACTTACTACCAAGGATATATAGTATATTATAAAATAATGTGTATTTGCAGCCCAGTCCAGGAGTGTCTGATTGTTCTCTCTTTATTTCCTTTTCCTGGAGCTGTATGAATGGCAGGCAGGATGCAGACATTCTTGCCTTCATACTCATGCACACAGCTGTACCCAGATGCCTTCTTATTGACCTATAGGTTTTCTATGAGCAGCAGATGTGACCTCTCTGTTATTCCGGTTTCCATTTTTACCCTATTGTGCCCCGGAAGAGGCCCTGACATACCAGTGTATGTAGAAGGGATCATTGGTTCAGGAAGGGCCAGTAAGCCAGACTTTGTTACTATACCAGCATACTGTAGTTTTCCAGTCTTTGTGAGATATGAATGCAAACCACAGAATTACAGATTAGACTTCTGCTACTTTCAGGGAAAGAAAAGGGCTTGAAAAACAAAGGAGCGCTGCTTCAGCAGCACACGTTAAAAAACAATTAGCGGCCGCTTTGCTCACTCTTTGCAGTGTAGCGCGCCTTACTTAGTTACGTGCGTTGCTTCCATAGGAACGTGCGCTCCTTTAAATACAGTCCGCTGCTGTGAAGTTTCGTGACTGTGATGCAGCAAGTTCTACGTTTTTTAAAAGCAGGTATGCGGTTTACACAACACTACCGCTTCTGCCTAGTGTTCCTACGCTTAAAGAAAAACATTTCTTTGTTACAGCTGATACAAATCCTGCTATAAATCTGCAGTGTGACTACTTCCTCCTTTCATGGAAGCAGACATATTGTTAACATCCTGTGTTTATAGTTACATAGTTATTTGGGTTGAAAAAAGACATACGTCCATCGAGTTCAACCGGAAAATAAAGTACAACACCAGCCCACCCTCTCACATATCCCTGTTGATCTAGAGGAGAGCGAAAAACCCTTACAAGGCATGGTCCAATTAGCCCCAGAAAGGAAAAAATTCCTTCCCGACTCCAGATGGCAATTAGATAACATTCCTGGATTAACACCACTGGGCATCACCTAGTAATTATAGCCATGGATGTCTTTCAAGGTAAGCATCTAAGCCCTCTTCAAATACAGATGTACAATTTGTCATAACTACTTCCTGTGGCAATGCATTCCATATCTTAATCGCTCTGACTGTAAAGAACCCTTTCCTAAATAAATGTCTAAAACGTTTTTCCTCTATGCGCAGATCATGTCCTCTAGTCCTTTGAGAAGACCTAGGGACAAAAAGCTCATCCGCCAAGCTTTTATATTGCTCTCTGATGTATTTATAAATGAGAGGCCTGGTGCACACCAGAGGAGTTTTTCTGAGCGTTTTGAGTTTTTAAATCTGCTGCTAATGTTATCCTATGTGTCTGTGCACACTGGAGCAATGAGGTTTTGTAAACCTCTAAAAGCTCTTCCCAATGTAAAGCTATGTTTTTGTTTTTTTTACAAAACCTCATTGCTCCAGTGTGCACAAAACGCTCAGAAAAAACTCCTCTGGTGTGCACCAGGCCTTAATTAGATCCTCTCTAAGGCGTCTCTTCTCCAGACTAAATAAACCCAGTTTATCTAACCTCTCTTGGTAATTGAGATCTTCCATCCCTCGTATCAATTTTGTTGCTGGTCTCTGCACCTGCTCTAAAACTGCAATATCTTTCCTGTAATGTGGTGCCCAGAACTGAATTCCATATTCCAGATGTGGTCTTACTAGAGAGTTAAACAGGGGCAATATTATGCTAGCATCTCAAATTTTTATTTCCCTTTTAATGCATCCCAAAATTGTATTAGCTTTAGCTGCAGCGGCTTGGCATTGAATACAGTTATTTAACTTGATGTGGATCAGTACTCCTAAGTCCTTCTCCAAGTTTGATGTCCCTATCTGTATCCCGTTTATTTTGTATGATGCTGGACCATTGGTATGACCAAAATACATGACTTTACATTTTTCAACATTGAATTTCAAATGAGCTCTTTGCCATGGCAGTCAGCTGACACAGCTAAGGGATCAAATTACAACTTGTGCTTAGTCACAGATGAGTGGGAATTAGACAGGCTAAACTCTAGAGTACATGCAGGGTGCATTTCTGTATGTTTTCCTTCTGTCCTGTGCAAGAGTTCAAGTCCACTTTAATTTTTGTACACATTTAGTAGGGATTTATTTTTTTACGAATTATGCATAACAAGTTTTAAAGATGGTTATATTTAAAAAGGAAAACACCTGCTGCACCACTCCATACATCTTCATCTGCTTCCTGAGTAGGAATGATCAATGAGATGCAAATTGTTCCAAAATTATGCAAATGTTTTATGCAAATGTATGCAGTTTGAAAATGGACCAATCAGTTTAAACCCAGGTTTAAATTGATTGGTCCATTTTCAAGCTGCATATATTTGCATACAAATTTGCATAAAATTGCATCAACTCGGAACAATTTGCATATCTGTGATCATCCCTACTTCTGAGTAGTCAGTCGGAAGCCACGCCTCCCTGCTAGAGCTAGGATACCATACAAGGCTGGATTTAAAAGCCGAGTCCACTCGGCTATGTGCCAGTTCGCAGGAGAAACAGCCTTTGCAGTGTGGTCGGGCTTCGTCGTCAGGCTTTGGGTTTTCGGCCGCTGGAAGGCGAGGGGGACGGGGAATTATTTGGATTATCCAGAGGCTTCCCTCTACTTAGCACCTTTTTTACTACAGGTACACTTAAAATAAAAGGAATATTTGTGGTGCCATCTAGCGGCGGAAATAAACCCTTGCAGCCTTCCTGCCTTCTACTCCTTTGCATTTCTGCAGCAATCAAGTGGCTGAAATTACAGCAAAGTCATATACTGTACATTTTTAGTATGCTTTCATTTTTAATTGACTTTAATTTGCTTTAATTGAACTAACTTAATTACCGTACTCAATTTACCTAAATCAGTTCTTTGCTTTAATTTCATTTGCTTACTTATTAAACACACTTAAATAATTTCTTTTATTTAACCTCCCTGATTATTTCCAAACTTATTGTCCAAAAGCAGTGCAATTTTCCCTTAAGGTTCCCTTTAAAGAAAACCTGAACTGAAAATTAAAAGTCAAAATAAACATACACAAGTCATACTTGCCTCCCGTGTAGTCTACTCCTCAATCTCTTTCCCCTTTCCCGCGTCCTGTTTGTCCACTGTGATCAATGGAATTCTCCTTTCTCCATTTTGAAAATGGCCATTACCCCATAACAGCTTTCTGGTCAGCACATTGTTAAACTGTAACATCGCCCACTTGAGCCATAGGGAAACATAGACATTACTTGGCACATCAGTCGTCCACTCAGCTATAACTGACAGCAACTGATTAATAACTGACAGCAACTGATATACTTCAGTTCTGACAAAATGTTGTCAGAACTGGAAGGGATCATTTTCAGAAGAAATTGGTGAGCTTATGAGAGGAAATGATGGCAAGGTAACTATGTAATGTTCATTTGAAGTTACCTCGTGTTTATTTTAAATATTTTTACTCAGTACAGGTTCCCTTTAAGCTTGTTTGCTTTTTCTACAATAAATTCAACTTCTCTTATCAAGCAGTAAGCCAAGTTTTATTGAAGTTTTAGTACAATAAATACATCAATACAATAAAACAGTAGCGCACCCTTTCTTTCACTATTCATTCCACCCAACAGAGCATGACATATGATACCTACAATATTCATTGTAACTAATCAATCAGATCACCTCATAGTCAACATCGTGGTCTTTGAGATATTTTATGGTGCCCATATCCTGTCAAATTTGTACGTTGGAGGTAAGTTAATTTATACATAGGTAGAGCGGTATTTGTTATTTTGACCCAGCTGTTGGAGCCTCCAGTTGAATCCAATGAAGAATAATCACCCTCCTTGCATAGAGACACAGCACGTTCCAAAGAAGCCGGGCTCTTCTAGAGGTTACAGCATCCTCCGTAATTCCCAGTTAATGCAGCTTAGGATCTACCACAATAGGCCTGTCAAACACTTCCTGAAGAATAGTATTAACCTGGTCCCGGTAACGTTGAACATGAGGGCAGGCCCACACCATATGGATGGAGTCTCCTGGGGTCTGGTCATATCTAGGGCACTTGTCAGACCCATGTTGGTACATATGTGCTAATCTACAGGGGGTCAGTGAAGCTTATTAAGGGCTGGTGCATACTTCAAGAGCTTTCTAAAGGCTTTGTGATTTTAAAAGCTCTTGCTATTGTTATCCTATGTGTGTGTGCACACTTGAGTGATGTGATTTTGTAAAAATCTGCCATAGCATTGCAATAGCAAGAGCTTTTAATATCTCTAGAGTTTAAAAATCTCTTGCAGTGTGCACCAGCCCTTATGGCCAGTGCACACCAAAAATTGCTAACGTAATCGCAAACACTCAGTGCTTTTTGAAGTGATTTATCTAGGCATGTGCCTAGCTATTTTCTTATCATAGAGATTTTTGGAGCATTTTGGTGTACAGTTTTTTGTTACAGTAGAGCTGTAACTGTACAGCTTCTGTAACAAAAACGCTTGGAAAATCGCTCTGATCTAGCACTTTTTAGTGTGATTTTCCATTTTCCTATACTTTACATTGAGACTGAATCGCCTCACAAATCAGCTGAAATGCTGCAGGACCTGCATTTGCGTTTGGGAGAAAATTACCTCGCTCTGGTGTGATCCACCCCATTCAAATGCATTAGCCAAAAGCTTTTCAAAGTGCTGGCATTTTTAAAAGCGCTCAGAAGCACTCTTGGTGTGCACCAGTTCTTACTCTGTATTATTCGGTTGAAAATTAGGGCTGATCTACACTGGCTGTGTTTTGCGCTGCATTCATGTTTTTAAAAATGCATTCTCATTCACTTGAACAAGAATCGTGGCAAAATTGTTCTGTGACTTTTTGCCACAATTCTCATAAATGAGAATTCGTTTTTCAAAATGCAAAACACAGCCAGTGTGGATCAGCCCTAAGAAATCCCCTTGCCCTGTGCATCTAGTTAAGGTGAGAGTTTCTGGACAATCTCATAGCAACAGTATTCCTAACTAGTGATCCTAGTGGATACTATCGCTGCCTTTTGTGCCTTGTCAGCTCTCCTGTGCTGCTGCTGTGTCCCCAGTCTCACAATCTCCATGCAACAACATTGACAGCTGTAGCAGACAGACAATAGGGAGAGTCAATCAGACAATAGGGAGAGCCACACAGCCCTGCTTCTTGCCCCATTTGATCCAATACTCTCGCGGCTGGAATTTCAAAATGGCCAAGCAGGAAAAGGAGACCTTTCAAAAGGCTTTCCTATATACCTTTAAATGTGCATATCTTTCTACTAATACACAGAAGAGCTCCTTCTAATTAACGTAGATCACCACCTAAAAGGATCCCGGGGATGCAGTGGACAGAAAATAGAAGGGCTCATGCACAGACTTGAAGACTGATAGCTTGCTGCCTGACCTGCTCCAGGGCTGGTGAGACTTCCGAGCAGGGCTTAAACTGGATCCGAGATGAACTTTTACTCATTGCATAATTGTGTTCCTTACATATAGTTTATAGGGCATTCCTCAAGCCAAATACTTTTTTCTTTTTCTTTTAATACGCGAATTCTCTATAAACTAAACAAGCCTCGCCCACAGCTTCTCCAAAACGCCATGGCACTCAGACCCATGTAGCAAGGGCTTATGGGAGCTCAGTCTGGGCAGGAGGAGGAGGAGGAGGCTACTAGCCAGTGATTTCAATGGCAGAGGCGAGGAGGAGGATGGAGTGAGCTGAGGGGTGAAGATGCAGTTGCACATTACCTGTGTAATGATGACAAACAGAACATGGCCGTTCTCATTGTATCACAGGAATAATTAGTCATAAACTGTTAAAGCTGTGTGCAGCCAGATATGCTGTGTAAACTTTAGATAAGATATATAGACAAGTTACTTGTTATAGTTATTTTTTTCAAATAACCCTCCAGGACAGGTGCTACATATGAGATATGGGCCCGCCCCCAACAGGAAACACATCAAACTAGCCCTCTATAACTTCCACCTCTAGCCTCTACCTGCCAGTTCTTTGTGTTTCCTGTTCCGGGGAACACCTAGCTCTCTAGCTAGTGGAGTGGTCAGCACCCAGGCAGTGCTGAGGCCATGGAGAACTAGTTTGGGTAGCCTTATCCTGGTGGGGTTCTGGAGGTTACCTTTATCCACAGGCTGGTGGATTCCTTTGGCGAAAACCGGCAGGTGCAGCGGTATCCAGAGGAGCGGCATTGGAGGCAGCTAAGGCGGAGGCCATACGCGCGACGGAGGGGACAGTACCAAGCGGAGGCGTAATGGTGGTCTCTTGGAGGAAGCGGAGTGCGGGGCAGCAGGTCCAAGCGGAGGCTAGGGCATTGGCGCTCTCCGTACAGTACTTCCGCCCTGAGTATGACGTCACGTCCGGTGACGTCATTTCCAGTTCCGGTTCGAGCGCCTGATTAGATGCCGCGGCGTTCAAACCTTCACACGCGTTGGAGATGGTGAAGGAGATGGACGCAAAGCAGAAGACGGCAGATCAGGTAAGTGGGGCAGTGTCGGAGGACAGTCGCCCGTCTGATCTGCGAAGGTCTGAAATCTGTTTTGGCCGCATACTGATCCAGGAGGTCTGCTGAATGGTGGTGATGTAGTAATTCACTAAGGCCGCAGTCTGATCAGTGAGGTCTGAATACATAATAGTGGCTACAGTCTAATGTTTTATGATGATTATTGACGTAGGCCACATGGTATCAACGAGGTCTGCATATCCTATAGCATGATTATCTCGTTGGTTTGCGCTATAATTTATTATATATGGCATTCTGAGCAAAGCTGATTTTATGGTGGATACGAAAGTTTGTCACTATTATTAACAGCAATTTCTTTAAGTAACAATTTTGTTTTACACAGGGTCTATGCGTTTTTGCAATGATTCCTGAAAAAAAAAAAATGTGTGTATAGTTTAATAGTATTTCACTAATAGGTGGAATCATACTATACCTAGTTTGCTTAAGATTACCAATACCTGTTTGCATATTAATTGGTATGAAAAGAGTATCATTATGACATATTGATTATGTTATTTGTATGTTTTTAGGGAGCTATGGAGTCTGGTAGCTCTGATAGGCCCAGGAGTTGCATATTGTGTAATAAACCCTTACAACTGCACTGGCCAAAAGCTTCCTGTCAAAAGTGTATATCAAGCATTATTAATGAGGATAATACTGCTTCATGTAAAGACTTCATGTTCACTATGCGTCAAGAGATGGTGGAGACCTTTAAGGCCTTCAGAGAAAGTCTACCGACTACCTCAGCACAAGGACAACAGTCGGATCACTCAGTCAAACCTAGAAAGGCTTTAGGAAAGTCACCTAGAATAATTTATTCTTCTGAAGAGGAGCAGGATAGTCACCAGGAAACGGGTGACCTGGACTCCAGGTCCTCAGAAGAACTGTCAGAACAGGAGGAAGCGGAAGACGCTTTTAAATCATCCAAATTTAAGTTTGCTTCTGAGGAAACAGAAGAGTTACTTAAGGCAATTTATTCAACTCTTGACATTCCTCAAAAGAAGACATCTGAAAAGTCTTTACATGATAAGTTATACACGGGTATGGAACCCTCAGAGCAACTCTGTTTTCCATTTCATAGTGCAATGAAGAATTTGATTATGTTACAATGGAAGGACCCGGATAAAAGATTATTTATCTCAAGAGATTTTAAAAGGCGGTTTCCTTTCTCAGAGGAGGACGCTAAATTATGGGAGTCATGCCCCAAACTTGATGCCGCCTTTAGCCAAGTAGATAAAGATAACGAGTTGGCTTTTGAGGATTTAGGTCGGCCTAAGGATCCGGGGGATAAAAAGATTGAGTTTTCTCTCAAAAAAGCATGGTCAGCTACTGCGACCAACTTTAAACCAGCCGCTGCAACTACCTGTGTATCTCGCACAATGTCAGTATGGTTGGAAAGAATAAAAAAATTGATTAATGAGGATGCCCCTAAAGATATTTTAGAAGCTGTTGAGGTAGTAGAGGGAGGTAATGACTACGTCATTGATGCAGCTTCAGAATCTCTAAGGATTACAGCTAAATCTACCGCACTGATAAATAGTGCTCGCAGAAATTTATGGATAAAAACATGGGATGGCAGTCAAGCATCAAAATCTAGAGCTTGTGCTCTTCCCTTTTCAGGTGATTTACTGTTCGGCCCACAGCTCCAGGAAGTGTTAGAGCGTACAGCTAGTAAAAAAGCAACTTTTCCGAAAAAGAGGAAGTTTGAAACAAAAAAGAAACCTTTTTTTCGGAAGAGGCAGACGCAGGGGAGAGAACAGCAGAAACGTAAACCCTGGAGAGGTAATAGGGGATTCACCAAAAGAAGTCCGTTGTTTACATCAACGGAAAGAAAGAGTAAACCATGACGCCAACAAGGTGGGGGGAAGGTTAAAGAAGTTCCTATTAGGTTGGAAAGAAATGACAAGAAACAAGTTCATTTTAGACCTAATAGAGAATGGATACAAGATTCAATTTTCAAGAAATCCTCCCAAACGATTTATAGTGACTTCACCCCCAAAAGTTCCAAAGGAAAAGGAGGCCATGCAAGAAATAGTAAAGGACATGCTAGCACGAGATGTAGTATGCAGAGTTCCACCTGCTCAGGAGAAACAGGGATTTTATTCAAGAATATTCCTAGTAAAGAAACCCACGGGGAAGTATCGGCTGATATTGAACCTCAAACCCCTGAATCCTTATATAAGGTACGAGAGATTTCGAATGGAAACTGTATTTACAATGCGAAACCTTCTGTCCCCAGATTGTTTTATGATCAATATAGATCTAACAGATGCTTACTGGCATATCCCAATAAGGAAAGAGTCTCAAGCTTTCCTTCGTTTCAGTGTAATGACAGTTCAGGTCCAGAACATTTTCAATTCTGCTGTCTTCCGTTCGGAATCTCTTCAGCTCCCAGAATTTTCACAAAGGTGATGGCAGAGATTGTGGGAGCTCTACATCTGAAGGGAATTCTTATAATCCCTTATCTAGACGATTTATTGGTAGTAGCCGACAGTATACAGGATCTAGAGAGGCACAAGAATATGGTGATACAACTTTTGGAACAGACAGGGTGGTTAGTAAATTTTCAAAAATCATTCCTGGTTCCAACACAAGAAATTCAATTTCTGGGATTCACGGTAAACTCGGTGGCCCAGAGATTGTTCCTTCCTGGGGACAAGACATTAAAGCTCCAGACAATGGTGCGGCAGTGTCAGAAGGAAGCAACCACGACAACCAGACAAGTCATGAGACTGTTGGGGTTTTTAACCTCCACAGCCCCGGCAGTATATTGGGCACTAAAACATATAAGACCGCTACAGCTATGGCTGCTGCAGAATTGGAAAGGAGATCAGTCAGTCCTAGATCAGACCCTATGCATACCAGAAAATATAAAGCAATCTTTGGATTGGTGGGTTCAGGAGCCCAATCTAATACAGGGTCGCTTGTGGAGGTGTCCAGTAACAAAGGTCCTGACAACAGATGCCAGCCTCACAGGTTGGGGGGCTCACATAGAAGGCATTTATTTACAGGGGACTTGGCCAAGGGAGGTGATAGTTCAGTCTTCAAATTATCGAAAATTACTGGCGGTAAAGGTAGCGTTAATTCAAGCGACAGACAGGATAAGGGGCCACCATATTCAGATCCGGTCAGACAACATGACAGTTGTCATGTATCTGAACAAGCAGGGTGGAACAAGGTCAGAACGACTGTTGAGACTAGTGCTGGAGATATTAGATTGGGGAGAGCAAAATCTTCAGTCAATTTCAGCAGTGCACCTCAAGGGATCCCTAAATACCATGGCGGATCGGTTGAGCAGAGAAAAATTGTCCAATTCAGAACTAAGTTTAAATCCAAATATATTCAAGGAATTGACACAAAGATGGGGCCATCCGCAGATAGATCTGTTCGCCAATTGGGAGAACACGCACTGCAACCAATTTTTCTCATTAGACCCAAGAGGAGCTTTGGGGGTAGATGCGTTGGCACAGACATGGGACTTTCAGATCGCCTATGCATTCCCTCCAATCCCTCTATTATCAATAGTAATGCAGAAGCTGAGATCAACTGCAATGTATCTGATACTGATTGCACCCAATTGGCCAAAACGACTCTGGTTCCCCATGTTAAAATCGATGTTAGTGGACAAACCGATCCAGTTGAGAGACAGACACAACCTTCTCAGAAAAGAAGGCGAATGGATTCAGATTCCCAATCTTCAGCTGACAGCGTGGTTTCTGAGGGGCAAATCCTAAAGAGAAGGGGGCTATCGGACAGAGTGACAAAGACGATATTAAACAGTAGGAAGAGTGTTACAAGAGCAATCTACCTAAAATATTGGAAGACCTTTTGTAAATGGAAAAAGGAATCAGGCCTGAAATCAAATAGACTGGCTACAGTACTAGAATTCTTGCAAGATGGAATTGACAAGAAAATGGCATTGAGTACATTGAAAGTGCAGGTTGCAGCCCTTTCAGTTTTTCTTAATAGGCGGTTAGCCTTGGAACCCTTAGTTATCAGATTTTTGAAATCGGTAGAACGGTCCCGGCCGGTAATGAAACATTCATATCCAAGTTGGGATTTGACTTTAGTTTTAAACAGTTTGATGAGTGATGATTTTGAACCATTGAACGAAATTCCATTACGATTCTTAACAATGAAGACCATTTTTTTAGTAGCTATTACCTCAGCAAGGAGGATAAGCGAGCTGGAAGCTCTAAGTTCGGTTGAACCATTTTGCTCCATTTTTCATGATAGAGTAGTCCTGAAGACGGCAAGTGAGTTCTTGCCAAAGGTCGCTACCCTATCCAATAGGATACAGGAAATCGTTTTGCCATCCTTTTGTAAAAATGCCACTGATCCTAGAGAGATTAGATGGCATAAGTTAGATGTCAGAAGATGTTTATTATTTTATTTGGATAGAGTAAAGGAATTTAGAAAATCTACAACATTATTTGTTAATTTTTCGGGTGCAACAAAAGGGAAGAGCATGTCTAAAGCCTCTATAGCAAGATGGATTAAAGCCTGCATTAATGAAGCATATAGACTTAAAGGAGTTCCCTGTCCAAAAGAAATAACAGCACACTCAACTAGGTCAGTTGCAACTTCCTGGGGTTACAGAGCTGGAGCTACGACAACCGACATCTGCAAAGCGGCAACCTGGAAGACGGCGAATACCTTCATTAGACACTACAGGCTGGATCTACTATCAGCGGAAGAACAAACTTTTGGAAGGAAAGTTCTTCAAGCTGTAATCCCTCCCTAAGGTTAGTGCTGCTTATTGCATGTCATCTCATATGTAGCACCTGTCCTGGAGGGTTATTTGAAAAAACCAAAATTAGCTTACCTGGTAATGCTGTTTTTAATAACCCTCCAGGACAGGTGACCCACCCTAAAACTTATGTGCATACGAAAAACTATATGTTATAAACATGTATGATGTAAAGTTAAGTTGTAAGCATGTATTTATGTAATATGTGAGGCATTCTATCGGAACAGTTAATTGGAACATACTGGCAGGTAGAGGCTAGAGGTGGAAGTTATAGAGGGCTAGTTTGATGTGTTTCCTGTTGGGGGCGGGCCCATATCTCATATGTAGCACCTGTCCTGGAGGGTTATTAAAAACAGCATTACCAGGTAAGCTAATTTTGTTGTTTCATCTCAGATCCGCTTGATTTGAGGCATGTTATTTAAGTATATTTCTGAACTTCTACTGCATGCAGGGAACCTTACTAAATTTGGAAAATTGCGTTGATAACGTTATTAAAGAAAACCTGAACTGAAAATTAAAAGTCAAAATAAGCATTCACAAGTCATACTTACCTTCCATGTAGTCTACTCCTCAGTGTCTTTCTCCTCTCCTGCGTCCTGTTTGTTCACTGTGGTCAAGGGAATTTTCCGTCCTCCATTTTGAAAATGGCCATTACTCATAACAGCTTTCTGGTCAGCACACAGTTAAACTGTATCATCACCCACTTGAGCCATAGGGAAACATGGACATTAACTGGTACATCAGTTTTCCTCTCAGCTATAACTGACAGCAACTGATATTTTACTGACAGCAACTGATATATTTCAGATCTGACAAAATATTGTCAGAACTGGAAGGGATTATTGTCAGAAGAAAATGGTGAGCTTCTGAAAGGAACTGATGACAAGGTAACTATGTAATGTTCATTTGAAGTTACCTCGTGTGTTTATTTTAAATATTTTTACTCAGTACAGGTTCTCTTTAAAGCTAGCGTAACAAAAAACAGAATACTTCAAAGAAAGAATACATTTATGTAAAAGGTTATCCCAGGGCAGTATATTTCAGTCACATAAAGAATACACTTATGTGGAAGGTTATCGCAGGGCAGTATATTTTAGTGACATAAAGAATATATTTTATTTGATGTGGAACGGTATTTATTGTTGGCCTAGGCAAAAGGCAAGTAGCTCAAGATGAATCTTAGCAGAAGAAGGTTTTTAAGAAGGAAAGCATTTGGAAGCAAAACATCATTTTTTTCCTAAGATAGAACCTGCCTAAGTGTCAGTCTAGGATTAGTGAGTGACCCCACTCTTGACATGTGCCCTATTGATTCACAAGAAGTATAACATTAGTAATAGGTCGATTTAATTGCTTCACAAAATGGAGATGTGCCCGCAGCAAGCACTGCCTTTTACTTCTGCATTGAAGAACCACTGACAGCGATAGGTCAGCCACTGCAGATGTCTTGTAGGTTGGGGGAAAAAACTCCTCACTCAGCCCCCCCAAACAGTAGTCTGCAAATTAATTCTATATTGAGTATTTTAATTTCCATTAAGTGTTGCCAAAGTGATGTCATCTCTTGATGCCTTCGTGGGTTGAGTGCCTCCAGAAAGGCTTGCCTTCACTTTGCTTCTTTAGCTCCTGCAAAGATGTTTCCATTATAATTATCAAATTGATTCATTTGGATGCTGGTCTCCTGGACTTCTTTTCTCCTGACCTTCCAAGCTTAACCTGCCTGGCGTTAAATTTCCCCAGGATTTCTGTGCAAAAAGTGATAAAATAAATTTTTATAATTTTTTTCCCCTGTAACTTGCTAAAATGTGTCAAGCAAGGGTCTAGTATACAGTGCAGGAGAGTATTGACGTGTATGCATGTTTATACTGTTCACAGCATGTTTTGTATGGATGGATAATCTGTCAATACCGCTAGGTAGGACTGCACTCAAGCTATTGGATGTCCCATATTTTGACCATTGTGCAGTGCCTTATCTATATCAATCGTAGCCCTACACAGAAGCCCACATTCCTTTTGGGCAACTGTCCACTTGTCTGGTTTCTTGTCTGTCTTGGGTATTTACAAAGGTCCAGCACCGTAGTTCAAAAGCATGAATAAATCTTTATTTACTGTTATTCCAGCCATAGAAAGACCAAACCTCCACAAGATTAACCAGTGTTTGCTTACTGTCTTGCTAATATTCCGCCTCCATTATATTTGACTGCTGCTTCACTGACTATACTCAAAGGGCAGAAACTTTGTACCAGTTCAATATCATCTTCAATACTGATAGATGGTTTGCTGGTAGTCTTAAACGAGGTTATCTTTAGCCTCAGCCTAGGCCTTCTACTATGTCCCTTAGGCCCCTTTTACGCTTGCAGGTTAAGCCTGCGTTGTTACTCTATTATTGTTTCAGTTTAAATCCAGCCCCGACTTGGTGGTAATTTACACTGTGGACCTTGGTGGATGGCATGCATTTTATCCTGTAGTCCAACAAATTCTGGCGCTTAATCTTCATAAATAGGTTCAAAGAATCAAAAATCTTCCAAAAGGTATGCAATAATGGTAATACCTCCACCTCACCCCACACAGGTGCAGACGCATCAAATAAAAAGACAGGTACTGTATGACTTGTCTAAATGGTTAGTTGCAACTCTGTCCTCCAAAGGATGCAAGTTTTCCCAATGCATTGTAAATAAACACTTCAGATAGTGTAACCCCGCTTTAAAAACATCAATTTATTCTACTAAAAGCAATAGCAGCAACACTTAACTTTTAAATAGGTATGTCCAACCAAGGAGCATACAAAAGAGCATATGTTTTGTGACGCACACTTGTCGTTCCCTGCGCACACAGGGAAATGCCGGCCGCGTCCTCTCTCCGTCATACGCTCCCTTCCATCTCGTTTGTCAGCTTCCGATACCACCACCTAGCGATAATCCCCTGACATTTTATTAGCAATTGGACAAAGCACCTTGGCATTGTTCTAGGGTGGCTAATTTCCCCATTCATGCTTCCAAAAAGAGATCGATCAAGTTTTCATTTTTTTTTTAAACTAGCTTATATATACGTTAATAACAACTTCTAAGTACAGATGGTTGTCGTCTGCATTTAACTATATTCTGCAAATTTATCTGAAGAGGCCAGTGTCTCTGGTCTCTTTCCTGTAATGGGTGGGGTAGAGGAAGAACAAGACAAATAATTTATATTGAGCTTCTCTCCTGGCGGACTCAAAGCGTCGAGCTGCAGGCCACTAGGCTGCGCTCTATAGGCAGTAGCTGTTTTAGGGTAGGAACATTTTCCATAGCGCATAGTGGAAAACACATACTGTATGTGATTCTACCTAGTGTGTTCCTACCCTCAGGGAGTCTTGCCCAAAGTCTCCTACTGAATAGCTGCTGGCTTACTGAATAGGAAGAGCCAAGATTTGAACCCAGGTCTCTCGTGTTAGAGGCAAAACCCTTATCCAGTACACTATCCAGCCACTGCTGGACGTTTCTGGAGTGGTGTTCTTCGGAAAAGCATGAGAAAGGGTCTTACTTTATCACTTCCAACAGGCAGACGCGTATCTGGAGCCGTGCAGATGGGGCTCCTGCTATAGGCGCCCTTGTGACTCACCTCCCAGGGGGCGCATCAATCAGTAAATCACCCCTCCCTCCCAACCAAACCTGTTGCCTTATAGTGCATTCCTAAGAGGAAGAGGACTCTGTCCCGTCCACCTCCCTCCTGCCAGCTACTGTGTCGTAGCCCCAGCAACGCTGCTCACAACCCTCTCCTGAGTCCTGATTGGTCTCATGCCTGTGCCGCAGGGGCTTATGGGGCTGGAAGAGGAGAGGAATGTGTGTGTGTGTGTGTGTGTGTAGCAGCCAGCCACGAGGTGACACACTACACAGAGCAGAATGGACGGAGTGAGTGGACACACTGCAGAGGACGGCAGGCAGGGAGAGAGATCATCACGCTGGTTAGTGATCTCCTGCAGCAGAGTTTATAAAAGCAAAGGACCTGTGAATTTTCTCACCAGCATCTGTGTACTGTGAGCCTCAGGAGAGCTGCTATATCGGCATTGTCAGATTTTCAGCCTACACTGCCCATACATTGCTCTCAGCAGACTCACTGTACACAGCAGCAGGTCAGAAGATTCACAGGTCCTTTGCTTTTATCAGCCCTGCTGCAGGAGATCATTCTGATAAGAGCACTGACCAGCAATGACTAGATAAGGAAACAGATGCTGGCTTAGGGGGAGGGTACTGAACATTCTAATGCTGAATACACACTTGCGATTTCCTGATCGATCGACTATTTCCGACATGTTCAATCGGGTTTCAATCGATACAGCTGTCGATTTTGTATGCTTAACATGCAAAATCGACTGCTGTATTGATTGAAACCCGATCGAACATGTCGGAAATAATCGATCAATCCCATGGATCGAGCGGGAAATCACAACGTGTGTACCCAGTATTAGGTCAGCTCACTGTCTTCACTCACTGCTCTTCAGTCCAAGTCACAGGCTGAATATTCACCAGCACAACATAGGAAGATGTATCCAGCGAAGTCCCCCAATGACAAGCGTTCCCCGATCCACCTTCCGGCAGGCAATGTTACACAAGCAACGTTACACTGCGGGCAATGTTACACAGGCAACGTTACACTGCGGGCAATGTTACACAAGCAACGTTACACTGCGGGCAATGTTACACAAGCAACGTTACACTGCGGGCAATGTTACACAAGCAACGTTACACTGCGGGCAATGTTACACAAGCAACGTTACACTGCGGGCAATGTTACACAAGCAACGTTACACTGCGGGCAATGTTACACAAGCACCGTTACACTGCAGGCAATGTTACACAAGCACCGTTACACTGCGGGCAATGTTACACAAGCACCGTTACACTACAGGCAATGTTACACAAGCACCGTTACACTGCGGGCAATGTTACACAAGCAACGTTACACTGCGGGCAATGTTACACAAGCAACGTTACACTGCGGGCAATGTTACACAAGCAACGTTACACTGCGGGCAATGTTACACAAGCAACGTTACACTGCGGGCAATGTTACACAAGCAACGTTACACTGCGGGCAATGTTACACAAGCAACGTTACACTGCGGGCAATGTTACACAAGCAACGTTACACTGCAGGCAATGTTACACAAGCAACGTTACACTGCGGGCAATGTTACACAGGCAACGTTCAGGGGAAAACGCAGGATTTTTAAGGGGGGGGGGGGGGTCCTGAAAGGTCCAGAAGCACGTATGTCCCGAGTGCTTCCGAATACAGGTGGCTCCATACTGCCCATGCACAAAAGTTCGCTGGCGTATTACGGAGCTGCCTATCTTTGGAAGTACTCAAGGACACTAGTGTTTCTGAGGGCTTCTGGTAGCAGCAAATGTGAACGGGGTACAGCGCTGGAACAACTCCCCAAGAGAGGAACAGGAGATAGACTTAGTTTGGACAATTCAGTGGAATATGCTACATAGTTTCACATAGCGCAAGCGATACCCATATGATGCAGGGATATATGCATCTGCGGAAGATGTCGGCGCTACATAAATACTAAATAATAATATTTTGCCTCACCAGGATTGCACTTTTATTTAGCTTTCCTGTAAGACAAGAACACACAGTCAGCTCTAGGGGAAGAGGGAAACAAAGGTGAATGAGGGAGGGCTGGTACACACCAAGAGTGCTTCTGAGCGTTTTTCAAATCAACAGTGATTTGAAAAGCGCTTGGCTAATGTTACCCTATGTGGGTGTTCCCACAGCAGCGTTGTGATTTTTTCAAAATCGCAGGTATACTGCATGTAGCATGTTTTTGAGCAATTCATTCAAAAATCGCTCTGAAAATCACTTCACAAAATCACACTCACAAATTGCTAGCGATTGCTATTGTCATTTTGGCGTTGCACTAGCCCAGAGAGAGGAGTGGAGAAATTGAGAATAGCCTGAGATGGAGCAGAGAACTTATCTGTATTGAAGTCCCACATCACACAGGCTACTTGCCTGTAATCGGACTCCTGTCCCTGTCAGTCTCTCACACAAGTCAGAAAGAAGCCCTCCTGGAGTCTAGGGACTGTCAAAAACTTTTCAGCTTGTTATCCACACCTTATCCACACATGCAGTCATTATAACAATGGGGAGAGACCAGACAGATGTTTGCCCACAGACCCTGAGTCCAGGCAAGCTCTGCATCATGCTGTGCATATTTACCAGCTTGCCTGCACTCTAATTTCATCATGTCTGACACTTCTGTGCTGTGGAGAGTCCAGGACTCAATAATCAACATTCTCTCACTGCAGGCTGCATCTTCTTGTGAGGGTTGTGAGGGAAGCTCGGCTGCCTCTCTCATTCTATTAGCTGGAGGGAAGCACCAGAAGTAAGAAGGGAGGGAGAATGAGGCTGTTTATATTATGCAGGCTTCCCTGGCTGAATACACAGCTCAGTGCAGGGGGGAGGTTCCAGACACCCAGAATAGCCCCCTGAGTTCGCCAGTGACGTTACACTGCGGGCAATGTTACACAAGCAACGTTACACTGCGGGCAATGTTACACAAGCAACGTTACACTGCGGGCAATGTTACACAGGCAACGTTACACTGCGGGCAATGTTACACAAGCAATGTTACACTGCAGGCAATGTTACACAAGCAACGTTACACTGCGGGCAATATTACACAAGCAACGTTACACTGCGGGCAATGTTACACAGGCAACGTGACACTGCGGGCAATGTTACACAAGCAACGTTACACTGCGGGCAATGTTACACAAGCAACGTTACACTGCGGGCAATGTTACACAAGCAACGTTACACTGCGGGCAATGTTACACAAGCAACGTTACACTGCGGGCAATGTTACACAGGCAACGTTACACTGCGGGCAATGTTACACAAGCAACGTTACACTGCGGGCAATGTTACACAGGCAACGTTACACTGCGGGCAATGTTACACAGGCAACGTTACACTGCGGGCAATGTTACACAAGCAACGTTACACTGCGGGCAATGGTACACAAGCAACGTTACACTGCGGACAATGTTACACAGGCAACGTTACACTGCGGGCAATGTTACACAGGCAACGTTACACTGCGGGCAATGTTACACAAGCAACGTTACACTGCGGGCAATGTTACACAAGCAACGTTACACTGCGGGCAATGTTACACAAGCAACGTTACACTGCGGGCAATGTTACACAAGCACCGTTACACTGCGGACAATGTTACACAGGCAACGTTACACTGCGGGCAATGTTACACAAGCAACGTTACACTGCGGGCAATGGTACACAAGCAACGTTACACTGCGGACAATGTTACACAGGCAACGTTACACTGCGGGCAATGTTACACAGGCAACGTTACACTGCGGGCAATGTTACACAAGCAACGTTACACTGCGGGCAATGTTACACAAGCAACTTTACACTGCGGGCAATGTTACACAAGCAACGTTACACTGCGGGCAATGTTACACAAGCAACGTTACACTGCGGGCAATGTTACACAGGCAACGTTACACTGCGGGCAATGTTACACAAGCAACGTTACACTGTGGGCAATGTTACACAAGCAACGTTACACTGCGGGCAATGTTACACAAGCAACGTTACACTGCGGGCAATGTTACACAAGCACCGTTACACTGCAGGCAATGTTACACAAGCACCGTTACACTGCGGGCAATGTTACACAGGCACCGTTACACTGCGGGCAATGTTACACAAGCAACGTTACACTGCGGGCAATGTTACACAGGCAACGTTACACTGCGGGCAATGTTACACAGGCAACGTTACACTGCGGGCAATGTTACACAGGCAACGTTACACTGCGGGCAATGTTACACAGGCAACGTTACACTGCGGGCAATGTTACACAGGCAACGTTACAAAATCAATCGCTTGCGGTACTTTTGCAGAGTCGTCAGAGATATTAAAGAGACACTATAACTTGAAAAAATCCCTCTGGGGATACTTACCTCCAGAGAGGGGAAGCCTCTGGATCCTAATGAGGATTCCCCCGTCCTCCTGTGTTCCAGCGCTGGCTCTCTTGAAACCACTACCGACAGCCTGTGGCGCAAGCGTAGTAGCGCCTGCAATATCTACCTTTCCCTGCTTCAGTGCAGGTGCAGTAGTGGCTTTCTAGATGAAAAAATCCAAGCCCAAGCAGGGCTAATCTACTGCGCAGGCAACAGGGGGGGCGCAACTTCAGTGTTTGCCATAGGCGCTATTTTACTCAGATACGCCCCTGCCAACAGGCCTCCAGTATTGGTCAGATTTGCCAGTGCTTTGCCATGAAAAGTTAGTTTCATGGGGGTTTTCACTATGACAATCAAATAATGCAACCTCAACCGCTTTAGGACACTGTCTGGATGTGATGTATGAATAATTGCTGTCAGGCTGCGGCTACTTCCCTTCTTTTTTATTTGTTCATAATGCAGTCTAGAATAATACTGCTTTTATACCGCATAAAAAAAACATAATGGCAAATCACTGATGGTGTACCATGATGAACAATAAAATGAACGGATTAATATTTCAGTATGTGTATACATATTACATAGAGTTCTGCAGAGAACATTGAACAATTCATATCACTCACTGTCCTTTATAGTGTCTCACAGTCTAATGCTCCTATTGCCAGTAACATAGATACAGACCTTCCATCAAAGCAACCAAAACTGGCTCTCCTAACTCAGCCCCAATGTGTGAGAAGAGGTGGAAGCAGAAAAAAAGGAATGGTTTGTTACAGAGAACCTGAGGTGAACCTCGGGTTAAAAACCATATTCTAACCGAAGAAGAAGCAAAGCCTCTGGAGCTATAGAGGTTTCCTGTGTCCTCCCTTCTGCCCCAGCTCTTCCGGACCCTCCAGAAGATCTGGGCCCCGCTCCTCTTCATACATGTGCTGCACTTGCACAAGCATGGTTGTGCCTGCGCAATAGCATGGAGCTGCTCGTGCACGATTGGCTTCAGCTTACTGCACAGGCGTTCAGTCCTGAAGAGGCACAAGGCACCGATCCTCAATCAGACAAGCCCTTGTCAGATTTCTTCCAGGGTCCACGAGTGGCAATGGAGGACCGGATGTTGGCATGGGAACCCAGGCACCAGAGGCTTTCCACTACTTAGGTAAATGCAGCAAGACCCCGTGTCCAGCACGGGGAGGGATTGCTGATGTGTGATTGATACATGTGCTTGTCGGTTGCTTGAACAAGGCCTTAAAGGAACTTCCTCTCCCCCATTTCCCCCCAGAGCAGCAGAAAATATTCACTGATAGTCCAGGTGCCATCTTCTATGCATCCTGCAGGTCCCAGCAGCTTTCCGTCATCCTCAGTGTACAGCTCCTGGTGTGTCACCTAACCAACTTTAGGTCACACGACACACCGTGAGCCATGCATGGACACCGGAAATCCGCTGGGGGGTGCAGGATGCATTTAAGAAAGCACCTGGACTATCGTTGAGTATTTCCTGCTCTAAACTCCCCCCCCCCCCCCCCCCCAAAGCTCAACCCCGTTATCCCACTCAGGCTTGGTAGTTAGTTGCGACTTCCGGTTGCCTTCCGGTTGAGTTCTGGACAACAGGGAGTTTGCTGTATGTGGTTTTTATGCCGAGGTTCGCCTTGGCCGCACTCTAATGATTGTTGCTGATCAGAGCACATATAACAGTGATCATTACCAGTACAGCACCAATAAAGACCTAATGCAATGAATGGAGGAGGCCCCATATGAGCCCCTCAGGTCCAGGGGCTCTAATGTGGTTGCAACCTTTGTATCTCCTATTACTAGGCCACTGCCTATCACTATCTAGGGACACTTTAGGGGGAATCTAATTATCTCCTCTGGATTATTATTGGGATGTGAGAGGAAATTGTAGAACTTTAAGGAAACCAACAGAAATAGTAGGTGAACATGCACACTTCTTTGATTGTGATGTTGAGAGGAGTCAGGCCTATGTTTCTAGTCACTCAGCCACCATGTTGATAAACAAACATTATATACTTACATGTGTTTTTTCTACACAGTGCTACGTGACTGTCACCCAAAATGATCAGTTCTATAGTAAAGGACAGACAAGCAGGAAGTTCCCTCACCTGAAATTAATGTAGCATGGCAGATCAATGGACAAGAGGCCAGCAATGTAGGGAAATGTGTGTCCTAATCCTAGATTTCCACTTAAAGTGATAAAAGGTAAATACTTAAAGCGGGAGTGTCACCATAAAAATCAAATTTAAACAGCAACTGGTCTGAGTGTATCAGAATCAGAATTCGTTTATTTCGCCAAGCATGATTTGGGTTGTGCCCGGAATTGGTTTTAGCAGCACAGAACACCTTAGACTTTGTTTACATAGACACACTGACAGTAGAAGAGAGCATTAACCACTTTACCCCCGCGCGTACGTATTTCTCCGCCCCTTTTTCCATCCTTTAAAAACCAGGGACGGAGAAACACGTACTTTCCGCGTTCCCGACGCTGCCCGCGCTCCCGCTCGTAAACACGCCGCCCGCCGCTAGTAAAACCGCCGCTGCCCGCTCGTCCAGAGATCAATGAACGGGAAAATCCATTCCCGTTCGTTGATCTAAGCCCCGCAATGATCAGCTGCTCTCCTATGGGCAGCGCGATCATTGTGAGAAAAAACTCACGTGTCCAGCCTCCTTATTCTTCCTCCAAGCTTCCGGAAGGAAGCTTGGAGGTCGCATTAAAACAAAAAGTTACTGTGGCCATCTTGTGGCCAAATAGTAAACTACACCCTACACATTTTTCACATACAAATAAATGACTTTTACACATAAAATTAACTCATTACCTCCCACACTCCCCATTTTTTTTTTTTTTTGTAATTAAAAAAAAATTAAAAAATTCACAATTAAAAAAAATACATAAATAGTTACCTTAGGGACTGAACTTTTTAAATATTTATGTCAAGAGGGTATAACACTGTTACTTTATAAACTATGGGCTTGTAATTAGGGATGGACGCAAAACTGAAAAAAATGCACCTTTATTTCCAAATAAAATATTGGCGCCAAACATTGTGATAGGGACATAATTTAAATGGTTTTATAACCGGGACAAAAGGGCAAATACGTTTCATGGGTTTTAATTACAGTAGCATGCATTATTTAAAAACTATAATGGCCGAAAACTGTAAAATAATTATTTTTTTCCCCACATTTTTCCTATTTTCCCATTAAAACACATTTAGAAAAAAATAATTCTTGGCATAATGTCCCACCTAAAGAAAGCCTAATTGGTGGCGAAAAAAACAAGATATAGTTCATTTCATTGCGATAAGTAATAATAAAGTTATAGACGAATGAATGGAAGGAGCGCTGAAAGGTGAAAATTGCTCTGGTGCTCAGGGGGTAAAACCCCTCAGTGGTGAAGTGGTTAAATACAGCAAAAAAAACAAAAACAAAAAAAACTAATCAAAGTAATCATAAGAAACAACATGACAGTAAGCAACTCCACAGCAGATACAGAGACATTTCAAGAGGAGCAGCACAGAGAGAAGTAGAACACTAATGTTAGCATTGGGTGTGTCAGACTACGTGGGTGCCTCCCTGGGTGACGGGGGACCCCGAGGGGCTCGTACAGAGTTCAAGAGTCTCACTGCTGTGGGGAAAAAAGTGTCCCTGTGTCTTGATGTCTTGGTGGGGATGGCCCGGAATCTGCGCCCCAACGGGAGCCGTTTGAAGAAGCGATGGCCTGGGTGCGTCGAGTCGTTTGCCATCCTTGTTGCTCTGGAACACATCCTGGCCTCATGAATGAGATCCAGTGGGGGAAGGGGTTTCCCGATTATTTTCTCTGCAGCTCTGATGACCCTCTGGATTTTGTATCTGTCGCTGGTTGTGGCCCCAGTGTACCAGACGAGGATGGAGGAGCAGAGGACAGACTATATCGTGGCAGAATAGAAGGACTTTGTGGGCCATACCGAACTTTTTTAGTTGCCGCAGGAAGAAGAGTCTCTGCTGGGCCTTCTTTTGGGTTGAGATGGTGTTGGCTTTCCAGCTCAGATCGTCCGTGATGGTCGTGCCCAGGAGACGGACACTGGAGACTCTACTGACTTCGGACCCATTAATATGTATCGGGCGGGGGGTGGTGGTGCTCCGCCTTCTGAAGTCAATAACCATTTCCACAGTTTTGGTATTATTGAGCACTAGCTTGTTTTCCTTGCACCAGTGGCTGATTCTATCCACCTCCTGGAGGTAGGCCCGTTCATCGTTCTTCCTAACAAGGCCAACAATTGTGGTATCATCTGCGAATTTGATGACTTTGACGGAGTTCTCTTTGGATGTGCAGTTGTTGGTGTATAGTGAAAACAGAAAAGGTGACAGGACACATCCCTGTGGGGCTCCCGTGTTGGTTGTTCTTGGGCTGGATGCTATGTTTCCAAGTTTCACAGTTTGGGACCTATTCGTAAGGAAATCCGTGATCCAGCAGCGGAGGGTGGGGTGGACACCGAGCTCCACTAGGTTATCATGCAGTATCCGTGGGCATATGGTGTTGAATGCCGAGCTGAAGTCCAAGAGGAGCACTCTAGCATATGAGTCCGGTCTGTCCAGGTGGTCTGTAACGAACTCCAAACAGATGTTGATAGCGTCATCCGTGGACCTATTTGCTCTATACGCAAATTGGAGTGGGTCCAGGCGGTGCAGAGTGGAGTGCTTAAAAAGGGCTAGGACCGCTTTCTCGAAAGTTTTCATGACAACAGAAGTGAGGGCCACTGGTCTGAAGTTGTTTAGGTCTCGAGCCCCCTGTTTTTTTGGAACAGGGATAATGGTGGACTTTTTGAAGCATGAAGGGACCTTGCCTTCCCTTAGGGACTTGGAGTATATGGAAGTGAGGATGGGGGTCAGCTGCTGTGCGCAGGCTTTCAGACAGGCTGGAGACACACCATCTGGACCCGAGGCTTTTCTGGTGTTTAGCATGGACAGGTGGTGCAGCACCTCATCCTCACTCACCGCTGGAGGGGGAAGGCTTGTGCTTGCAGGGAGGAGGATAGAGGGTCCAGGGTTTGCTGTTTGGGTAGATTTTGAAGGACTTTGAGGGAATGCAGGATTCCTCACAAAAACTTATGTAGGATGTGACAGTGTCCGCCCACTCATCCAGGTTCGGTGTTTCCAGAGCCTCCCAGTCCGTGCAGTCGAAACAGGCCTGGAGTTGGTCTTTTGCCTCATTTGACCACACCTTTACGGTCTTTAGGGCTGGTTTTGTTGATTCCAGTTGTCTCCTGTAGGTGGGGATCAGATGAATGAGGTTGTGGTCAGATGAGCCCAGTGCTGCCCAAGAGGTGGCCTTATAGGCATCTTCCAGGACCGTGTAGCAGTGGTCCAAGGTGCTGGCATTCCTGGTGGGGCAGGCAACGTGCTGGTGGAAACGTGGCAGTTCCCGACGGAGGTTGGCCTTGTTGAAATCGCCCATAACGATGAATAAGGAGTCTGGAAGGGTTGTCTCCCACTGTGTGATGCTATCACTAAGGTCCAGTTCTGCATTTTTAGTATCAGCATCAGGTGGGATGTATACGCCCACTAGAACGTAGGAGGAGAACTCCCTGGGTGAATAGATCGGTCTGCAGTTGACTAGTAGGAGCTCGAGATCAGGGGTGCATTTCCTGGTTAACAGCGAGGTGTCAGGACACCATGAGGTATTGATGTAAAAGCAGACCCCGCCGCCCTTCTTTTTCCCTGAGAGTGAGTGGTCGCGGTCCGCACGGATGAGATTGAAGCCCAGGAGCAGTAGGGTGTTGTCAGGAATGCCCTCATCTAGCCAAGTCTCTGTGAAGCAGAGGACCGGGGTGTTTCTGCCGAACTCCCGCTTGTCGCTGATGAGTCGGAGTTCATCCAGCTTATTGGGTAGTGAGCGAACATTTGCCAGGAGGGCCGAGGGAATGGCTGAGCGCAGTCCTTTTTTCCTCAGCCTTACCCGGGCACCTAAACTGAGAGGCATATGGATGTTTCCTTTTAAACAATACCATTTGATTGGCAGTCCTGCTGATCTCTTTGGCAGTGGTGGCTGAATCACACACCTGAAACAAGCATGCAGCTAATCCAGTCTGACTTCAGTCAGAGCATCTGATCTGCATGCTTGTTCAGGGGCTGTGGCTAAAAGTATTAGAGACACAGGATCAGCAGGAGAGTCAGGCAACTGGTATTATTTTAAAAGGAAAAATCCATATCCATCCCAGTTTAGGTTCCCTTTAAGTGATAAAGATGCTAATCTTGCTTTCAAAACTGTTTCTGCTGTTATGATTTGGAGTTATCACATACTTTAGAAGCACTGGCCCTTTAGTAGTCAGTGGAAAACAGTTGCATGCTGGGAGTTTTTTATCTATAATATATTCCTCCTCTTCCATTTATTTCCCTGCCTAGCTGCTTATCTGAAACATGATCCCCTGCTCACTTGTGTTTACAAGCAAGGCTGAGGTGACTCAGCGATTGGAGGAGAAAAGAATAAAAGTAAAGGGCAGAAATGACATCAGGATTTAGTCTAGACTGTGGGCAAAAGACATTGCCCCCACCAGGAACAGAATTCTCTTTATTTACTATAGAACATTCACTCAAATCAAAATGTGGACAGTACAATACATGTGTTATGTAAGTTGATCAATTATTTATCTACTTATATATGTGTTTTTTTCCCTGGCATAGTATGGCTAATCCTACTGCTTTAAGAAGAGGGAAGTCTCTAGATCCCATAGGCTTCCCGAGTCCTCCTTGCTCCTGCTGCCACTCTACAGGACCCGCCAGCTGATTGGGGCCGTGCTTCTCTTCAAGCATTAGCGTGGCCCTGCTGCAGGCGTGCAAGCACAGTTGCACCTGCACAGTAACAGAGCCACGCAGTTACACAGTGCAGCTCTAGCTTACGGAGCAGGCACAGCTGTACTTGTCCAGTACAGCCGCACTCATACTTGAAGTAAAACTCGGCCTGATCACATTTCTGACAAGGCCTTGTCAGAAAGCTTTTGGGGATCTGCAAACAGTTAAGGGGGGCCGGAGGATGCTTTGAAAAGCCTCTGTTGGATCCAGTGGTTTCCCTCTTATTTGGTAAGTCTTCTTTTTGACCCAAACTTTGGCTCTGAAACACTTTGAGATAGACACAGACATCCACTTTGGGGGGTGATAACCAAGCATGTGTACATAAGTGAAGTAAAGCATCTTGGACCCCCTGCAGTTTTGTGCAACCTGACACATAAAGGATGATGGTGAGCCTGCATTTATGAAATGGTGACAGATGTAAAATTGCTTGATTAGCTCAAATATTATTTAGCATTATATAGGGAATCTGTTTAAAAAAAAAAAAAAAAAAAAGTGATGTGCATGATCCTTAGTCATGGGCCACCAAACTCAATGGTTGCTTTTCAATAAGCACATAAGCATTATGCGGCCACTATTTACCACTAAGTTCTGTATTTCAGCAAACTTGCGAAGGTGGTGTCTGATTCAAACACCACTGTTGTTATTGTTGCCTGTATGGCAATCCGTCTGAAATTGTACATTATGCTGCCAATGCATTTTCTTTCAATTCAGGAGCTTATAGGCACAGACACAGTCCAACACAAGAAAAAAGGGGTTGGGCCACACATCAGAATATGAGCATGGTCATGGTGGAGCTAAATGTACAAATGCTTTAGATAGCCACATGTGCCCTCCTATAGATAGCCAAATGATCCCCCATTCGGATAGCCAGATGTGCTTCCCTTTACTTAGCCAGATGTGCCCCCTTGCCCTGTTCAGCTAGCCAGATGTGCCCCCTTTTAGATAGCCAGATGCATTCATAACAGAAGACTCACCGGCTACAATGTTCCAGCGATAACATCATCTCTCCTATGCAGCGCGCCCAGTGTCCTCTATTTGGTAACAGCCACTGTTACCAAGGAGAGGTTGCTGGGCGCGCTGCAGAGGAGAGATGACATCCCCAGAACGGTGGAGCCTGTTATTAATGCATTCACACTCCTCTGCAGAGGGAGGGAAATAGAGGAGGAAATTCAGTTGCTTCTCACGCACGTGGCGGGTGCGTGGACCATGCTGAGAGCCCTCACAGTGCTGGACCCGGGGACATATATCCCCTTGCCCCTCTATAGCTACGCCTCTGTCCAGCCTTGCCCATTCAGCTCTCTTTGCTCTGGAAGTGGGGACACTAGTGTGGCTACAGTATGGTTAGTGTGCGTTTGCAAACTTGTGACAACCTCCTTTCTGCTCGTGCCTAGTGCTAAATCATGCCATAAGCTGCTATGACAATGTAAAGGCTGCAGTAATTCACAGCAACTAATGACATCAATTTAGCCAAATCAGTGTGATGAGAGCATTACTGTAATTTGCATAGCTACACTGCATGCGTTATTGTAGATACTCTTGGACAGAATTGACTCGCTTTCTTGTCCTTCTTTAGATAATGTTTGATGTGTTCTGTGCAACTGTATATACAGAATGTTTCCAGAGTAGAAGATCAAATAAGTATTTTTTTCCCTTTAGAGGTTTCTTCCTTTAGAAGTCGGGTGGGTGGTCCTACTTCAAAGGTTCAATGACCGTGAAAGCGATGGGGATGAATGTATTATTTCTTTCTAGATTTGGGTCATAAAGACAAGGAAAGTCTGTTAAAAAAAGGACAAACTTTACATTTAATAGCTGTATTTGGATTAAAGCTACCTGGTCTAGAAATAACTTTGGTCGCTGAATAGATTATGTTTATGCTTTAATATACCTGTATTTATTTTGCAGAAGTTTTGATGAAAATAAATCAATAGTTTAATCTAATATTAATGGAAATAATCGCTAGAGAACAGAGGCGCCAGCAGGATAAAAAGTAATAATAGTTTTAAAATTTGCTGGGAGGCAGTGGTGGACTCACCTCCGGAAAGCAGACACTGTCTGAATTAAATAAACACATTTATTATTGGTACCCCAGAGGATGCAACACATTTCGCAGGCACAGCCCGCTTCATCAGGCAATAAGTTAGGGGACAAACAGCAGCTCATCAGTAGCATGAATAGCGCCTCGGTGACAGATGTGACAGACAGATATGAATAGAGAGGAAGCCTGTATAATGCATTCATGAACAATACAGATTTTCCATTCTCTCTGTGTTGAGGGTCAATAGCGGAGTTTGTGTAATGACACACATTGTACCATTTCTAGGGGACATGTGACTTAATTCATGTATTATTTGGTTTTAAATGAGAAACTGTAAAAAATTATATTTGGCATCTCTTGAACACAGTTGAATGGGATGCAAGATTTGTATTCAAATTTGGCTTTTTTTTAGTTTCAAAAATTAGCATGTGTATGTCAATGGATTTCCAGAGTGGATCTCTCTCTCATTGGCTGCTGGTGCTTCAGAGAATGGCCAAGCTCTGATTGCCATTGCGGCCCCTCTAGCTCAGCCCACAGGCCTGTGCTGCCTGCCAGCACAGGAGACTTTACTCCCACCCTTCCCATTCATGCTCAGAGGTAGTGCACACACCCTGGTAGCCCTAGCATGTGCAGCACGGTCATGTGGGTCAGGGCCACCACAAAACTTGGGCTCGGTCCAGGGCCTTTGGCATTCTACCGCCCAAGGCTCACTGGTCATTATCTCTGGTGCATTTTCTTCTGGTTATCTCCTGCTAAATAGAACAATGCTTAATTGCTAGGCAGATACATGGTTAGATAATTTCCAACATGTTGGAAATTATCTATCTGACAGGTAAATCTAACAGAAAATCTTACAGAAAATTTTATGGGGTGTACTAGGCAATATAGAGTTCAACTAATTTTTCCCGCATGTCTTTTGCTTCCCCCATGACTTAGAATCCAAAAAACATTGGTGCAGCAATGGATGGAAGCTGCAAGGGGTCTGTCAGGAGTCCAGAAACTCACTTGATCTTTTATACACGCCCACTAATTACAAGCAAACAGATCACAGATGAAGTTGGTTACATTTAATAGCCATTAAAGTGAAAAAACAAACAACAAACAAAAAACAAATACTCGCCTATGGACAGGGAAGGCTCTGGTTTCTTAGAGCCTTCTTGCTCTTTTCCTAGTCTTCACGTTCCAGCGTAGTCACCCCGTAAGCAGTATCCGCCCCGTTGAATACTGCACTCTGGCACTGCCGGAGGCTTCGGAAGTCTTTGGGAGCCCAAGTACCAAATACTCCAGAAGATTGCCGGCTCCCTACTGTGCATGCGCATTCGCAGTACAGAGCCGGCCGTCTTCAGAAGCACTCGGCTCCCGAAAACTTCCAAAGCCTCCCGCGGAGGGGCATTCAAACTGGGGTGATATTGCTGGAACGCAGGGGCCGTGAGAGGAGAAGGACGGCTCTACAAGACCCAGAGCCTTCCCTATCCATAGGTGAGAGTTTTTTTTTTTAACTTTAGCTTTAAAACCAGTTCATGTCAACTTGTGTGCATGTTATCAGGCCAAATCAACAGGGTATGTAAACATTTGATCAGGGTCATTTGGGTATTTTGTGTAGTAATTATGTTTTTAAAAGTGTAAGCACAGTTGTTTGCCAATAAATGGTTTTAGCCAACCTTTAACTACGAATGAAAGAACAGTTGTGTTCTCATTCATGTTCTATGATAAATGGTTGAAATTCTGCTGGGTTATGTAAACTTATGAGCACAACCATATATTGCACGACTGATCAGAGACACATTTTAAGTTTCTTAAAGCATTCTTAAAGAAATATAATAGAAACTTTTCTTCTGTAAACCACACATACCTATAGAGCTTTTAGCCAGCAACACTAGAAAGCTTTTCAGAGGTCTCTCATCACACTCTGTTTGAAAAAAAAAAAAAGCCTCGTTTACCACAATTTGTGTGGACGTTGATGCTAGAGGCTAGAACTTAGACCATGTAGCTAGGTTACAGTTCTCTTTCACTATTCTCAGAGGAATGATTTACTGCTTGTTGCTGCCCTGCCTGCTTTCTCACAGATCATATGAGAACAGATGAGGGATTTTTAGATACAGAGAAGGATTTGAAAAGAAGGACCTGTACTTTTCCCTTACTTGGATTCTTCTCCCCCTCCCCATTTAGATTAAGGTCTTTCTGGCTGTAAAATGTTTACTACACTGTGAGGCAAAGAGATAGAGACACAGGATCAGGCACACAGAGCTGCAGCTGATGATTATGATGATAATTTATACACATTTAAAGCTATATGTCTGCTTTCTATCATTCTAAACAAATTCCAGTCTCAGAATTACAGCCAGTGAAGATTGTTTCTGTATGCAGGATGTTCTGGACACAGTCCTCCATAGTAATGCCTACAGTGAAAACTGTAAATGTCATATTTTCTTCGCATTAAAATATGAAAAGATGGGGGGGGGGGGGAAGCCTTTGTATTGCTATCTGCTAGTAATTATTGGAAATACAGTGGGGTGCGAAAGTTTTTGCAACCTTGTTAATCGTCATGATTTGCCTGTATAAATCTTTGGTTGTTACAATAAAAAATGTCAGTTAAATATATCATATAGGAGACACACACAGTGATATTTGAGAAGTGGAATGAAGTTTATTGGATTTACAGAATGTGTGCAATAATTGTGTAAACAAAATTAGGCAGGTGCATAAATTTGTTCACCATAAAAAAAGCAATTAAATCAATATTTGGTAGATCCTCCTTTTGCAGAAATTACAGACTCTAAATGCTTCCTGTAGGTTCTAATGACGGTCTGGATTCTGGTTGAAGGTATTTTGGACCATTCCTCTTTACAAAACATCTCTAGTTCATTCAGATTTGATGGCTTCTGAGCATGGACAGCACTCTTTAACTCACACCACAGATTTTCAATTATATTCAGGTCTGGGTACTGAGATGGCCATTCCAGAACGTTGTACTTCTTCCTCTGCATGAATGCCTTAGTGGATTTAGAGCAGTGCTTAGGGTCATTGTCTTGTTGAAAGATCCAGCCTTGGCGCAGCTTCAGCTTTGTCATTGATTCCTGGACATTGGTCTCCAGAATCTGCTGATACTGAGTGGAATCCATGCGTCCCTCAACTTTTACAAGATTCCCAGTCCCTGCACTGGCCACACAGCCCCACAGCATGATGGAACCGCCACCATATTTTACTGTAGGTAGCAGGTGTTTTTCTTGGAATGCTGTGTTTTTTTTCCTCCATGCATAACACCCCTTGTTATGCCCAAACTCATCAGTCCACAGCACCTTATTTCAAAATGAAGCTGGCTAGTCCAAATGTACTTTAGCATACCTCACGCGGCTCTTTTTGTGCTGTGGGCTTTCTCTGCATCACTCTCGCATACAGCATCTCCTTGTGTAAAGTGTGCCGAATGGTTGAGCGATGCACAGTGACCCCATCTGCAGCAAAATAATTTTGTAGGTCTTTTGGTGCTGGTCTGTGGGTTGACTGACTGACTTCTCGCCATTCGTCGCTTCTGTTTATCTGAGATTTTTCTTGGTCTGCAACTTTAAGCCTTAACTTGAACTGAGCCTTAGGTATTCCATTTCATCAATATGTTCCTAACTGTGGTAACAGACAGTTAAAATCTCTGAGACAGCTTTCTGTATCCTTCCCCTAAACCATGATAGTGAACAATCTTTGTCTTCAGCTCATTTGAGAGTTGATTTGAGACCCCCATGTTGCTACTCTTCAGAGAAAATTTAAAGAGGAGGGAAACTTACAATTGACCCCTTTAAATACTCTTTCTCATAATTGTATTCACCAGTGTATGTAGGTAAAGGGTCACTGAGCTTACCAAGCCAATTTGAGTTCCATTGATTAGTTCTAAAGGTTTTGGAATCCATAAAATGACAACAGTGCCCGAATGTATGCACCTGCCTAATTTTATCTAAACAATTATTTTGAGCGTTATGCAAATCCAATAAACTTCATTTCACTTCTCAAATATCACTGTGTGTGTCTTCTATCTTACCTAATAATAGGCAAGTGTCCCTGTGTCTTTCCGTGTGTCAATGCTTTTTAGCACTGCGCATGTGCAGGGACAAGACGCAGAGACACCGCCGAGAGCCGGAGGAGGATGGGGCCAGAAGTGGTGGTTGTGTGTGTTTGCGCGCGGCTGGCGGCGTGCGCATGGCGGATTACTGACAGAGCTAGCCCATTTTTAAACGGGCTAAGGCCACTAGTATGATATATTTAACTGACATTTTTTATTGTAACAACCAACGATTTACACAGGAAAATCATGACGATTAACAAGGTTACCCAAACTTTCGCATCCCACTGTATATGTGCATTTAGTATTTTAGTTAAAGAGAACCCGACGCTGATTTTAAAAAAAATCTTAATAGGGCACAGAGGCATGTGCTGTGCACAATGACATGCTGTGCACAATGACATGCCTCTGTGTCCTTCTGTTGTCGCCACCTGTCCTATTCAACTCTGATAGTTGTCCTTTAAAGAGAACCTGTACTGAGTAAAAATATTTAAAATAAACACATGAGGTAACTTCAAATGAACATTACATAGTTACCTTGCCATCAGTTCCTCTCAGAAGCTCACCATTTTCTTCTGACAATAATCCCTTCCAGTTCTGACAATATTTTGTTAGATCTGAAATATATCAGTTCCTGTCAGTAAAATATCAGTTGCTGTCAGTTCTAGCTGAGGAAAACTGATGTACCAGGTAATGCCCATGTTTTCCTATGGCTCAAGTGGGCGATGTTACAGTTTAACTGTGTGCTGACCAGAAAGCTGTTATGGGTAATGGAGATAAAAAAGGTAGGAGGCGCCCTTGTAGGATTATCAGATAATTCTGTAAGTAAATTCATATATAAAAAATAGATCGCCTACCTTATGAATGAAAACTTCACTCGGTAAGGGAGATGAATACATTTATTGGTAAAAAGCACTCTGGACAACGCGTTTCGCGGCACAAACCGCTTCCTCAGGTCAAAATACGGTGCTAGTTAGCAAGTACGGATAGCCTGGGCGCCAAAAAAGTTTTTTTGGCTCCCAGGCTATCCGTACTTGCTAACTAGCACCGTATTTTGAACTGAGGAAGCGGTTTGTGCCGCGAAACGCGTTGTCCAGAGTGCTTTTTACCAATAAATGTATTCATCTCCCTTACCGAGTGAAGTTTTCATTCATAAGGTAGGCGATCTATTTTTTATATATGGATTTACTTACAGAATGATCTGATTATCCTACAAGGGCGCCTCCTACCTTTTTGATCTCCATTGCATAACAACCCACGCTGTGGGAGTGTTTTTTTCACCACAAGTTCACGGTGAGAAGTTTTTTTGAAGGAGCTGCGACCACCTACTGAAAAGACCGAGTAGGGACGGGTTTTCCCCACAAGCCTGCTTGAGTGGTTGCCTTGTTAGCAACCCATACTTGTGAGTATTATTACTCTTATATATATAGACCATTTTACAAAGATAATACACCATAGGGGCTCCCGGTGTCTCTGTGTTTTTTTTTTTTTTGTTATTTGTGCCTACCACAGCCCCCAGTTATGGGTAATGGCCATTTTCAAAATGGAGGACGGAAAATTCCCTTGATCACATTGAACAAACAGGATGCGGGACAGGAGAAAGACACTGAGGAGTAGACTACATGGAAGGTAAGTATGACTTGTGTGTGTTTATTTTGACTTTTAATTTTTCGGTTCAGGTTTTCTTTAAGTAAGTACACTAACCGTTTAAAACTGACGGCAGTTAGCAGAATAATAGAGGCTAACAGATCCAATTAGCCTCTAGCCTGTGAGTAAATAATCTTGATTCGTAAGAATACTACATCAAATTCATCTCTTTAAGAATGTTATCATAAAGGTCTTCCCTCTCTGTATGTGAAAGGCTGCTGTGTGCTCGGTTTATTGCTCTTGTAAGAAAGCTGTTAACCTCGGCCACAATTGGGGCACTCCGATGCCACAGGAAGGGTTAATGGGAATAAAATCTCAAAGCAGTCTGCTTGTTTATTCCAGAGCAGATCATTAGCTAGCAATCTCTGCTTATCTTGCTGTAAACGGGCTCATTAGTTCTGCTTAATCTGTGGGATTTAATGAGGCCCAGGGGGGTGCTGGAGACGCATGTTACATATGCGGCAGCGGGATTAAGTGGCAGAGCGACAAGGGACAGTTTGTGGGTCTCTGTATTGGGCTTGACAGTAAAAATAGAAGTGCTGGCTTTATTGTGGATGATTAAAAGGCATCATACAAGCTTGAACGAACACTCTTAATCAAGTGTCACTGTAATATTTGCAATATTTGCATCAAATAGGGTTTGATCATGTGACATTTGTTCTTTTGAGTATATTTGTAATGGGTATTTTTTAAAGTATACCTGTTATGGCACATTAATATGTGTACGCCCACTCCTAATCCGATTTAGAGCTTAATCTCTACACACGCTGGATGAAACTGGGTCTACTGCCTCTGCGAGAAATTTTGTAGTGCTCCCCAATGCCCCTGATGCTACAGCCAGTGATCAACCCGGCAGATCAACATGACCGAGCATTGGCTGAGAGCATTGTTTTCCTCACTCACCCCTCCCACCGCATGTACCATTCCCATGTTCTGTTTCTGTGTCGTCGTCCCCCCCCCACCCGGGACACACACAGAAACCGAACATGTCACTAGCCCACAGGCTAGGGATTTCTCTATACAGCTGTGATGCATTTGCCATTTTTTATATTTGAATACATCATAGCTCATTTACAGTGTCACAACAGCCAAATCAGGCAAAGGGTTAACTTTCCAGCTATCACTGGCAGAACACAGAATCGAATAGCTTTTCTCAAAGGCCTTACTGGGCTTCCAGGCATCCCTGCTGACTGCCCAGCTATCCATCCAGATTGGCCCTGACAGAATCTAATAAAAGGACCCTCGTCCTAAGAATACTGTCTCCAAACCTCTGTACATGAAAGGATGTGTAGAGTGATCAGAAAACACCCTGGAAGGGAAAAAACACAGAGACAACGGGAGCCCCAATGATGCAGTACGTCACAATAAAAAGGAGTAAAGTAATGTGATGGATGGTGGTACTCACAAAGCAGGACTGCATATGGGCAATCGACCACTGAAGTCAGGTGGAGATCAACGACCCCGACTTCACACGGGTGTCCAGATGCACTGGATGCGGTTGTTACCTAAGGGTCTGAACTTTTTTTAATATGCATGTGAAGAGGGTAAATTACGAACATTTTTTTTAAATTCTAAGCTTGTAAATAGTGAAGGACGCAAAACTGAAAAAATGCACCTTTATTTCCAAATAAAATATTGGCGCCATACATTGTGATAGGGACATCATTTAAATGGTGTAATAACCGGGACAAATGGGCAAATAAAATACAAAGGCTTTATTTATGGTAGCATGTATTATTTTAAAGCTATAATGGCCGAAAACTGAGTAATAATGATTTTTTCCCATTTTTTTTCTTAATATTCCTGTTTAAAATGCATTTAGAAAAAAATAATTCTTAGCAAAATGTACCACCCAAAGAAAGCCTAATTGGTGGTGGAAAAAACAAGATAAAGATCAATTTATTGTGATAATTAGTGATAAAGTTATTGGCGAATTAATGGGAGGTGAAAATTGCTCGGATGCATAAGGTGACAAACGACTGAAGGCTGAAGTGGTTAAAGTTCATTATTTCTATAAACGAATTTGTTGTCATTGAAGAAGACCACCTCAAAATTCTTATTCATTTTAGCTGTTTTTAACAATTATATCACCATTTAGGCACCTCTTTCCCCCTTGTGCTCTATTTGGTTAGGTATTTTACTCATAATACATTTTTTCAATGTTTTCTCATTTTTCCTGTTAAAACACTTTTACACAGTGACTCCTGGAGGGATCGCTCTGTTTAATTAGGTGGTGGTGGTGGGTGGGTGGGGGGGGTGTGGTTATGAGCAGAATTTGGGTACCTGTGATCTATAAGAATATTACTATTTATATTATATACATATGTAAGAAATTTTTTTTTTATTATAACAACTTCATTTTTCAAAATGCAATTCTAAAAACCAAGTGAAAACAGTGCATTAAAAAGGAAATATTTCATTTTGCAGAGAAACACATTTGCACATTTTATAAAAATGGCAAACATTATTTTAGCTTGCTTGTTCGGTCTTTGGTTTTTGTTTTTACACATAAGACAGCATGGTCTTTTTGTTTTTACAGCATACGACAGGTCCTGCATTTTGTGATTATTTTTTTGAAAGGTGTGGGGGGGGGGGGGTTGTTTGCCCTTTGATTTTTCTCGGTGACGTTGTGTTTTAGTGCAGGTTCTCGCCTTTTGTTGGATATCAATCTATCAATTTTCATGATGCATTCTGTGATTTTTTTTTTTTCCTCTGCGTTTTTGTGCTGGATTTCTTTGCCTTTTTTGGGATATTAAATTTGCATGGCCTGGTGGCATCAGCGGGAGCGGGGGGGGGGGGGGGGGGGAGGGGGTTGTTTGCCCTTTGATTTTTCTCGGTGACGTTGTGTTTTAGTGCATGTTCTCGCCTTTTGTTGGATATCAATCTATCAATTTTCATGATGCATTCTGTGATTTTTTTTTTTTTTTTTTCCTCTGCGTTTTTGTGCTGGATTTCTTTGCCTTTTTTGGGATATTAAATTTGCATGTGAATGTAATCTACATGGAAATATATCGGATGCAATTTTCACGCCTGGTGGCATCAGCGGGAGCGAGGACACGGCAACGCAGGCACAGTGGTTTTCAGACATTAAAGTCTGAAATTCCAGAAGTG
The DNA here is from genome assembly GCF_040937935.1 of Hyperolius riggenbachi. Taxonomy (NCBI): domain Eukaryota; kingdom Metazoa; phylum Chordata; class Amphibia; order Anura; family Hyperoliidae; genus Hyperolius; species Hyperolius riggenbachi. The sequence continues at coordinate 90,711,519 of NC_090657.1, forward strand.
AACCGGAGGCGGGGCCGGAGCATCGGTGAGTGGCTGCGTGGGCACAGGATGTTTGTGGGGAACCATGAGACGCCCCGGGTAAGTTCAACTCATTTTCCCCCGACCCCCTACACTATTCCTTTAACTGTTAACAGAAATTGGTACATAGAAGCACCAAAGATTTCTTCTCATCAATAGGTAGGTAGGTGCAGGTGTTAAATATGAGTACCAAAGGTCTCTGCTCTGTGCAATCGTAATTACTCCTCCAGCATTTTGTGGACATTCTCAGGGTAACAGTACTCCAAACAGAGTACTGTTGCCAAGGTTGCAAAAAGTGTGAGTTTTGTAAAGTTAAATAGTTATTTTTAATAATATTAAATTATAAAAAGAGAAGTTCATAGCCGATCTATTGCTATAGAAATTGTGCTAATGAGGGTGGATCCCCTCTTTCAGTAGGTACCTTTAAAACAAAGTTAAGTAATACAAGAATTAAATTGATTGGAATACTGAACAGATGACGTCAAAAATTGTTTGCATTCTTCTTGTAGATTTTGCACCTCCTTTTTTCCCCTAAGGGACAGATCTTTCCCTATTCAGATTCTGCAGATCGTATTGATGACTCATTGTATCTGCTGCTCTATTTTCATTGTGTGTTCAGTGAAGTGGCCTTTCTGTAGAGGAAACATAGCCTGAGGACTGAAGACATGAAAGCAGTATGAAGCTGTCTAGCTCTAGCACTGCTTCCCTGAATATTACAGCGGAACAGTAACTATGCCCTTCTTCTCGCATTGGAAAAATCCTTGAGCAATGTGCGTAGATTAGTCTAATGACATAAATATGTGGCTGCAAATTACGCTACGGAGCCAAGTTAAAATGCACAAACTTAGTGAAGTGTTACAGAGAAATTAATTAAAAGGGAACATCATTTGCCAAGGAATTTTAAAGAAATGTAGTCTTTTCTGAGTAGTTGCTTTTGCATCTACAGAACTCTGAAGCCCTGTACTCCTTGCTAGATGGATCGGGGAAGGCTCAGCCACAGGGCACGACGAACACGTTCCCTGATCCATCTTCCTGCCTGCAGGAACATGCAGCGGTACACGGCAGAGCTCAAATGATTACTGCACTTTGCTTGGAAGTCATCTGGGATTTAAAGCTCCTATCCGCCGTGATGGTCGTAATCGCAGCACAAAAGCGTTGCTTGTTGAATCACACACACATACCTATGTCACGAGATTGTGGAAACAGTCACTCATCGGGCAAGAAATCAATGGTTGGGGAAAAATCATGCGAAAAACTGCGACATGGGTATGTAACTTTAGGGCAAAATAGTCCTTTTTCTTTTCACTTGTATCCTTATAGTCCTTGTTAAAAGGAACCCAAGGTGTGAGACCTATGGAAGCTGTCATATTTATTTCCATAATTCCTTAATACCAGTTTCCTGGCTGTCCTGCTGATCTTTCTGGTTGGTAGGGTATAAATCACACACCTGAAAACAAGCATGCAGCTAATCTTGTCAGATTTGTCATTGACATCTGCTCTGCGTGCTTGTTCAGGGCAACCACTTTATCAGCAGGTGGGGAGATTAAACCCGACCCCACTCGGGTAAAAAGTCGCTCTCTGTAGATAGGAAAGAAGGACTAAGTTTGCAGGTGGAAGTTACTTAACAGGCGCAACAAAATTTGTACCAGAAAACAGGTAAAGATGAAATAATTACCTCAGAAGAGGAAAGCCTGTGGATAGTCCAGAGGCTTTCCTGATCTTATTATGCTCCTCTGTTCCAGTGCTGGATCCCTCTAAGCGTGTTTGGCAATATTGCTGAATATGTTGCTTGTGGCCGTGCTCCCCTCTGTGTACGATGGTACTGTGCATGTGCGAATAGCACAAAGCTGCTCGTGCACTATTTTTTCTTCCATGCATAAGCAGCTTTGTGCGGGGCATGCATGCGTGGCCCGCACTCTCATATGCACAGTATAGATGCGTATATATAAGATGGGGAGCATGGCTCTGAAGAACAGCAGGGTCCCATCCAGCTGCAGAGGGGTCAAGGAGGATCAGGGGAGCCTTGTTTTTGTTTTTAATCTGAGGTTTGCTTTAACCACTTAAGTACCAGTGGTCTCTGTCCCCCTAAGGAGCAGAGATCTCTGGTACCAGAAACCGCCACAAAACAATGAATTGCCGCACATATCTGCCGCTACTGCCATCCACGCCACACACCACAGCAGAGCTCTGTGAGCCGGTCAGGAGCCGCTTTCATTATCTCCTCCCCGTGTGCTCACTGTAAGCCAATGGGAGTTCCTTACATTGATGACAGGGTCAGGAGCCAATGAAATCCGCTCCTGACCGGCTCACAGAGCTCTGCTGTCATAGAGACGGCAGAGAGAGTGAGCTGCGGTGGGGAGACAGCGACGAGATCGGCGGGAGTGACAAAAGCAGCAAGAACGTGCGGTGATGGGAAATCTACACCCTGGCAAGTATTTAGAGTATCAAAACAGGGCATACATTACAATCACCGCCGTCTGGAAGTGGTTTTAAAGCAGATTTAGCAGCACTTACTGGAAGGCCTCATACATATGCTCGGGTTTTCTGCTGAGGAAGCCAGCTGTCTCGTGTCCCTCTTATCCCTAGCAACAGAACACAGTAGCCTTCTGATGTGTCCGTATGGCACTTATCCTAAAACTGTTACCCGAGGGCTAGATTCCTGATCCTTGCAGGCGACATTCTGTGTCTGGGTGCGTATGCACCTTTAGTCTTAAAAGACTCTTTTACATGTTCTAATCAAAATAAAAGTTGCACTGAGCACCAACCAACATTTTTTTCAGTCAGTCCTTCTTTGGGAGTAGTGATGAGCAACAACAACAAAAAATCCAACAACATTCTGATGGGCGTTATGTTGAAGCTAGTCAATGACTTAAAGAGACACTGAAGCGAAAAAAAAATTATGATTTGTATGTGTAGTACAGCTAAGAAATAAAACCTTAAGATCAGATACATCAGTCTAATTGTTTCCAGTACAAGAAGAGTTAAGAAACTCCAGTTGTTATCTCTATGCAAACGAGCCATTAACTCTCCTACTAAGTTTAGTCATGGAGAGGGCTGTTATCTGACTTTTATTATCTCAACTGTTTTCTTTTCCTCTGCTAGAGGAGAGGTCATTAGTGCACAGACTGCTCTGAAAGACTCATTTTGAATGCTGAGTGTTGTGTAATCTGCACATATTATAGAATGATGCAATGTTAGAAAAAACACTATATACCTGAAAATAAAAATATGAGAATATTTTCTTTGCTGCTAATCTTCTAGTAATTATTCATAGTACACAACCAATTCACTATATCATATTTTTTTTTTCGCTTCAGTGTCTCTTTAATGATTCACATAGATGTTGGTTAACTTTATCAACTGCTGGAAGCTGTCTCCTGGGTATGGTAAACCAACTTAGAATAGGAGGCGGCATTTTCTCCCCATCAGTATTTCAGACCGCTTAGAGAAATTCATTGCACTCATTCGGATGAACAGAAGCACTGTCTATACTTGACAGTAAACACAAGTCTTTTATTTTATTGTTTACTTATAACACACCTGTTCTGAGAAACACTCCATCTTTCATGTGACACATCAGTAAGAGGTGTTTGAAGTAGCTCTGTAAGGAACTATAAAACAAACAAGTAGTAAGGCTGCTGTACTCGGTAGTCTAATTTTCCCTGCTGTAGTGAAGGATACAGAGCATCTGGTTGGATTCCTAAGCTTTGCAGGACTTAAAAAGGAAGACTGACTACTAGAGATGTTCTATGAGATGCAAATGTTCTCTTGCATTCATATTTCATGTTAATTATGAGCCAATGGAATGCAGGACAGGCATCACTGAATGGGATGTGCCACACCTACCACTTTGATCTTTAGAGCTACTAATGAAATTAGACCTGTCAGAATAACTACCTGCCACATTTTTATTGGTCCAAGTTCAAACTGCATAACCATTACATGAAATTTGAATGCGAGGAGAAATTATTTGCTTCTCATTGAACATCCCTACTTGACCAGTAATGACCAGAACCTTCCTTCTCACCTTCCGAACAGAGGTACTTTTTAACCAGGACAGTAAACCTTAGCCACTAGCCGGGCGGGTCACAGACCCAACTCCAGGGGACTATTGGACTTTCTGTCTCTCTCTCTCTCTCTCTCTCTCACTTATCTCTACTTCTTCTCTCTCTCTTTTGCTCTTTTCCTCTTTCTTTTCCCTCTTTCTCGCTCGTTCTCTCTTTCTTTCTCTTGCTCTCTTTACCTCTCTTCTCTTGATTTCTTTCCCTCTCCTCTCGCTCTCTTTCCTTCTCTTCTCTCACTCTCTCTGCATTTCCTTTCTCAATGACACGTACTGTGGGACATCCGAGTCGCTGAGAGCAGTTGATCGCCGCAGGGATTGAGTCAGCCCCATTCACATAGCCCTTGGTTGCCCTTGCAGGTCCTTCTCCCCTATGTACTATATATATGTCACTCTATTATCTATTTTGTTCTACTGTAATGTTATTGCTGTACCATCACCGAACCTGTATGTGCCAAAAATAATTCTGGGTACTGCCCCTGTACTTGGCGAAATAAAGGATTCTAATTCCGAATGGTCAGTGAGATTCTAATGATTCCAGTTTGATGCCAATTATCCAAGCTGCACTACTTTCCATTAATGTAACATAAAATTTGCACCTGGGATATCTTAGCATCTCATTGACCATCCGTACTCCTTGCCGTACTGAAGCATGATATGTGTGAGAGAGCATACCTGGACCTTCATACCTCAAATTCTGGCCAAGTTTAGTGTAAAGGACAAATCAATGAATGGGGATGGCGAGATTCGGTTTCATGAAACTGAACAGCGTTAGAGTGACCATGCCACAGCAGTCGGGGTTCACACACCTGTGTGTCACCGCTTTTCCTCCGCTGCACACTTCTCTCCAACACTCTGACACTTCCACCCTCACACCTGAAAAATCGGTAGGATGGAGAGCAATGTGCAGCCCCGAAATAGGTGAGCTAACTCTCTCTGCCATGGTCCACACTCACTAACACTGCAGTTCAATTTCGTATCACCATCAACAAAGTGTCACTAAATCAAAATATTATATAATTGAAGTGAACCTGAGATGAAGCAAAAGTATAAAAACAGTTTTATACATACCTGGGGCTTCCTCCAGCCCCCTTCTTCTTTGGATCCAGACCCCTTCAGCCTGCTCAGTCTCTCGCTATCCTCCTCCACGGCCTTAATTATCCGCTATGACTCCCGGTAATTCAGCATGTCGGGGCCTAGTGCGCGGCCCTACTGCACAGGCGCAAACCGCTCCTGCAGGGCTACGGTGGAGTGCGCGGAGCGCAGTGCATTCCCATGTAACTAAAGTCTCCCTCTGTAGTTAGATAGGTATGCAGGGAGAAGAGTGATTGCTCTGTTGGCTGAAACCACGCCTCCCTACTGACTGCCAGCCTATTTTGGCATCACAAACACTGGTCCACATGACAGCCCAGGGGCCCCAGGTCTCTCTCACTCACTGGGGCCCCCAAACCACCATGCGACACCTAGAGGGAAGTGCGGGCAAGCCCTGGACCTCTCACCTCCAGGGAACTCACCCCACCACCTCTAAACTGAATACCAACTGCAACAAACACAATTGCTAACTTCCAGCCAGAGCAATATCCTGCCTCTATCTGGCCAGCAGACGCCAGTCAGCCAATCAGGTGCACTGTCATACACCCTTTGCCTGCTGTACCATACCTAGCAGGAATTACATAGATTACCATTCAGGTGGGAGGCTTCGGTTGGACGCAATCGTGAATTGTGTCGTTTACAGGGATGCCCCGTGTAGGCACATCTCCCACACAGTCCCCTCCGTAACCACTCACCTGTCAACCGCATCGTAGAAGCTGCAAAAAATAAATTTAAAATCACAAACACTGGTCCACATGACAGCCCAGGGGCCCCAGGTCTCTCTATTTTGGCATCATACAGGAAAGAGAATATGAAGCTGTGAGTTCATGTAGCAGGTATTTTCCTATTTTATTTTGCAAACCTGCAGCATTTTATTCACAAAATGCTTTTAATGCACAAATAATATCTAATAATGTTCTCCTAAATGCGTGTATAAAATACAATTATGCATGAAAATTTGGGCTTTAACGTTTTCATGTGGCATAGTTTAGGCTCACACATTTTCTCAACACTGTCAGAGGCGTAGCCAGGGTGGGGCAACGGGGGACATATGTCCCCGGGTGCAGCAATGTGTGGGGCACTTAGCGGCCGACACTGCTTTGACTGGTTCTACAGGTGAGGGAGTGCATTAACTTACCCCTCCGATCCACACGCCATATATACTTTCTGTTTCTGGGCATCCTGTATCATGGTAACAGCATCCCCTATGATGACATCTCAGCGAGCGCTGTTGCCATGATACGGGACACCCTGAAACAGTAAGTATATGTGGCCTATGGATCAGAGAGGTGAGTTAAAGGGGCACTATGGTGAAAAATTTAAAATATGTGCAAACATAAACCAATAAGAAGTATGTTTTTTTCCAGGGTAAAATGGGCCATAAATTACTTTCTCCTTTTTTGCTGTCACTTACAGTAGGTAGTAGAAATTTGACAGAAGTGACAGGTTTTGGACTAGTCCTACTCTTCATTAGAGATTCTAAGGGATATATTTATTTTCAAAAGCACTTAGTGAATGGCAGTTGCTCTGTCCAACTGCCAAAAAATTGGATAGTGAGCAGGAAAGCTGGCCAGCATCATTGTTTAAATCGTTTTTATTTTAGGGAATATCTTTATAAAGAATAAAAGCCTTGCCCTATGACGAGATGGAGTAGTCCAAAACCTCTCGCTTCTGTCAGATTTCTACTACCTACTGTAAGTGACAGCAACATAGGAGAAAAGTCCTTTATGGCTCATTTTACTCTGGAAAAAAACGCACTTCTTATTTGTCTATGTTTGCACATATTTTACATTTTACAATTTTTTGCCATAGTGTCCCATTAATGCAACATCTCCAGCTGCGTGCGCTCCTCCGCCTGCTATCATGGTACACGGGGGCTGTCTGGCTACCTAAAGGGTGGGGGGTCCTCATGGGCTACTTAAAGGGTTGAACTTTCTGGCTTCCTAAAGGGAGGAACTTTGGCTACCTGAAATAAGGGGATGGGGCTCTCTGGCTACCTAAAGGGGAGGTTCTCTTGCTACCTAAATCAGGGCTCTATAGCCACCTAAATGGGGGCCCTCTGGCTGCCTACAGGCTGGGCTCCCTGGCTACCTGCATGGTGGCCTCCATGACACGCCCACATACATACTAATATATGACAACACCCATTCCGGGAGGGGGGGGGGCACAAAAACTGTCTTTTCCCTGAGCACTCAAAACAGGGATGAGCTCCGAATTGATTTTTAGTAGCTACCTACTCTAAATCACTCGGATTCTAAACATTAATTAGAGCACCTGAGGGGGTGGGTGAGGGAGGGTTAACTTAAAGAGGAACTCCAGTGAAAAAAATGTAATAAAAAAGTGCTTAATTTTTACAATAATTATGTATAAATGATTTAGTCAGTGTTTGCCTATTGTAAAATCTTTTAAATCTCTGATTTACATTCTGACATTTATCACATGGTGACATTTTTACTGCTGGCAGGTGCTGTAGCTGCTGCTTGCTTTATTGGCAGTTGGAAACAGCTGTAAACAGGTATTTCCCACAACAAGGTTCACAGACAGGAAACTGCCAGGACCATGGTCTTCAGAGTTTCTTGTGGGAGAGGTTTCACCACAATACCAGTCATATAGATACAATGGGCTTGATTCACAAAGCGGTGCTAACCTACTTAGCACGTCTAAAGTCTTTAGACGTGCTAACCAGGGTGCTAAGTAGGTTAGCACCGAATTTCTGATTCAGATAATTCGGTGCTAACCTACTTAGCACCCTGGTTAGCACGTCTAAAGACTTTAGACGTGCTAAGTAGGTTAGCACCGCTTTGTGAATCAAGCCCAATATCAGCTACTGATTGGGATGAAGTTCAATTCTTGGTCACAGTTTCTCTTTAAGCTTTAATGCGCTTCAATTGCTCCCCAATTCGCGCTCCAAGTCGCGTCACGTCAACCCGGAAGGAGGAAGCGTGGTAGTGATGTGACGCGAATCGGTCGCGACGTGGGTCATGTCGTGGGATGCAGTTGAAGTGCATTAAAGCTGACAGCAGCATGGGTAAGTTAACCCTCCCCCACCCGCCCCTTCAGGTACTCTAATCAATTAATGTTTAGAATGCAAGTGAATTTGAGTAGGTAGCTACTCAAAATCAAATCGGAGCTCATCCTTGATTTAAAACCCTAGCTACTCCTCTGCTTTCTGTGCCTCACAAATTAATTCTATTCTACCCTTGTCTGTTGAAAATCCACAGTTGCTTATATTTTCTTATATTTGATTCACAGGATGGATCCCGACAGAAGCAGAAGAAAACCGTGTCTTTCAGCACAATGCCCAACAATCGTAAGATCAACAGCACAGCTGCTTGCATTTCCTTCATGATGGAGGGGTGTGAGATGAAGAAGGTGCGATCCAACTCCAGGATGTATAATAGATTTTTCCTGCTAGACCCAGACATGCGGTTTCTACGATGGGAGCCTTCCAAAAAGGAGTCAGAAAAAGCAAAACTAGAAATAAAATCCATTCGTGAGGTGCGTGTTGGAAAGAAAACTCCAGTTTTGAGGAGTAATGGACTGTCTGATCAGTTCCCAGAAGAATGTGCCTTTTCTATAATTTATGGGGAAAACTATGAGTCGCTGGACCTTGTTGCCAGCTCAGCTGATATTGTCAACACCTGGGTAATGGGGCTCAGGTACTTAGTTTCTTATGGAAAGCACACTCCTGATGTTGTAGGAACTAATCATACAAGTCTGAGGACTTTGTGGATTTCATCTTTATTTGAGATTGCAGACCTAGAGAAAAAAGGACAGATACCTTTGACTAGAGCCATTCAGTTCATCAAGGGACTTAACCCAGGTATGAAGACCTCAACTGTGGAATTAAAATTCAAGGAGGTGCAGAAAGTTAGTGATAAATATGGAGGTGATGTAACCTGTGATGTATTTGTAGAGGCCTATTGTGAACTGTGTACAAGACCAGAGGTCTTCTTTTTACTTGTCCAGTTTTCTAGCAATAAAGAGTACTTGGACTTAAAAGATCTGATGATCTTCATGGAAGTGGAGCAAGGTATGGAAGAGGCAGATGAAAATGCTGCTTTGGAAATTATCAATAAGTATGAACCTTCTAAAGAAGGGCGTGAGAGAGGATATCTTACAATTGATGGGTTCACCCGTTATCTTCTTTCTCCTGACTGCAATATCTTTGATCCTCACCATAAAGTGGTCTGCCAGGATATGACAAAACCATTGTCCCACTATTACATAAATTCTGCTCACAATGCATGTCAACTAGAGGATCACTATTGGGGTACAGCAGATATTAGTGGCTACATACATGCTCTTAAGATGGGTTGTCGTAGTATTGAACTTGTCGTTTGGGATGGGCCAGATAACGAACCTCTTATCTACCTTGGTCTCTCTGTGGTTTCACAAGTGGCTTTCCGAAGTGTTATAAGTGTTATAGATAAATATGCTTTTGAAGCATCAGAATATCCATTGATTATTTGCCTGGTAGTTCATTGCTCTGTTCGACAACAGCGTTTCATGGCTCAGTGCTTAAAAAAGATACTTGGTGAAAAACTTTACTTAAGTCCACCCTGCCATGAGGAAAACTATTTGCCCTCTCCAGAACAACTCAAAGGTAAAATTCTGATAAAGGGTAAAAAGCTGCCTCTTGACAACTCTGACTCAGAAGGAGATGTTTCAGATGAGGATGAAGGCATGGAGATAGCCAGAAGATTGGGTAATGACAACCGTGAACATCATAATGGATCTGGACACAGAAAGCTGCGACTTTGTAAAGAACTGTCAGAGCAGGTGACCTTATGCCAGTCTGTAAGATTTAGGGACTTTGAAACATCCAAAAGAAGCCAAAAATACTGGCAAGTGTGCTCCTTTAATGAGGTCACTGCTAGTCGATTTGCCAATGAGTACCCAGAGGATTTTGTGAAATACAACAAAAAATTCCTTTCGAGGGTTTTCCCAAGTTCAATGCGAATAGACTCTAGCAATATGAACCCCCAAGACTTCTGGAAATGTGGTTGCCAGATTGTGGCTATGAACTACCAAACCCCAGGACTTATGATGGACCTTAATACTGGATGGTTCAGGCAGAATGGAAACTGTGGTTATGTCCTACGTCCATCCATAATGAGGGAAGAAGTTTCTTATTTTAGCGCCAATGCTAAGGACTGTTTGCCTGGTGTCTCCGCTCAGCTTCTTCATCTTAAAGTTATTAGTGGTCAAAACCTTCCCAAACCCAAAGGATCTGGGGCTAAGGGAGATGTGGTGGAACCATATGTGTATGTGGAAATACATGGGATACCTGCTGATTGTGCAGAACACCGGACAAAAACTGTGACTCAAAATGGTGATAACCCAATATTTGACGAGAGCTATGAGTTTCACATAAACTTACCGGAACTAGCTATCCTGCGCTTTGTCGTCCTAGATGATGATTATATTGGAGATGAGTTCATAGCTCAGTATACTATTCCATTTGAGTGCCTGCAAACTGGCTTCAGACATGTGCCCTTACAGTCTTTAACCGGAGAATTTCTCCAAAACACCACCTTGTTTGTCCACATTGCGATCACCAACCGGCGAGGAGGAGGGAAAGCGCACAAGAGAGGGCTCTCTGTACGTAAAGGCAAGAAGGTTCGGGAGTATACGTCAACAAGAACAACCGGAATCAAAGCAATCGATGAAGTGTTTAGGACAGCCATTTCATCTCTCCGCGAAGCTACTGATCTTCGAGAAAACGTTCAGGTAATTCACTTGTCTTGCTTTTAAAAGCTTTGTGAAGCCATCTTCCCAGTAAAATTAGAACGCATGCAGTGCTTCACACATCAACATAGAATTAGGACTTTTTTTTTTTCCGTCTCAGTCTTAATTATCCTCCTTGTGCTGCTTCCCCCCCCCCCCCCCCTTTTCTTAAACCAGCCTTTTAATTAAACATAAGCTGAATGGATATTAAATTCTTGCTGTGCTCTCTATTAGTCTTAATACAGAGATTCAGAAATGCGGCTAAGTAATTAGAACACGCTAACACTAGATGATTTTGCTAGTGAAACCCAATGCCTTGTCCTAAGGTAACCTTGGCGACAGCAGCCACTGAGATTAAGCAAATTATGTAATTATTTTAAGGGCAACTATTAGTTTGGGTAATTTTTCCATGTAGTTCTTAGTGAAGAAATTTTGGGAACAAAATTCTTAGATGTGTAGGACTTTTATCTGAGATTTCTTCATACATTCTGCAGAAAGATTTACTCCTCAAGAGGAAGGTCAAAAAAGTACAAATGTGTGTAAAAGTGTAGTGATTAAAGTAAACCTGAGACAATTTGGAGAAAAGATTTTATTATTATTATTATTTAGTATTTATATAGTGCCGACATATTACACAGCGCTGTACAGTGTATATATATATATATATCTTGTCACTAACTGTCCCTCAAAGGAGCTCACAATCTAATCCCTACCATTGCCATATGTCTATATTATGTAGTGTAAGTACTGTAGTCTAGGTCCAATTTTAGAGGGAGCCAATTAACTTATCTGTATGTTTTTGGAATGTGGGAGGAAACCGGAGTGCCCGCGGGAAACCCACACAGACACGGAGAGAACATACAAACTCTTTGCAGATAGTGCCCTGGCTGGGATTCGAACCAGGGACCCAGCGCTGCAAGGCGAGAGAGCTAACCACTACGCCACCATGCTGCCTATATATATATATATATATATACATATATATATATATATATATATATATATATATATATATATATACATATATATATATATATATATATATATATATATATATATACACACACACACACACACACACACACACACACACACACACACACACACACACACACACACACACACACACACACACACACACACACACACACACACTTACCTGGGGCTTCCTCCTGCCCACTGTAGTTCAAGAGCTCGCCTGATGTCCTTCTGATCCGATATGCTCCTGTGAAGTCTGCGATACTGCTGTGTTGAGGGCCACTGTGTTCTGGGCCACGCACCATTGCGCAACTGTGGGGCACTATGGCGAAAAGTTTTAAAATTTTAAATATGTGCAAACATAGATAAATAAGAAGTATGTTTTTTACAGAGTAAAATGAGCCATAAATCACTTTTCTCCTATGTTGCTGTCACTTACAGTAGGCAGTAGAAATCTGACAGAAGCGACAGGTCTTGGACTAGTCCGTCTTTTCATAGGGGATTCTCAGCAAGGCTTTTATTCTTTATAAAGATATTGCCTAAAAAGGATTTAACCTATTGTGGTTCCTGGACGTAGAAACTACGTCCAGGAACCATGCACGCACGCTCCCAGCCGCGGATCGTTAGCCAGGCAATCAGTGAATCGGGCTATGGTGCCCGATCACGGATTCCTCTCCCTTGCTGAAAAAGCGACAGCTTCTCTCGGAAGCTTCGCCTTTTCTGGCTGTTACCTCCCCCATGCGTTGATCTAAGCGTGTGTTACGCTTAGAGTGACGTCATGTAAACAAACTCATGGCCGCCATCTTGTGGCCAAAAAGTAATACTACAACCAAAAGTAAAAAAAAAATTTAAATCAACACACATTTACATTTTAAACCTATTGTTTACATCCCACCCTCCCAAAACTACCCAAATTAAATGTTTAATATAAAAAAAAAAACATTACAATTAAAAAAAAAACATGTAAATATTTACCTAAGGGTCTAAACTTTTTAAATATCGATGTAAAGATGATATATTTCTGTATTTTTTTTATTGTAAACTTGTAAATAGTGATAGATGCAAAACGGAAAAAATGCACCTTTATTTCCGAATCAAATATTGGTCGCCATACATTGTGATAGGGACATAATTTTAATGGTGTAATAACCGGGACATATGGGCAAATACAATACGTGACTTTTAATTATGGAGGCATGTATTATTTTAAAACTATAATGGCTGAAAACTGAGAAATAATGATTTTTTCCGTTATTTTCTTATTCTTCCTGTTAAAATGCATTTACAGTAAAGTGGCTCTTAGCAAAATGTACCCCCCAAAGAAAGCCTAATTGGTGGCGGAAAAAACAAGATATAGATCAGTTAATTGTGATAAGTAGTGATAAAGTTATAGGTTAATGAATGGGAGGTGAACATTTCTCAAGTGAAAACGATGGAACGCGAATGGGTTAAACAATGATGCTGGCAAGCTTTCCTGCTCGCTACACCTTTTTTTGGCAGTTGGACACAGCAACTGCCATTCACTAAGTGCTTTTGAAAACAAATAAATCCCTGAGAATTCCCTATGAAGAGATGGACTAGTCCAAAACATGTCGCTTCTGTCAGATTTCTACTACCTGTAGTAGATCTACTGTAAGTGACAGCAACATAGGAGAAAAGTAATTTATGGCTCATTTTACTCTGTAAAAAATGTACTTCTTATTTGTATATGTTTGCACATATTTTACATTTTACAATTTTTAGCCATAGTGCCCCTTTAACAAACTGCTACAGGAGCGCGATTGGGAGTTGTGCGGCCAAAACCGTGCATGTGCAGTAGACAGTGACTGAGCTGCATCGCAGACTTCACAGGGCTGACAGCGGCACAGCCGAGAGACTCGGGAGAACACTGAGGGAGTAGACAGACTAGAGCTAGCTATAGAAAGCCCCAGGTAAGTAAAAAGCCTTTCCATCTATTCATCTCAGGTATTCTTTAACAGGTAAGTATCAATTTACATTTAATATAACATTTTTTCTCCAGTTGAAGTAGTTTTCCTCTCTATATGAATAGGTATAGTGTCACAGGTATAGTGAGGAGGACTGATTTACACATTCAATATTACAGCACATTTCTTAAAGCGGTATTGTCACCATAAAAATCAAATTTCAACAGCAACTGGTCTGAGTGTATTAAGTGATAAAGATGCTAATCCTGCATTCAAAACTTGCAAAACTTTTTCTGCTGTTATGGTTTGGAGTTATCACATACTTTAGGAGCACTGGCCCTTGTGCCAAACAGTGCCAAATAGTTGAATGCTAGGAGTTCTTTTTATCTATAATATATTCATCCTCTTCCATTTATTTCCCTGCCTTGCTGCTTATCAGAAACACCCTCTAATTACTTGTGTTTACAAGCAAGGCTGAGGTGATTCAGTGATTGGATGTGTAAACAAAAAAAAGACAGTAAAGTTGCTAGTATACACCTCAGTGGGAGTGTCTGATGACTCTGGGAGGAGGGCAGCTAATGAATACACAATGAGCAAGAGAAGGAAAGAGGGAAAACAAGAGTCAGGGAGGATATGATGTCAGCATTAGCTTGGCAAGATGGCCACTGCCTAGAATAGGATTTTCTGCTTTTCCTTTATAAAATTCACAGGATTCATTACGTGGATAGCACAATACAACTGTTATGTAAGAGGAAGTAGTATTTATCTACTTCTATATATGAGTTTTTTATTTCTAGGTTAGCATGGGTGTCGCTTGTTCTTTAAAGAGGAGCAGTAAGCCATACTATCTCAGGAAAAAAAAACACATATATAAGTAGGTAAATACTTGCTCTACTTATATAACATACTGAATGTATTGCACTGTCCACATTTTGATTTTAGTGATTTTTCTACAGTAAAAAAAAGAGAAAATCCTTCTTAGCATTTCCCATGTTAACTGTGGCTATTTTGAAGCCAATCCTGATGTAATTTTCTCCCTTACTCTCCTCTGCCTGATTTGCCCACCCTTCACTATAGAAAGTGCGTTGCTCAGCATGAGAAATATTGACCAATCAGAGAGGAAAATAGGTGTGGGAGGGGAAAACAGGAGGGAAAGAGGCTTCAGCCAATCAGGCTGTATTAGTTAAGTTTGAGGGGAAGTAGAGAAGCAAAATAGGACAACCCAGCATGCTCTGTAACGTCCTTTTTGTGTACCAAATAAAAGTCAGGTAAACTGGGGAATGATCCTTTATCAAGAAGAAACGTAATAGTGATTTTAACTTTTGGATTGGCTGGTTAGCATCCTTATTACTTGTTTTCCAGATAAAAATAAAGAATTGCTTTTTGATTTTATGCCAGACAGTTACACTTTAAGGTCAAAATTGAGTATTGCCCACCTGCTGTTATATTACTGCAAAGCTCAGTTTTGACCTGAAGAAACGGGTTGTTGCCTGCGAAATGTGTTGTCATTGTGTTCTAATGCATTTTTTACCTTTGCTGTGGTCTCTTCCTACAAAGGCAAGTCCAATGTTTTCCTCAGTTTTAAACTATTTTAATTGTTTTATAATATGAATGTAGGCTCCCAATGAGAATTTAGATCTGAGCAACAATGAGTTTGGTCATTGCAAACAAGTGCTAATGTGCAGATATGAATGATATTACACAGTTTGCTCGGTCCATAACAAAAAACAAACAAACACATGCAAAACAACCTCAGTGGCATGAGAAAAAAAATCTTCCTCTTCCTAAGTAGCAATAAGATAACATCTCTGGATTTTCATTCTAATATTAATTACTGGAAATGCCCTGTAGGCAACCCTCTGCATTTTGATAATAACCCCCATGTCTCTTGTTCTAGAATGCTTTGGTATCGTTCAAGGAGCTTTGTGGCTTGACGCCAGCTGCCAACATGAAACAGTGTATCCTAACTTTATCTGCATGGCTATTGAACAGTGACAGCCCTCTCAATGTGACTCTTAACCTACGCTCCCAGTATCCCCTCCTGGAGGCCCAAGGACCAGTTCCTGATCTCTTAAAGAAAGTCCTTATCTCATATGAGGTGGTAAGTGCTCAAAATATTCACCTCTTGTGATGTGATTTGCAGTATATTCAGCTAATATCTTGGTAACTGGAGTACTTAAATATCACATTTTGTGTAAAATTAGGACTCTTCAGATGAAAAACATTTTCTAAATTGTAATCATGTGACCAGATGCAACAGACTACTAAGATTGAGTATTAGACTCTGTAGGTGTGGTGACTGCTACTGCTCAGATTGTATCATCTCATTATCCAGACTGCAGTGAGAAAGGCACAGATTGAATATCTCTTTTATATGAATAAAAACATGGTACTCTGAGGTATTTTTTCACACAAGCTACATGGGAAAATGTTTGCTGTCCCTATTACTCAAATTATATTATGGATATCAAAGCAGCATCAATATAGCCATAGTGCCCCTTTAATAGATTTTCATAACATGTAGTATACTGACCTGAATACAGTACTCCCTTCCAGAAGACTGTAATGCAGCCAAGCAGAATGGCACTGCACTGGCTAGTGCTAATCTAGCATTGGAAACCTGCTCCAAATGATTAACACTAGTTTAACTGGCTTAGTACTTGCTTAGCATTGTTGACCTGGTACAGGTTGCTATAGTATACTGGTCTTTCAGGGCTAGTACTCCTCTGGAATGAATGATTTTCATTAGTTCTATGCAGTGGCGGACACAGGCAGCAGTGGGCCCCTGTGCAAAATATCAATTGTGGGCCCCCCTGACCTGCAAAAAATGGGTGCGGCTATTTCGCGCGCCGCAGCAAAAAATGGGCGTGGATAGAACCTGCGGCGCGTAGTGCCGCGGCAAAAAATGGGCGTGGCAATGACCGGATAAGGGCGGAGCTAACTGTAATTTAAAGTGATCCCGGGGTGAGAGTGATATGGAGGCTGCCATATTTATTTCCTTTTAAACAATACTAGTTGCCTGGCGGCCCTGCTGATCTATTTGGCTGCAGTAATAAACTGAATTACACCAGCAACAAGCATGCAGCTTAATCTTCTCAGTTCTGACCCCTGACCTGCTGCATGCTTGTTCAGGGTCTATGGTTGAAAGAATAAGAGGCAGAGGACCAGAACGGCAACCAGGCAACTGGTATTGCTTAAAAGGAGAGAAATATGGCAGCCTCAATATTATTCTCACCTCAGGTTCCCTTGAAAAGTGCAACGCAAAGACAGTGGGCCCAAGTTTTGGTGACCCTTTCCCCAGAAAATTCACATAATTGTGCAGGTTTTCTCAAGAAAATACACATAATGTGAGCAGATTTGCCCAGAAAATACATTCAATCATGTCGGCAGATTTGCCCAGAAAATACATTCAATCATGTCGGCAGATATGCCCAGAAAATACGTGCAATGATGTCGGCAGATATGCCCAGAAAATACGTGCAATGATGTCGGCAGATATGCCCAGAAAATACGTGCAATGATGTCGGCAGATATGCCCAGAAAATACGTGCAATGATGTCGGCAGATATGCCCAGAAAATACGTGCAATCATGTCGGCAGATATGCCCAGAAAATACGTGCAATCATGTCGGCAGATATGCCCAGAAAATACGTGCAATCATGTCGGCAGATATGCCCAGAAAATACCTGCAATCATGTCGGCAGATACGCCCAGAAAATACCTGCAATCATGTCGGCAGATATGCCCAGAAAATACCTGCAATCATGTCGGCAGATTTGCCCAGAAAACACATGCAATCATGTAGCAAATTTGCCCAGAACATACATGCAATCATGTGGCAGACCTGCCCAGAACATACACGCAATCATGTGGCAGACCTGCCCAGAACATACACGCAATCATGTGGCAGACCTGCCCAGAACATACACCTGCTAAAATAAATAATAAAAAAAAACATTTACTCACCTGCAGCAGCAGACCTCCTGTCCCAGCCTCCATCCGGCGCGCAGCTCCCATGGGTGGTTGGGTGGATAGGTAGCCTGGTGGGTAGGTAGGTAGCCCTTAGCCGGGTGGGTAAGTAGCCTGGTGGGTGGCTGGGTAGCCGGGTGGGTAGCCTGGTGGGTGGCTGGGTAGGCGGGTGGGTAGGTAGCCTGGTGGGTGGGGTAGGTGGGTGGTTAGGTAGCTGGGTGGGTGGGTAGGTAGCCTGGTGGGTCTTTAGGTAGGTAGCCTGGTGGGTTGGTAGGTAGCCGGGTGGGTAGGTAGGTAGGTAGCCTGGTGGGTAGGTAGGTAGCCGGGTGGGTGTGTAGGTAGCCGGGTAGGTAGCCGGGTGGGTGGTTAGGTATCCGGGTGGGTAGGTAGCCGGGTGGGTGGGTAGGTAGCCGGGTAGGTATCCGGGTGGGTAGGTAGCCGGGTGGGTGGGTAGGTAGCCGGGTAGGTAGCCGGGTGGGTGGGAAGGTATCCGGGTGGGTAGGTAGCCGGGTAGGTAGGTAACCGGCAGGGTGGTTAGGTAGCCGGGTGGGTAGCTAGGTAGCCGGGTGGGTAGGCAGCCGGGTGGGTAGGTAGCCGGGTGGGTGGTTAGGTAGCCGGGTGGGTGGTTAGGTAGCCGGGTGGGTGGGTAGGTAGCCGGGTAGGTAGGTAGCCGGCAGGGTGGTTAGGTAGCCGGGTGGGTAGCTAGGTAGCCGGGTAGGTAGGTAGCCAGGTAGGTAGCCGGCATGGTGGTTAGGTAGCCGGGTGGGTAGCTAGGTAGTCGGGTGGGTGGGTAGGTAGCCGGCAGGGTGGTTAGGTAGCCGGGTAGGTAGCCGGGTGGGTGGTTAGGTAGCGGGGTAGGTAGCCGGGTGGGTGGTTAGGTAGCGGGGTAGGTAGCCGGGTGGGTGTGTAGGTAGCCGGGTGGGTGTGTAGGTAGCCGGGTGGGTGGGTAGGTAGCCAGGTAGGTAGGTAGCCGGCAGGGTGGTTAGGTAGCCGGGTGGGTAGCTAGGTAGCCGGGTGGGTAGGTAGCCGGGTGGGTAGGTAGCCAGGTAGATAGCCAGCAGGGTGGTTAGGTAGCCGGGTGGGTAGCTAGGTAGCCAGGTGGGTAGGTAGCCGGGTGGGTAGGTAGCCAGGTAGATAGCCGGCAGGGTGGTTAGGTAGCCGGGTGGGTAGCTAGGTAGCCGGGTGGGTAGGTAGCCGGCAGGGTGGTTAGGTAGCCGGGTAGGTAGCCGGGTGGATGGTTAGGTAGCGGGGTAGGTAGCCGGGTGTGTGGGTAAGGTAGCCGGGTGGGTAGCTATCCGGGTGGGGGGCCCGACTATGCTAGTTTCATTTGCTATTTACTTATCTGGAACTAGTAGAAAAATCCCAGCGACGTACTGCCCCCAAGTCAGCAAAGAGCATTTGGAGATAAACCATGACCTGGGAGGAGCTGTCACTTGCCTGTGCTGACACCACAATACATAAGTTTGAAGCAGTTTCGCTCCATACACATAGGCCTCAATTCACTAAGAATTACTGCATTCGGTAATGCAGAAAATAGCTGATTTTACCGATCACCTTGCCAAATGCCAATTCCACAAACCTATTACCACACTTCCCAGGGGAACATTCCCCTGCCGAGGGAAAACATGTGGGACCTGTGAATACATCCATTCCACTGACAGGATACTAATACCGGGTACACAACAGGAATACAAAGTACAAGGCACCTTTTCCTGCGACTCATCTAATGTGGTATACCTGATCATGTGTGCAAAATGCCCCAAAGGAATTTATGTGGGAGAAACAAGTCAACCACTGCGGGATCGCATGACACACCACAGATCCACTATTAACAGCAGGAAAAAGGATATTACAAATTATACTGATCTCCCAATACCAACACACTTTTGTTTACCTGGACACAGTTTAAGCGATTTTCGCGTCACTGTATTAATGGGTGGCTTCAAATCGGGAAACATGAGACTAACACAAGAAACTAAGTTTATACATTGGTTCAAAACTGTACAAGATGGTTTAAACAAGGACTCCAACTTCTTGTGCTGGTACGATGGGTTTTAAATGCCACAGTTCTTTTAATTTTAATTTTTCTATCTTTTCATTCATTTTTGTGCCATATGCTGTGTAAGATGGAATTCACTGTCACTATTCATTTTATTTGCTTTCAGGTGCTGGCTTTAAATGCCACAATTCTCTTAAGCTTAGAATTAATGGTGCATGTAACCAGGCCAGTTACCATTTGAATTCGGAATTTACGATGTCTCTTCATCACCAGAGTCTGCTTTATGTCATGTTGAGGATTCTATTGATCTTATCAATTTAGATAGGATGCCTGGGAAAGCCTCTTCAGTAACAGTTAAGGCATCTAATTACATTTATGTTTGCTAAAGAATGTTTCTCCTCTGTATGTCAGTGTATATAAGCTGTGTTTTTCAGTTCTGGTCAGGAACCAGTCCGACGAAGGCTTTTTATAAGTTGAAAGCTCACTGTTTATCCATCTCTAAGTTAGCCAATAAATGGTATCATCCTGATTCAAAACTTCTTGCTATTACCACACTGAAATAGTAAAATTACCGACTAGTGAGGTAAATTACCAACTTGCTTGGTTAATACCTCAAGAGATGTCAAGGAATTGCAATTCACAAAGATTAAAGCATTCGGTAAATCAAATAAAAGTGTTCTGTATTTACCTCAGGCTCTGACTAGGCGGTAACTCACTTTCTTCATGCGGTAACATCGACAGATGTAGCCGACAGCCAATAGGGAGAGCCAGACAGCCAATAGGGAGAGCCACACAGCCCTGTTTCTCACCCCATTTGATCCGATACTCTGTTGGGTGGGACTTCAGAATGGCAGAGCAGTGGAAAGCCATTTAAAAAGGCTTTTCTGTATGCCTTTAGATATGCATATCTATATATTGGTATACAGAAAAGCTCCCTCTAGTGGCTGCAGCACATTTAAAGGGATAACAGGAATGCACTGGACAGATGAAACTCTGACTCATGCACACCACTTGTGGGAAGACTCACATGTTCCTGCCTCACCTGCTTCACAGCTGATAAGTGAGACTTACCGAGCAGGGCTTAGTGACTTGAAGCATTCTTTTCCGGTATACCACCAACTTTTACCGCAAGCAAGGAATGTTAGTGAATTTGAAAAAAAAAAAAGTAAAATGCCAAATATGGTATTTTACTGACCTAAATTATTGTACCGAGCTGCCCTTGGTGAATTGAGGCCATAGTTCTCTTTATTAGCATAAACTGGCATTTCACCTACTCTTTAAAGTCGTATGTGATTCTACCAATCTTACAGCATAGACAAGAATGCCATTAAGATTGCGATTTTAAGGAATTCCTCAGTTTTTGCTTACAGGAGAAGGTAAAACTGTTTCACAAAACATGTTATAATTTACATATTACTGTTACACTTACTACTTTACTTTGTTGTTGGCTATTGCCAGTAGGTGCGATAGTTACTGGTAATAGCCATCAATATAGTACCTGTGAGGGGTAGCACCCTGAAAGTGACTGCGAACCAGGATAGTTAACCTACTTTAAACTAGGCCTTGGCAACTTCAAATTTAAAGAGGAACTCCAGTGAAAATAATGTAATTAAAAAAGTGCTTCATTTTTACAATAATTATGTATTAGTGATTTAGTCAGTGTTTTCCCATTCTAAAAGCTTTCCTCTCTCTGATTTACATTCTGACATTTATCACATGGTGACATTTTTACTGCTGGCAGTTGATGCCACTGGAAGTAGCTGCTGCTTGCTTTTTTGGTAGTTGGAAACAGCTGTAAGCAGTTATTTCCCACCATGCAATGAGGTTCACAGACATGAAACTGCCAGGACCATGGTCCTCACAGTCTCCTGTGGGAGGGGTTTCACCACAATTTTAGCCATACAGAGCCTCCCGATGATCTGTTTGTGAAAAGGAATAGATTTCTCATGTAAAAGGGGGTATCAGCTACTGATTGGGATGAAGTTCAATTCTTGTTCATGGTTTCTCTCCACTTGCCGACCAGGGGATTTTTCAGTGATCGGTGCTGCGTTGGCTCTGCAGCCCGCAGCACCGATCAGGAGTGCAGCAGGGCGATCAGACTACCCCCCTTTTTTCCCCACTAGGGGGATGTCCTGCTGGGGGGGTCTAATCGCCGCCGACTGCATTTGCTTAGCGGGGGGGCTCTTCAAAGCCCCCGTCCGCAGCGTTCTCCGCCGTCTCGCCCCGCTCCCTCCCTCTCCCTCCCCCTGTGAGCTGCGCAGGACGGATTTCCGTCCTGCGCATTGAAGGATAGGCTTCAGCCTATCATATGCCGGCGATTCCCGGCCAATCAGAGGCTGGGGATCGCCGATCTGCCTTACGGCGCTGCTGCGCAGCAGCGCCATATGATGTAAACAGCGGGGATTTCTTCCCCGCCTGTTTACATTTTGCCGGCGAGCTGCGATCGGTCGTTTCCATGGAAACCCTCAGACAACCAGTTTACGCCAATCGGCGTTAGCTGGTCGTCAAGAGGTTAAATCTAGCTGTCCTGTTTATATCAATCTATTGGGATTGAGGGATAAGATTGTGCACAGGAAGGTCTCTGTTTAACAGTTACTAGTTTGGGAGCTCTGAGGCTCGTATTTGTAGACTCAGCATCACTAACATCCACATAATTTTCCGCTAATCCATCATCTGAAAGACAAGAGACAAGAATCCAATGGCAACTCTGCAGATAAAGCAACCATTTTTCTACTCACCATAGCACATTTGTCTTTAAATTATCAGTAGTAATCCCATAATGGATCCTTTATGAACCCTTCGCACCATTGGTGTGTAGCATGGGACGTGTGACCTCCAAGTAATGACACTGCAGCCCCAAGCATGCCTAGCCAGTTATAACTAGTGGACTGTGAAACATTGCTCGCAGCTGATCTCCTCCTGTGTTTGTCAGAAAGCTGACCGTAGCATCGCTCTGCAGGATTTTCAGCATTTCTGCAGAACGTGGGCTGTGACTAGTGAGGAGTGAAATCGATGAACTTCATTTCACTTATTTTTCATTAAAATCTGGGTCAGTTTTATTCTGTAGTGGGTCTTAAAAACTTTTCCTAAAAGGTGGGGAGTCCAAAGGGGTGCTGCGTGATCCATAAGGGTTTATTCATAAGAGAGATTGTGAGTAAATGAGAAAAATAAGCCTACAGCCCCAATACTGATGTGACAAAGAAGCCCCAATGATGCACAGCGTCTGAATGAGAGTACCTTTCCAGCAGATGTGGGAGGTGCTGATTTGCTGATGTCCTCACACATGATTCAGGTTTAAAAAAGTTAGCAATCCATGTCGCATAAGAATTTTCATTTTTCTCCTGAGTTTTCTTCCAGGAGATCATTTTTCATTTGCTGTACAAAGTAACTTCACCACTTTGCAAAAGTTCTAAAAAGTAGACTGGACTGGGAGAACCTCAGGCTTAACTACTTTCCTGATTCCTTCAGGCAGGTAATTGCTCCTACCCCCTCTGCCAACTCCCCCCACAGAATTTCGGCCGAGGCAGGTTTTTTCCCCCAGTCATCTGCAGTTCTGCACAGGCTCTGGCCACACCCCCCTCTGTTGCCGCGACTTGCCCCCAGTTCGGCAGCTGCAGCCTGAGTGATGTCTGCTGAGCTGGGGTGGGCTGCGGCAAGGCCAAGATTTCTGAAGAGCTTTGACATAATTATGAAACATGGCAATGACTGTGTTCCCGAGGAGGGGGTGGAGCTTCCCCTGTGACGCAGTTACGTTGGATTAGGTAAGTATTTAACCTTGAGACCTCCGGATCCTGGAGTATTTATGACAGGCTCTGCCTTTTTTTTCTTTAGGTAGTCTAGTTGCTAGTGCTCTGTCCCACTGCAGAGTGTATTCATATGCTGCACTAAACCTCCCTACAGCCTGTCTGCACTTTGCAGATACCTGGGATACAGAACACCCTTTGACGTGCTGCATATTGATTTTGTGTGGTAAAAAGAAAAATCATTTGTCTCCTGTCACACAGTATGTACTTAGCTTTTCACATTACAAAGGAGCGCTCTATATTTATTCATTCAGAAACACGACAAAACCTCCTTCAGCTTTTTCCAACCTGTGTGATGAAGGACACTCCATGTATAAAATGAGGAGGGGAGGCTATAGCTAGAACACTGTGATTCAGCAAGAGACAAATAAAACTCTTCACTGCCCACATAATTACAGAACATACATTATACTCAGCCAAGTGCATTGTACACTCATGTATTGAGCATGCACAAGCTGCCCTGTACATAGTATGCCAATGCAGAAATATAAACATATCAGAATTCTATTCCTGTCACATATATGAGTTTACCTTGATTCCACTCACAGATGCGTGCGCAGCATAGTCTTGTTATTACGGCCCCTGGAAGCTACTTGACCATCACTATTTCCTACAGAATTTGGGCTGTGATGTGATTATGCCTCACTCTGTAAACAGGCAGGATATTAATGGACACCTCAACTGAGAAGGCTGCCATATTTATTTCCTCTTACATAATACCAGTTACCCGGCTGACTGTATTTGCCTCATGCTTGTTTCTGGTGTGATTCAGACCCTACTGCAGCCAAAGAGATCAGAAGGACTGCCAGGCAACTGGTATGGTTTAAAAGGTAATAAATATGGAAGCCCCCATATCTCTCACAGTTCAGGTATCCTTTAAGTGCATCACACAACAAAGATGTACAATTGTAAAAACTTGTTTTTATCGCTACTAGAGTTCCAGCTTGATGCGAGTGTGTTTTTAGTGCTGAGTGTCAATAATTGTTTGTAAGTAAATGACCACTCCCCTCAGCACCTCACTCCACTGCTGTATGTTCAAATATAGATTTTCCTTCTGATTAAGAATGTAATCAATTCCCATACTACTACCCCACCTTATTTCTCTGCAGGCTCTATTGCCCCATAATGTTTCTTGTTTTATGTCCATAAAGGAGTACTGTAGGGGAGGGGGGGCAGGGGGAAAAAGAGGTGAACTTACCTAGGGCTTCTAATGGTCCCCCGCAGATGTCCTGTGCCCGCGCAGCCACTCACCGATGCTCCGGCCCCGCCTCCAGTTCACTTCTGGAATTTCCAACGTTAAAGTCGGAAAACATCTGTGCCTGCGCAGCCGCGCCCTCCCTCCCACTGACGTCACCAGGAGTGTATTGCCCAGTACAGTCTGCGTCTGTGCAGTACTCTCCTGGTGGTGATAGCGGGAGCGAGGTCACGGCTGCGCAGGCACAGTGGTTTTCCAACTTTAAAGTCGGAAATTCCAGAAGTAAACCAGAGGCTGCGTGAGCACAGGACGTCTGCTAGACGACTATTAGAAGCCCCAGGTAAGTTTTTTCCCCCCTACCCACCTACAGTACTCCTTTAAGTTTTTGGGTTTTTTTTCAGAAAAATTACTTGAAACACAATTGTTATCCCTAATTTTCTTGAGGTCCTTCTCTGAAGGACCTCCACATGAAGATTATTAGACAGGCTAAAGGACAACCGAGGTGACATGAGATAGACGTGTATGTATAGTGCCACGCACACAAATAACTAGGCTGTGTTCCTTTTTATCTTTCTCTGACTGAAAGAATCAGGTATGCAAGTGACAGTTTCTGTCCAGGTCGGCACCAGGTCGGACTGGGTTAGACTATAGCATAACCCTTACTGATAAGTAATTACAGCCATAACCACTTTTCTGTCAGTAAATGGCTTCTGAGAGAGATAAAAGGGTCAATAATTCATAGATTTCAGCTCTGCCATACTTCAATGAAGGTGTCATTGAGCAGAGACAATTAAACAGTACAAACTTAAAAAACTAGATATAAATGTGAAATAAAACTGTGGGATATCTAAAAAAAAAGTCATTTTTAGGAAAAGGAAGATAGATAAAATTGTTTATCATATCAGTTTATTTTCACCTCGGATGTCCTTTAAAGGATACCCGAAGTGACATGTGACATCATGAGCTAGACATGTGTATGTACAGTGCCTACCACACAAATAACTGTGCTGTGTTCCTTTTTTTCTTTCTCTGCCTTTGGCCTGGTGCACACCAGAGGAGTTTTTCTGAGTGTTTTGAGTTTTTAAATCTGCTGCTAATGTTATCCTATGTGTCTGTGCACACTGGAGCAATGAGGTTATGTAAAAAACCCCATAGCATTACATTGGGAAGAGCTTTTAGGGGTTTCAAAAGCTCTTCCCAATGTAATGCTATGGGGTTTTTTACAAAACCTCATTGCTCCAGTGTGCACAGACACATAGGATAACATTAGCAGCAGATTTAAAAACTCAAAACACTCAGAAAAACTCCTCTGGTGTGCACCAGGCCTGAAAGAGTTAAATATCGGGTATGTAAGTGACTAACTCAGTCCTGACTCAGACAGGAAGTGACTACAGTGTGACCCTCACTGATAAGAAATTCCCCTTTTTACCTTTTTCTTGTGCTCAGAAGCCATTTTCTGCTAGGAAAGTGTTTTATAGTTGGAACTTCTTATCAGTGAGGGTCACTCTGTAGCCACTTCCTGTCTGAGTCAGGACTGAGTCAGCCACTTACATACCTGATATTTAACTCATTCAGGCAGAGAAAAAAAAAAGGAACACAGCACAGTTATTTGTGTGTTAGGCACTGTACATACACATGTCCATCTCATCATGTCACATGTCACTTCCGGTATCCTTTAACTACTTCACCACTGAGGGAATTTTCCCCTTATGTACTAGAACAATTTTCACCTTTCAGTGTACCCCATTCAGCACAAGATGCACTTGGTGTGACAGGTAGTGAAAGTGAGGGGGATACTGCCTGGGCTTTCCCATCTACTGGTGCAGTCACCTCCAACCTTTCCTGCCCTCACCTGCCTCCCCATCACTCACTTTTACCTTTCCTTCCTCCCCACACTCACTAAGCCTTCCATTCTTCCTACACTAACTAACTTCTTACATGAGCTGCTTACCCCCACCACCCTGCAGAGAGATGCAACTCTGTGGCTGGCAAGAGACCAGAGCGTCTCAGCTCAGCCATCCTCTCTGCTGCCACCCGGTGTCTGTATTTGATTTTGTAGCTGACACTCCCTCTTTAAGGGCAACATTTTTGTTTATGAACCATACGTTTGCCAAATAGTGTTGGCTAAAGAGCAAATAAATAGACAAAGTACAAATCTACCCTAAATGTGCTCAGGAATACTTTATCAGCACCTATTCACTTTTCTCCTCTGTCTAAGCTGTGCAGTACTGTAACTCCAAACAGCTGTTCAATACAATTATCCCCCAGCTCTGTCCTCCAACACGCTGCATTTCAGCTGTTAACTTCACCATATACATTAAAGATAAAATTACCAACATAAGAAACAGCTTCACTGCTCTAATTAGTCTTTCTATTCATACTTAGCACTCCACCCCTTTTTTAATCTGACTTTAGTCATTTAACTGAACAAAGGCTGCCTCTTTAATCTCCGAGATTCATATTACTGTCTTCTATTTAGATCTCATTCCCTCTCATCTTATTCCATATCTTTCTTCCTTTCTCATAGCTGTCTAACGTCTATGTTTAACCTATCCATTACCACTGGCTTTGTCCCTTCCTAATTCAAGCATGCTGTTTTAACTCCAATACTTAAAGTAAACCAGAGCTAAAAATGAAAAAGATTGTATACATACCTGGGGCTTCCTCCAGCCCCATCCGCCTGGATCGCTTCCACACCGCCGTCCTCTGCTGCTGACTAGGTCCCCGCACTTCCGTCATTCGGAGCCAATCTAGCGTAAGAGAAGTGCGCTGTTTGCGTATCTCTCCAGCAGCTACTGGAGAGATACGTAGAGGGCGCACTTCTCCTGCATAGGCTGGCTCCGATGACATCAGTGACGGGACCCGGTTCTTGTAGCTGCAGCCAGCGGAGGGCGGTGGTGTGGGAGCGATCCAGGCGGATGGGGCTGGAGGAAGCCCCAGGTTTGTATAAAATCTTTTTCATTTTCCCGTCTCTGGTTTCCTTTAAGAAGCAGACTACAAATCTTTCAGTCCTCTTTAACTGCTGTTTCTCTTCATCCTTTTGCATCCAAACTGCAAGAACAACATATCCCCATAGATTTGGATTATCACCAATTTCCCAACCCTCTCCTTGATAAGTTTCATTGTAGTGTCTGTCCTACCCAGTTCACTGAAACTGTTCTGGCTACAAGAACCTATGCTTTACCATCAGCTCAATTTAATGGCTGCTATTACTTCTGCTATAAATTGTCTCTGCCTTAGGCATACAAGACTTTATTTTGTTTTTGCTCTCCTTTATTTAAAGGACAACTGAAGTGAAAAGAATATGGAAGCTGCCATATTTATTCCATATTTAAACAATTTAAGTTGCCTGGAAGCCCTGCTGATCTATTTGGCTGCAGTAGTGTCTGAATCACATCAGGAACAAGCATGCAGCTAATTTTGTCAGATCTAACAGTGTCAGAACTCCTGATCTGCTGCATGCTTGTTCAGGGGCTATGGCTGAATGTATTAGAGGCTGAGGGTCAGCAGGATAGCCAGGCAACTGGTATTGCTTAACCTCCCTGGCGTTCTATTAAGATCGCCAGGGTGGCTACGGGAGGGTTTTTTTTAAATAAAAAAAAAAAATATTTCATGCAGCCAACTGAAAGTTGGCTGCATGAAAGCCCACTAGAGGGCGCTCCGTATGCGCACTTCTGATCACCTCCGGCGATCAGAAGTAACAAGGAAGGCCGCAATGAGCGGCCTTCCTTGTTTCACTTTCCTCGTCGCCATGGCGACGAGCGGAGTAACGTCAAGGACGTCAGCCGACGTCCTGATGTCAGCCGCCTCTGATCCAGCCCTTAGTGCTGGCCGGAACTGTTTGTTCTGGCTGCACTGGGCTCGGGCGGCTGGGGGGGGACCCTCTTTCGCCGCTGCACACGGCGGATCGCCGCTGCACACGGCGGATCGCCGCGCTGCGGCGGCGATCAGGTAGCACACGCGGCTGGCAAAGTGCCGGCTGCGTGTGCTGCTTTTTATTTGATAGAAATCGGCCCAGCGGAGCCTGAGAAATCCTCCTGCGCAGGTTACCCCGAGCTGAGCTCGGGATAACCGGCAAGGGAGTTAAAAGGAAATCAATATGGCATCTTCCATATCCCTCTCACCACACTTGTTTTTTAAGTCAAAATGCTTTAGGGCCTGTTTCCACTACACGCAGATTGGATGCAGAATGGATGCAGAAAAACTGACTCCAATGAATGCCTATGGGTCTGTTTCCATGAAACGCCATTTTTCTGATGCAGATGTTCCCATAGGCATTCATTGGAGTCAGTTTTTCTGCATCCATTCTGCATCCAATCTGTGTGTAGTTGAAACAGGCCCTTAGTTTTATCCACTCCAACACCATTTCATGCTAATACCCCCTTTTTCTTGGAGCACAGTGGGGCCGGATCTCTTCTCTTTTCCATCAATACCTGTGGCATTGTCAGCCTATTAACTCTTGTTTATTCCAAAGTCACTTGTATATGGATGACACCCAAATGTATTTATCTGTTTCTTTAAATCCTCACATTGTTCAAAACGCACCTGAAGTCGAGGAATATAGAAGCATACATACAGTTAGGTCCATAAATATTTGGACAGAAACAACCATTTTCTAATTTTGGTTCTGTTCATTACCTCAATGAATTTTAAAACAACTCAGGTGCAGTTGAAGTGCAGACGTTCAGCTGTAATTCAGTGGGGTGAACAAAACGATTGCATAAAAATGTGAGGCAACTAAACCATTTTTTACCCATCCTCTTCATTTCAGGGAACAACATAAATAACCAAATATAAAATGTTCATTTGTAATATTTGGGGCAACCTGAAGTCTTGAAATCCCGGACATAACCAGATGCTGGGAATACTCCTTATTAATGCTCTGCCAGGCCTTTACTGTAGCGGCTTTTAGTTGCTGTCTGTTTGTGGGCCTTTCTGTTTGAAGTTTAGTCTTCAACAATTGAAATACATGCTCAATTGGGTTAAGATAAGGTGGCTGATATGGCCATTCAAGAATTTTCCCCTTCTTTGCTTTAATAAACTCCTGGGTTGCTTTGGCTGTATGTTTTGGGTCATTGTCCATCTGTATCATGAAACACTGCCCAATCATTTAGCTTGATTTGAACAGACTGTGTCTCTGAACACCTCAGAATTCATTTCACTGCTTCTGTCCTGTGTCACATCATTAATAAACACTAGTGCCACTGGCAGCCATGTCCAAGCCATCACACTGCTTCCGCCGTCTTTTACAGATGATGTGGCATGCTTTTGATAATGAGCTGTTCCATGCTTTCTCAATACTTTTTTCATGCCATCATTCTGGTAGAGGTTGATCTTGGATTCATCTATCCAAAGTTCTGTTTTTTCCAGAACTGTGTTGCCTTTTTTAGCCTGAGTAACAAGAATGCGCATAAAGGGGCCACAGAAAAGAGTGTGTGTGTGTTGGGGGGGGGGGGGGAGAAGAGAAAAGGAGGGCGAGATGCAGGCCTAACAGGAGTAAAACACACAGAAGAGCATAGCCTCTTCCTGTCTGTTAACCATCGACTTCTAAGTCTGTGATGTTAATGGGTGTATTCGGGGTCCCTGAATCCACCCGTTAAAATCATCGACTTAGAAGCAGCAGAGGATACAGGAAAAAACGGCCACAGTGCAGCGGTATGTCAGCATTAAAGGCACATACCTCAATTGACACAATCAAAAAAAACTTTCTTTAGGTTTCCTTTTACTTCTCATGTTGCTGACGGTCTAATTGCAGACATCTTTTTTCATGTACACTCGCCTTCTTGAACTCTTCTGTTCTTGAGCAGAGCAGAAGTTGTAATCTTTCTACCTCCAGAATACGCCTACTTTCCTGACATAACTATTAACATTTACAACACACAAACAACTTTGGTTCCAAAAGCTCATTGTTAAAGGCTAACATTTGATTCAGCAATGTCATTCAAACATCACCTTTCCAAGTTCTTCTCCTGTCATCTCCTATTACAAACTCATCCCACTCATCTATTCTTTGCTAGCAATATGAGGATGCCACTAAAATGCTAGTTTAGGTCCTCATATTCTAACAAGTAGACTACTGTAATATCTTTCTCTGCAGTCTACTAGTGCAACGACTTGGCCTGCTCCTGTCCATGCTGAATTCTGCTGCTCACCTCATCCATGTCTCTCTGCCAGCTTGGTGTTCGAATTCACAACAATCATTCTGAATTCACCTACATCACACTTTAGCACCATTCAGTACTGAACCTGCGGACGGGGTCAGGATAGTTCACTTACATGCACTTCAAGGTGTTTCACATGACTCCATACTTCCTCCTTCCAAAGCCGAACAGAGGAAGTATCGCAACCACTTGAAACATGCCGTGAACCTGTCCGCAGATTTAGTGCTGAAGGTTGGTGTTTGGGTGCATTCAGAATGATGTTTCCAAGCATCTACTACTGCTTTTTATTAGCTAAAATATTTTTTTCAAAAAATTACAATTTTTGTACTTAAAATGAGGCTGAATCGATTTTGAAAAAACAAAAAAAAAACAGATACATACCTAAGGTGAGGGAAGGCTCTGGGTTTTATAGAGCCTTCACTCTCCTCTCCTGGTCCCCTCGTTCCAGCGTTGTCACCCCTGTTATTGGTCTCTGACTGATAGGTTGGAGACTGCTCTCTTCTGCGTTGGAAGGCTTCAGAAGTCTTCAGGAGCCCGAGTGCTCAAAAGACAGACGGCTCCGTAGTGCGCCAAAGACTTCCAAAGCCTCCCACATCGGGAGATTTGAATGGGGGGAGACAGCCCTGAAACAAGGGGACAGTAAGAGGCTGGAAGGCTCCATAGGACCCAGTGCCTTCCCCCTTCTTAGATAAGTATCTGTTTGTTTTTATTTCATGTTTGCTTTAAGGCTATCAAGCCCACATAACCTCTTGTAACCATCAGAAGTGCTACCCCCTAGGGTACGTGTACAACATGCTGAGATCCTAGGTGATCTAGGATTCAGTTCAAGCTTCCTACTCTAACCAACAAAATAGTTCCCATTCTGCCTCTACCATACACCAGTATGATAATATCCAGGGACTATCCAAAATTGCTCCATCACCTATGTTCTCTGGTGTTCTCCACTGTTGTTATAATCTCAGTACCCGTATATCTTTGAATATAAATCAACCTGGTGTATAAGTCGACTCCAATATTTGACCCTCTTAAGCTGGAATTTCTTATTGACTCCAATATAAATCCACCCAGCAAAGTTAATGGCTGCACTTGGGGGCCAGGAAGAATTAACAGCTGCACTTGGGGACCAGTAGGGGTAATGACTGCACTGTGTACAGTATTGCAGCCATTAACCCCCCCCCCATCCCTTAAAGGAAACCAGAGCTGAAAAAGATACATATTTTTTTTAAATAACTGGGGCTTCCTCCAGCCCTGTAAGGATAGATATCGCTGCCGTCCTCAGCCTTCTGCAGCTCCATTACCAAGTCCTGCAACTTCAGCCAGTCGCGGCCACTCTGACATGAGAGACGTGCGCTCTCTATGTATATCTCCAGCAGCCACCTTTGCAGTACTGGATTCATTCCAGTACTGTAGAAGAGACAAGAGTGCTCCTTTGGTGTAATACTTTCTTTACTTTAAAAATTCACGCATAAAAATTGCACTTACAATGTTGATAAAATCAATAGCGCTTCTCAGGCCTGCCAGCCGTCCTCTCCAACCCTGTGCTTGGCCAAAGCGACAGGTGCAGTGTCTCCCGACATGGAGCAGGAAACCTGTTCTACCTAGGTCACTGGCACCACCCAACAACCAGGAGCAGTACCTTGGAATTATTGAAGTCTATCCTAAGTGAGAGGGCAGCGCAGGAAAATTTCTTTTTAACATTATTCATTCCAGTACTGCAAAGGTGTTTTCTCAACCTCCACTATGTATCCTTCCACAAGGCTGCTCTTATAATAGGACTTGCCACGTCTATGACTATGATGTAACAATAGCAAAATTTAAAAATAAAAAAAAAAATCAATTTAATGACTCATTGGTAATACGTTTGTATACCTAAGTGTGTGGTTATGTTCAGCTGTTTCTATTTTTGTACTTTTTCGATAAATGGAAGGCTGAAAGGCCTTTACATTGTTGATTCAGCACTGGCTTTCAATTCAGGGCTACATAAAGAGCCATTAACTCTAAAACAGGAAAGGCCAAGCACAGAGGTAGAGAGCGCGTATGGTCTCTCTCTCTCTCTCTCTCTCTCTCTCTCTCTCTCTCTCTCTCTCTCTCTCTCTCCCTCCCTCTCTCTCTCTCTCTCTCTCTCTCTCTCTCTCTCTCTCTCTCTCTCTCTCTCTCTATATATATATATATATATATATATATATATATTCTGTACCTTTACAAAACTTGCAGTTTACGGTTTCACACCATATGTTCATGTTCTGCATAGCTTGGGGAAGCAATGTACTGCACAGAAATGGAAAATATATCACAGCCAGGCAGTCTGCAATGCATCTGCACAAGCTATATGTACTCCTGCTCTATTTATATACTTTATTTAAAGCCTAATTGCCCCATTACAGTACATCTACCAGGGATTCCAGGCAACTTTTCAGATGTAATCCCCTACCCATGCCTTTATCTCTATGCTCTCAGAGTCATCACAGGCCCAGGCCACATCTCATTGTTTACAGTAAGGCAGTCTGAACCGGCTGAAGTCCAGTCTACAAAGCAGAACTAAGAGCAAATGGAAAAGCCATGGGAGTCTTCTCTATATGAATTCCCTTTCCAAATTTGGCCATTTAGGATCATATGGAATTGGGACTTCTGCTTCCGTTTGCAACTCTGGAAACCGCTTTTTCAATGTTTTTACTTATTTCCTGTGAGGGCAAACACTGATCCATCTACATCAAGCAGATGCATGGCACAAGAGAACTTAGCATGTTTATTTTTTTAAATAGGTAGACACTTACAGGGGTGGATCCAGCTTCAAAATTTTCGGGAGGCACGATGGCTGGCTGGTGGGGTCCATTTGGGTGATGAAAATTGATGTCTGTATGGCAATCTTTCAATATTTTTTGCCTAACTCAAGTAATAATTTTAAGGCTAACTATTTCATGGTAAGAACCAAATGATAACATCACAAGCAGCACTCAGAGGTTTTTGAGCAGAGCAAATTGTCCTAATGATGGTGCTATTATTGAAGAAACCTTGCCTAGAGATATACTTGACTAGTTTGTTGGCATGCTTTAAAGGAAAACAGAGACGGAGAAAAAAAAAGTTTTATACACACCTGGGGCTTCCTCAAGCCGCATGTGCACGGATCGCTCCCATGCCGCCGTCTTCTGCTGCCTGCAGCTCTGGTGCCAGGTCCCGTAACTTCTTTCAGTTGTGCCCAGTCTGCGCAAGAGAAGTGCGCTCTTTACTTATCCCTCCGGCGGCCGTGGATCTGTGCGCATGGGGCTGGAGAAAGCCCCGGGTATGTATAAAAAAAAAAATGTCCCCTTCTCTGTCGCCTCTGCTACACTTTAATCCTTACTTGCTAACAAGCTGCTCCTGTGTGGACAGATCACAGACAAATCATTCCAACCGCTTGTGACTCACGACTCTACAAGCAAGGGGAGGGGGAAAAGGCAGGAGGGAGAGAAACTCTGTGTGTTTAATTCCTTATCTTTGTAGCTAAGTATTGCTGGAGACTAGAGCTTGTATTTTAAGCTTTGAATCAGGATTATTATCCTGATTCAAAACTTCCTGTCTGCAAAATACAAACTCTACTTTATGTCCTAATTTAAAATAAAAACCGTAAGCTTTCAGCTTGTAAGCCTTCGTCAGACTCTATTCCTGTTGACTGACAATGGTAGAACATACAATCAGCAGGCTTACATTAGTTACAAGGGATCTGGCAAGGGTTGTGAGGTATTTACGGCAAATGGATAAGATCCTTAGTTTACTTAGTGCCTTCATAGACTCAAGCTGAAATGGAGAGTTTTTTTTGTTCAGACCCTATCACTGTACATTCCTGGAGCCTGGAAACAGTTAACTGTATGTTACTGAGCAGGGGGGCACAGTATTTTCCAAGGGGGGGTTGGACATTGTCCCAGCGTGCCCCAATGTAGTGCCGCCCATGCGCATTTATTCTCTGTGCTTGTGTTCCCATAAATCTGGCCATCTGATGGAGAAGTTACTAGGGGTCTCATCCTGTAGCAATTATGTATTATGTAAAATGTTACAAGACTAAACCTATCAGGAACAGCCTTGCTTTGGTAGGGAGATTATAACAAATGGAGGTAGCCTCCAGAATCCACCTGTAAGTGAAACGATTTTACATGTTAGGATAACTGAATTCTTTTAGCTTCGAAAAAAAACCAATTAGAAACATAGTATTATGCATTTTCATAATAGGACATTATTGAACAGAACAAGGAGTGTTAAAGATAAACAGATATGGTCAGTTTCTCATTAAGCATGTTCACTGGTTTGATCATGTGATCAATTTATAGGTCTCTGGCTGGTTGAAGTAGCTGTCACGTGGCAAAATAATTTCTTGATTTCTTTGAAATCATGTACACTAAATGGTTTCTAATCCTAAAATAAGGAATATGTGAGGTACCAGTGTTGACTAACGTTTTTGTTTTGTGTTTTTTCAAACTTGAAATTTTTTATTGAGTGAACATCAAAAACAATACAATGGTTCAAATTAGTTTTCAGTTTTATTACCGACTATTTAAATAACCAAAACGTCATGGACAAAATACAGAAAGCAAGTACAGGTAGTTCCCGACTTACGAACGGCCGACTTACGAACGATCCGCCGACTTACGAACTACATGGATTCAGTCACGTTTTTAAAATGGAAATACAGGCGCTGCTCCAAATAAAAGTATCCTTCGCCAGCTGCTCAGGAGGAAACCACATCCACAGTAGGTGTCACAAAGTCTAAGCAAAAAACTCCACAGCGCTAGGAAGCATCAAGGTATCTGCAGTTCCACCACAGTGTAAACATTCAGAGAGTGACCATCACCGAGAAAAATTCATCAAAAGGTCACTCACTGTCATCAAAATACCATAGTTTAATAAAATTCAAGGTACATAGCACATATACAATAGCTTACTTTAAGGGTCCTTTTGACAGGGACCCTTGGTAAAAACAAGCATGTAGTGTATACCAATACACAGTTTAAAAGGTCTCACGGAATCAATAATTTTGCCCAGTCTCCAGTTCCGACCGGTTTCGGCTTTCCGCCGTCGTCAGGGAACGCTGGAGACTGAGCTACTGGGCAGAATTTATAAAGAGTTACTTTAATAGATGGTGTATCGAGCCGTTACAAACGTAATCACCGGTGAGCGTGATTTTCCGGTAGGCTCATTCTCTGATAGGTCAGAAAACATCACGTGTGCAGCGCACGGGAGCCTGGGATGCAAGTACGTCACCAGGGAATCCCACAGTGCGTTCCTATTGGACAGAGCGGGCCAGCGCATTAGCATGACGCCGCGCAAGAAGGCGTAATAACAGCCGCCTCCATGATTGGCTGCAGGCATAGTGCACCTTGGGATATGTAGTCTATAACATTTCCATGGGAACAAGCCCCCCAAAAAATTTCAAATTGGACTTGTAGTTTATGAGAAAATCGATTTTAAAAAATTCAAAGAAAAAATGGCTTTTAAACTTGTATAAGCAGGCACATAGTGCAGATTTGAAACAGAGGGGGACACTGGAGGCACAGGGGGGCACAGAAGAGGTACAGGGGACAGAGAGGGCAGAGTGTTCCGACTTAAGAACAGATTCAGGTTGAGATCGAACCTACAGTCTCTATCTCGTTTGTTAACCGGGGACTACCTGTATACAATTTGTGAGTGAAATTCAATGGTTAACCAAGGCTATATGTATCAACAATCAGCAATTCAAATTATACTAAATCGGTAACAAAACCAACAAAAGAACGACCAAAGTGTTGGTCAGAATTTTAATAAGAATGAAATGGATGACTCCATGCATATAGTTTACAACTTAAGGGTATATTGATTCTTGTCTGACCTAATGTATATTTGCTAAGGATGATATCATTTAGTGACAGTATTGTTACAAAATAGTTGTTTACGTCAATAGTCTGTGTTCCATATCCAAGTTAAGTTTGGCTGTTTTTAAAACCGTAGAATCCATTTATAACTAACTCCAAGGGATGAGGAAAAGTACGGTAGTTTACTATATCTGAATTGGTCATGCATAGTATATTTATACAGACACATTTGTTGGGACCTGAGGAACTGAGTTTACTATATCCAGAGGTTTACTATTTTAGAGTTTACTATAACGATGTTCTACTGTATATAATCTATGTCTGGTGGTTCAATGTTTTTCCATACTGTGGATATTGCCTGTCTGGCGCAAAGTAGATGAATTATTTCAAGTTTGTGTTCTCTGTATCACTCATACCTATATGTAGAATCTTCTCCTAGTCTGATTGATGTTCCAGGCTGTATGCCATTTATTTTATGATGATCTATCATTGGTACATCCAAGGTGCATGACTTTACATTTATCAACATTAAATTTCATATGTCACGAGCCTGCCCATATGGCCATGTTGTCAAGGTCCTGTTGTAATTTGTCACTTATCTGTGTTAGTGTTGATAATTCTGCATAATTTTGTGTTATCTGCAAAGATGGCTACATTACTCTGTATTCCGTCTTCTAGATCATTAATAAATACATAGAATAGAATTGGACCAAGTACTAACCCCTGCGGTACCCCACTTCTAACAGTTTCACATTTTGAGTATGTTCCGTTTACCACTACTCTTCTATCCCTTAAAGGGAACCAGAGATGAACGTTTCACACAAAATAAACATATCACTCGGTAGCCTGTAAAGAATAAATGCTCTACCTGATAATTTTGCCGCTCTGGTGTGCCTTTTTTAGTGTTTTTTTATCCATTATTGCTCCAGGAAAAATCCAATATGGCCGCCGGCTCATATCCCTTCTGCTTCCGGGTTATGAGTTGTTCTGGATGTGCTGTCTAGGCTATATGAGACTAGGCTGCTGTCTAGGCTATATGAGAAAGGCTGCTGCAGCCTTTCATCTGTGTGCTTTCATTTTGGTATGATGTGCAGCTGCCTGTAGGAAGTCTCTCTCATAGGAATGAAACTGCAGTCATCATCATTATCTATACCAGGGGTCTCAAACTCGCGACCCGCGGGCCATTTGCGGCCCTCGGTACAATATTTTGTGGCCCGCGCTGGCAAAAGCAAAAGAGACACGGAAGCGAACTATTTTACCTTATAGTTCGCTTCAGTGCTCCCAAGTAATCCGCCGCATCCCCGCCGCTAAACGAGGGCTGCAGAGCCCCCAAATCCCCTGGGCAAACATCCACGACTGCGCTGAGGGGCAGAGCTTCCAGCTGTAGCTCTGCCCTCCTGACGTCAATCGCCGCCTCTCCCCGCCCCTCTCTGTGAAGGAAGAGTGAGAGGGGCGGGCAGAGGCGGAGATCCGCGGCGGTTGACGTCAGGAGGGGCAGAGCTGAAGCTGAAAGCTCAGCCCCTTCCAGGAAATGCAAGCGGATTGCCCCCCGGGCGATTTGGGGGCTCTGAGCCCTCGTTTTGCGGCGGGACACGGCGGATAACTTGTAATGGGAGCACTGAAGCGAACTATAAGGTAGGACACTTCATGTTCAGAAGACATAATTAAAACAGTTAATAATGATATTTAAAGGGACTCCAAGCAGTGCAGAAACTATGGAAAAATGCATATCATTTTAAAGCCCCTGATGAGTTATCATTGACGAAACCGGTAGGGCGGGGCCTCAGGCGCGACGGCAGTGGAAGACGCAAATGTGGGAGAGCGGATGAGGACGTCTATGAGACAGTTGGCTTGGTGAAAATCCATTTGATGTATGACACCTTAAACGCAGTTGCTGGTCTGTAACCGGTCAGCCAAACAATCTGGTGAGCGTTGTATGTATCAGCGGTGTGGGGTGCATGCTGATAGCACACACACGCAGGGTGTCTCTGGTTTACAAACTTCACTGGTGGAGGGAGTTGTTTTGGAAGCTGTTTGAAACAGGATTACGCTATGTCCTTTCCCTTGTTGTGTTTTTTTGAGACGTATATAGGGGGAAGTTGCCGAGGAAAACTGCTGTGTGGATTAGTAATGAAGTGTGTTTGCTGATGTCTATAAATATCAGCCTCTGGACACCGGTGAGAGTACATTATTGAACATTGGTCCTACTCTATGTAAATGGGATGTGGAAAGAACCACTGATATAACTGAACTGATATGTTTAATTCCTGGACTGTGCAGAAGTATTATATGTATTAGAGTCCAACAATAGAGGACATTGTCAAAACAGGACTTTGAATAATCTAAGTCATTAGGTGGGGACGTTATATTGTATATTGTATTACACAGGGCGACTTTTTCAGCAGAATGGAGCTGCTGACTTTAGGAAAGAGTCGCCCTGTGTAATACAATGTAACTATGGAAAGATGGATATCATTTTAAAGCTCTCTTTCTCCTCTTTCTGACGACACCTAAATCGTCGCCCTACGCCTTTTAGTTTTCTTTATTTTCGTGATCGAAGTCGCGACCGCTGCAATTTCGATCGCGAAAATAGCGAAAACTAAAAGGCGTAGGGTGACTGTTTATATATCATTGGTAAGAGGAGAAAGAGAGCTTTAAAATGATATGCATCTTTCCATAGTTTTTGCACTGCTCGGAGTCCCTTTAAGGACTTTTTTTGTGAAATCCCTTATGTGGCCCAGCCTCATCCTGACTTTGCCTCCTGCGGCCCCCAGGTAAATTGAGTTTGAGACCCCTGATCTATACAGAGTGCACACAGATCATATTGCAGCCACACTTGTCTGTTGTTTCAGAGCTTCTCTCTCAGCAGCAGCAGCCCCTCCCATGTCATCAGAGCTCATAGTATGCAAAGCAGGAAAGCTGAGCCTCGAGGGGGCAGGCTTGGGCTTGAAAAGACTCCACAGAAGAGTGACTCAGCTATAATGATTCCAGGTCAAACGTAAGGTCCGTACACACGCCGGACAGGATGCAACGACTGGTCCGTCGTCACCTCCCGCTGGGTGGGCGTTCCAGCGACAGTCTGGCGTGTGTACAGTCTGTCTGCAGACTGATACGGCTGTTTCTGAGCGATCCGCCGGGCGGATCGCTCAGAAACAGCCGTATCAGTCCGCCGACAGACTGTACACCTGCCGGACTGTCGCTGGAACGCCCACCCAGCGGGAGGTGACGACAGACCCGTCGTTGCCTCCAGTCCGGCGTGTGTACGAACCTTTAGACTGAATGCTCAGTCGGGGATTCTTATCACAGCTGATTATATATTAATTAAGCAGATAAGAATGAAACTAAAAGCAGGGTAGGTGTTTATTGTCATGTTCCCACTGATAAATGTAATAAAATACATGAGGGTGCTTCGTCTCTGGTTCTCTTTAACCAGTTCTCTATCACATTTCCTCCTAGTTCCTATATCCTCAGCTTCTCCACCAGGCTATTGTGGGGAACAGTGTCAAAAGCCTTTGCAAAGTCCAAGTACACTACATCTATAGCTTTCCCAATATCCACATTTTCATTCACCACTTCATAAAAGCTGAGCATGTTGACATGTAGTAGTGTGCCTGT
Organism: Hyperolius riggenbachi; assembly: GCF_040937935.1. Classification (NCBI taxonomy): domain Eukaryota; kingdom Metazoa; phylum Chordata; class Amphibia; order Anura; family Hyperoliidae; genus Hyperolius; species Hyperolius riggenbachi. The sequence continues at coordinate 90,751,884 of NC_090657.1, forward strand.
TTCTCCACATTCTCTCCAACATCTGTTGAATTTAGCTAATTTTACTGGGGTAATGTACCAGTGAACCATAATTTTAAGTGCAGTTTCCCAATGAGAGATACATACCATTAAGCTACACATACACTACATTCTCCTTACCCAACATAATTGTAATATTTTCTGATGACCGTTCAGTATGTGCGCAGGGGGCAGAGAGGCTAGCGCTGTTGCTTTGTAGCACTAAAGAAAAGGTTTGCATTTTGGCCCTGACACTATCTCCACGGAGTATGTATGTTCTCCCCATGTTTATGTGAGTTTTCTTCAGGCATACTGGTTTCACCACTGGTTTTTTTGCTTCCTCCCAAATTGGCCTTAAACTATAGTAAGGGCATTAGCATACGTCTATTGGCATGGCATTTAGATTGTGAGGTCTGTTGGAAGGGACAGTTCATGACATGAATTGGTCAATGTGTGCTGTAAAGTCTCAGGGCAAGACAAATGCATAATGAGGCCCACTCCTCAGTAGTCCACCAATTTGGCTGATATATATTTATTTGATCCCTATTGTAGTTCCTTTGGCAGCACAAACTAGGGTACTGGCTGCTCAACCTACCATCTCCTTAGGATAGCATGAGATGCCATGGTCATCTGAAGTAATCACAGAACATAATTGTGTGGCCATTTTACTTTCAGTTGATGGCCAAGAACATGTATGATGATCAGTTGAAATAAAGATATCAGTTTCCGTAATCCTCTGAGTTCAGGCACCCTTTAAACATAATAGCACAGTTTTTAAATCCCTTATAATACAACATGCATATTAGCCACGAGGAAAAGCAGTTAGTGTTCCTCACTTACAACCAACTGACTGCATTTATTTAAAACATGACTGAACACAGCCAGGTGATTGCAGCCAGTTTTTCTAGCTTGATGTTTAAGTCAAGTTGGCTGAGAAATCCATCATTCTTATTTAGACTGAATGATTCCTTATCGATTTGATCATTTTAGTGAATGGATGGCATCGTACAATCACATCTTAAAGGGGCACTATGGCGAAAAATTTTAAAATTTAAAATATGTGCAAACATAAACAAACAAGAAGTATGTTTTTTTCCAGAGTAAAATGAGCCATAAATAGGTAGTAGAAATCTGACAGAAGTGACAGGTTTTGGACTAGTCCATCTCTTCATAAGGGATTCTCAGGAAGGCTTTTATTCTTTATAAAGATATTCCTTATAAAGGATTTAAACTATGATGCTGGCCAGCTTCCCTTCTCGCTACAGTTTTTTGGCAGTTGGACAGAGCAACTGCCATTCACTAAGTGCTTTTGAAAATAAATAAATCCCTGAGAATCCCCTAAGAGATAAACTAGTCCAAAATCTGTCGCTTCTGTCAGATTTCTACTACCTTCTGTAAGTGACAGCAACACAGGAGAAAAGTAATTAATGGTTTATTTTACTCGTGAAAAAACATACTTCTTATTTGTATATGTTTGCACATATTTTAAATTTTACAATTTTTTGCCATAGTGCCCATTTAATGTGTTTTGCCAGCACTAGACTGACAGATATTGAGAAGTACTTAATGTGGCATAGAGTCAGAGGGTGATAGACACAGAATGTGACAGACACATAGAGGTCATCTGATTTATCCCAAAACAGTGTGCCTGTAGCTACCATTGAGAGTCTATTGATAGAGGTCACCCCCTGGGTTTACACGGAGATTAAATCATCACCAAGGGCCTGTTGCTATCAAGAGATACTTTTTCATTTTGCCATTTTTTCATTTCAAATGCATTGTTTATGAAAATGTATAAGTCTTTGGAACTGGCTTAGGTATTCAATGTTAAAACGGAGTTAAATAGTCTCTCTCTTTAGGGCTCCTTCACACTTGGAGCTGTTCCGTCCAATTTGAAGGAACGCAACTAGGATGCTGTAAGAAAAGTAACATGATAGTCTATTGACTTTCAGGTTACTGTTCACATTAGACAAAGCGCTCCAGAGCATTACGTTGTAATGCCTCTGAGAGCTTTTAATCGTATGGGGCAAGTGGTTTCCCATCGGTTGTATTAAGAACTAGTGCAGCTGATCTGCGTCAAACTGCAACTTCCCGTCATAACGCGTGCATGAAATCGGGTTTGTGCACGCATTAGCTAGTGTGAATGAGCCCTTAGTAATTTGGTGCCAAAATCTTAATATCAAAATGGTTTCCTGGTATTGGTCTGATCCAACAGCTTTATAGAGAGTGGTCATATTGGTGCAGCTCATGATTGGCAATGACCGTGCTAAAAATTCAGGAACTCTTCTCTGTTCAGTGTTTCTGGAAACTCAGAGGTATGCTAAAGCATTAATACAAGCCGCATGCTGTTTTCTCTGTTACTATTTCATAAACAGTATCACAGTTTTAAGTCCAAGACCAATACACTCAAAAACAGCTTCTAATTACTAGAAAAAGCAATACTTGAAAGTGTGCTTCCTCACGATATTCCGATTTGCAACACCAGTTAGCAATCCAATTATCAATCCGGTTCAAGACCAAACATTCCTCTTGTCTGTGTGCAACTCCTTAATAGACACTCTCTTCGCTGCTTGTGTCTATGTATCCTCAGAGAAAACTCAGGACACCCAAAGCTGACCAGCAAGCCTAAAACCCCATACACATGTACCACTTAACGACCGCCTAACGCCTAACTTCCTCCGTGAGCGGTATCCCTCTGCAGTGGCCCATAATGCCTTTATTGTTGAATCTATGGAACTGATCCTGACCCGTAATTGTTTTATTTTTGAGGGGCAGTATTACCATCAATTGAGGGGTACGTCCATGGGGGCGTCGTGTGCACCAGCCTATGCATGTCTCCATTTGGGACTCTGGGAAAGGGAGGAGGTGTTTCCAAGTCCCGAATATGGTGCACACGTCGCCCTCTGGATTAGGTACTTGGATGATGTACTGGTGGCGTGGACTGGAACAGCTGTGGAGCTTGGTGAATTCGTGGCCAAGCTGAATCAAAATAATAGAAATATTAGACTGACATACACATTTGGTATGGAAATCTCCTTCTTAGATCATATGTTAAAAGTGGAGGGGGAGACGGTTGTGACCACGTCTTTTTGTAAGCCTATGGCTGGGAATACACTTCTACATGCCGCCAGTCATCACCCAGTGCCCCTTAAGAGAGGTATCCCCTATGGTCAGTTCTTCCGGTTACGTAGGAACTGTGGCAGAGATGAGGATTTAAAAAAGGAATCCCGACTTATGTACCAACGATTCCGGGACGGGTTATTCCCAGTCAGTTCTGTGCAGGGCACTTAAGAGGGCTTGGGGCAAGGACCGGCAAGAATTGCTGGCCCCCAGGGGGATGCCGCGAAGTGCGGAGGTAGGGGGACATACGCGGCTCATAACCGGGTTTGGATCCCATTGGGAAGGTTTGAATGAATTACTTACAAAATTCTGGCCCATTTTGATTGCTGACCAGGAGGTTGCCAAAGTTGTAGGGCCACGCCCCCTTATCACTGCCAGGAGGGCACCTAACTTGAGAGATTATTTAGTAAATAGTGAGATACAGAGAAACCCCTCAACCTGGCTGGACCGTAGGAGGCCAGTTGGAATGTATAAATGTTCAAAATGCAAACTGTGTCCCTATGTTGAACGTACTAATGTCTTTCATAGCAGTGATGGAAAAAACGAGTTTACAATTAGGTCTTTCATAAACTGTGATACCACTAAAGTAATATATTAAATTCAATGCCCATGCAAACTCATGTACGTGGGCAAGACAAAAAGAAGTTTAAAGGAGCGGATATTAGAACATTTTGGAAAAATCACAGGAGGAAAAGCTACAGGGACAATATATGATCATTATAGGGAATATCATGACAACTCTTTGAGGGGAACAGTGGTGAAGGGATTATATAGTCTAAAGATCTCTGGGAGGAGGGGGGATTTTGATGAGGTTCTCTATTGCAAGGAAGCAATGTGGATCTTTAAGTTAGGTACAGTGACCCCCCTAGGTCTAAACGCGGAATTGGATCTTTCTCCGTTTCTGAGACATAATAGATACAGATAGTATTGGAACCAATCTTAGGCAAATTCACTGTATGTTATGTAGAAAATATATACTGCAGGGGTAATGCATGCAGTGTGAATGGTGCCGCAGTGATTAATGTACTATGCCACGGATAGATACGGACTTCCGCTTTGTTCTACTGTCCCTTCTGAGAATTTGCTTAATATGCACACATTGGTTTTTGCATAAATCTTTATGTGTGCGGATTTGCCCTGAATGATCAATATATATATCTACCTCCATAATGGCAGTGACATCCTGAGGGAACTTTCTCTGGAAGCTATATTTACAATAATAAGAACTGATATGTTTGTATCCATGGCCCAGTACAGCCTCCGTATGAACTAACAAGTAAAGCCTATTGGTTGTTATGGTTACACAATAGGAGGAGCTATGGGACTGTTTTTAAGCGAATGCAAAGGCCGCATAGGCCACACCCTGATGAAACGCCCAATGTGGGCGTGAAACGCGTCGGTGGGCGGAGTTCCGTCTGGCTGAGTGGTTGCATGCCAGTGACGTCACCTCCAGCGGCCGCAACAACCTTGTATCCAGTACCAGCGTGGCTGGCGTGGTTCGCGTGTTGAGTCCACACGCAATGAAGTCATCCATACCGGCAATCTGCGGGGACATTGGAGTTACTATGCGCATGGCCTCAAAATACTGGATCCTCCGTGAGGAATAAGTGGTACTGGATGGATATATAAGGAACCATTGTACGGGTGAGGCCCATCCATTTTTCAAATACATTATACCTAAGGCTGTGATGTGACAAGATATCCGGAAATTCTGATTCCTTATACTGGAACTTGTGATTTGAAAGTTGGAAGCCAAATTATCCATTGCTCATAACGGGCAAAGGGAGAGTGAGAGGGGGGCCCCCATTATACAATTGGGACATTGTGGCAGTTTGGAAGGTGGATGTATGCGCGGGCGATTGTGAGGTGAACATATAGCCTTTCAGGCTTAAACCAATGATTGTTTGATTTATACCCAACTATAGGCATTGGACCACTCATGCATGATTTAGGATCCGCATGTTTTGTTTTTTAAATGTGGGGAGGGTTTTATTGACTATTTGAGGGATTTATCCAGGGGACTGTGCTTTGTATTGAATCTTATTGTAATAAATTGATTTTGCATATTGGTATAAATATGGTGGCCCTATGACCTTTTATTGCCAAATAGTTATATACTCTTAAATATTTGGGTTGGCCCCACCCTATATTATGCAGGGATATTAACCAATACACAAAGTACCATCACCTTCCTATTTAATTCATTTATAACGCCGATAGGCGTCGGCAGGTCGCAAGTGGTTTCCCATGGAAACGGCTGCTCGTTCGAGCGGCCTTTCCATGTCAGTTCACGGAGGGTGTCTCTGTGAACAGCCTGTGAGCCGCGATCGGAAGAAGAAATCCCCGCTGCTTACATCATACAGCGCCGACATCTGATATGCTGAAGCCTAACAGAGGTGGCACAGGACGGATCGCCGTCCTCTGCGGCCCATAGGAAGAAGGGTAGGGAGGGAAGTACAGGGCGGCTGGGAATTGCTTTGCAGACCCCCCCCCCAGCAGGACATCTCCCTAGTGGGGAAAAAAGGGGGGTGGGGGAAGTCTGGTCACCCTGGCTATTTCACGATCTGTGCTGTGGGCTGTAGAGCCCACGCAGCACAGATCAGTGCAGCATAGCCTGGTCCTTAAGTGTTTAACAGTGGTCTTTTATGCAGCACAATTATCAAACAACTTTTGTTGTGAAACAAGTTGAACAACCAAAAAAAAGCTGCTTGCTATTGTTCACACAACTGATAAGATGTCCAACAGTTGGATTGACGTCTTATCAGTTGTTTGAACAATAGCAAGCAACTTTTTTTGGTTGTTCAACTTGTTTCACAACAAAAGTTGTTTGATAATTGTGCTGCATAAAAGACCGTTGTTGAGCATATGTATGGGGTTTTAGCTGTCACTCCCACCAGATTCCACAGACTCCGCCGCTGGCCTCTCCTCTGTTTACACCAACAGGCCCAGCAACACTGTAGAGACTAGAAACCAGGCTAACATAGTGTAAAACCATTTAGTTTAACATAACAATTGCTAGTACTACTCACAAACATAAGATAATTTCAATAAAACCCTGAGGACGTCTGCTCCACTAAGCGCACTGGTCACTTCCTGCCCATAAGACCAAACCCAACATGTTTCATCATCCCAAACACAAACCGTTCTGTAGTGGCACACCTTTCCGATATGTTGGGTGCTTGACCTAGGTGCCAAGCCACGACACCCACCGATTCAAATAGTAGCAATAAAGTCCAGTCAGCACACCTATGATTCTAATGCAGTGTTCTGATTTATTGCATATGTCAGCACAACTTGCGTTGACATATGCAATAAATCAGAACACTGCATTCAAATCATAGTTGTGCACACTGGACTTTATTGCTACTATTTGTATCATCATCCAACTTATCAGGACTGCCTCTGATAAGTCAGATGACGAAACACGTAGGTTTTGGCTTGAGGGCCGAAACCTACGTGGTGTAACGCTAAGAACAGCCTTCAGGGATTTTTGCATTATTCCCCGTTCTGGCATCAGGCCAATCAGAAAGTGAGGCTCTCTAGCGCTCGTTTCCTGTGGCCGAAAAGATTAATTGCATTGCAATGTATTATCAAAATATAGTTCTGTGCATGCACAGGGCGAATACATGCGGCGGACGGTTTTACATTTCTGCAGAGCCATATACTTGCATGACTTCCAGTTTGACTCACTACGCCATGCAAGATTCTTGACAACGCAGTGATGGGCTCGCAGCAGCTGAGCATCAAAAACGACACTTCCGCCACGGCGCATCACTGGTATGAAAGGCCCCATAGACTTTCTTTGCTGTGCGGCAACGCTATGAAAACGCCCCAGTGTGAGAGTGGCCCGAGGATACATGGACATGAGAAGTGATGAGAGTGTCTATTAAGGAGTTACACGCAGACAAGAGCGACATTTGGTCAAAAGCTGCATTGATAATTGGATTGCTAACTGTTGTTACAAATTGAAATATCGTGAGGAAGCACACTTACAAGTACTGTTTTTTTTTCTAATAAACAACATATTTATGTAACACTAAGAAGAAAGTGACCCCAGAAGCTCCTCTGTGCACCGAGCACAATGACGTGCTGCTCGTGCACGGATAGGACGACGGGAGAATAGGAGGAAGCCGGAGCATGTGCAGACCGCATGACCCGACTTCCGCTTCCAGGGTTACAGCGCGACTTTGCTAAGAGTCGAGCGCTGTAATAATAGCGCAGGAGATTTGGGAGCAGCCGGCGCCACCATAGGCCTTAAAGTGGACCCAAACTAAAAATACAAGATTTCAGAAATAAAATCTAGTTTCAAACTTATAATAATAAATAGCAGCCTTTTTTTCAGCTGCATGATGACAACTATAAAATATTTTACATTTATTGGAGGAACCCCTCCCTTCCTTTTAAATTGCCGGGATTTTTCCGGCAAACTGGTGGAGTAGATGGTGTCCGGCAATGGAGGAATTGCTAATGGCTGCCCCCAGTATAACCCTAGCTATAAAAAGAGAAGGGTGAAAAGCATGCACTGAAATGATCATAGGTTTGAAGGAGTGTTTATTTATCTTTCTATGTGTCAGAGTGGTGCAACTAAATATTTTTAATTAAAAAAATGTTTGGTTTGGGTCCGCTTTAATAGGAATTACGACTAAAGCGGTACTCAGTGAGTAACTTCGGCACCGTCAGAAAATGAAGCTGAAGTTGCTTTTAAAACATTGTAATTTGTCCTCCAGCAATAGCTGGAATCCGAATTACATCATTCCCCACTAGCCACGTGGACCTAGAGGGGGAACAGTAACTAACACCACTGGGAACTTGTGCAGCAGCAGGATAAGCCATATACCGGCTGTATCCTGCGCCCTAGTCTCCCGGCGGCAATTTCATATGTATGCGCTGAGAGTCCCCGGCCCCAATGCAATTTACACTGGCAGGACCAGGAGGAGAAAGCTTTACAAAACGGGCCGGTAAGAGAGAGATTATTACCAAGTATTCGTGGGTATGCTTAGATTAATACCCATGCCGCTTGCTCATGGTCCCTTTAAGACGTCACACTCCTGCATGAAGAGTGCAGTGAAGAAATAGTGAATACAACACCTGAATTTCATATTCATCCTTAATTGCTGATTCAGAATTTATTAGAGGCAGTGGATCAGCACAACAGTCAGGGAAGTACATTTTAAAAGGAAGTCAGCAATGGTACCTCCTATATTCCACTGACTTCAGGGTCCATTTAAAGTGGACCTGCATTTTTGCATAGGACAGAAGGAAAACATAGAGAATGTTTCCCCCTCATCTGTGACTAATCTCCACTGTAATTTGATCTCTCAGCTGTGTCAGCTCAGGAATCTCCTCTGCCACCACAGAGCTGCTGATTTGTAAACACAGGATGTTAATATGTCTGCTTCCATGAGAGCAGGAAGTAGGCATAATGCAGATATATTGCAGGATTTGTATCGGCTGTAACAAAGAAATGTTTTTCTTTAAAGGTCATTATGTTGTTGCTTCCCTTTTAGAGCACAGAGGTTCTGAGTTCAGGTCTACTTTAAGAGAAGAGGGACAGGGATGTTGGTTGAAAAAGAGGGACAGTTATTTTGTCCTTTTCTGGTCTAACTACGGCATCTTTATCTTTCAGTTCATACAAGCGAGTCGAACATTAATAGAGACTTCAGATGCTGTTTACAACAAAATCATTCAAGTGCAGAAAACAGGTAAGACATATTTTGCTTACAGTTTTCACTGTTTAACCTGCTGTGAGAGCCCTGCCAGTATCGAGGGAGGCTTTGGTGATGAATTCAAAAAGTAGGTCACTGGCTGTGTTCAGAGTCCAACATGTAGTGAGCTTTGGCAGCTTGATCTTTAACAGATTTGGCCATTGTGACACATCCAGACATCCAACTCCTGCCTAATGAATTGCACCGTGCTACAGCTAAGGGAAGAACCAGTGGCCTCTCCTGGAACTATTCTTCCCAAAAATTGGACAGAGGCTAAACAGCAAATAATAAAGATGGCCACTAATGGTCCAATTTCTAGCAAAAAAAATCATTCAAGCGATCAGATATTTATGATCGGATGTGGTCGGATAGGTTGTAAATAATCTCCGTTGATGGGCACAACAGATTACGAACGATTGGATTTGGATATTCTTGTCGATTGTGAAAGATGGGAAACAAAGATTAGTTAGTTGACGGCATATTTAACAATGTATTACGATATTTCACTTCCAATCAGCTGATTGACATATCTGTTTGTGACTGAACATTACATGTTGTAGTTGCTGTATTACTGTACAACACTTACTGCACAATATTCCTATACAGTATGGTGGTAGCAGAGCAATAGTTGATGCAGAGGACGCGACCTTATCGGGGCCCCTGTACCAGAGGAGCCTTCCTTCATCCATCCTTTTAGCTTTTCATTGGTGCTTTGCTGGTAATGATCAACTCTATATATGTGCGTTGAAAAATGTTTTTCCTCCTCTGATTGCACATTTATACTGAAAATGCGCTTGAAAGGTTTTGAGGCTCCATACCAATAAGGTGCTCAGAGGCCCCATCTAAAACTCACACTGAAGCCCCCAGGATCCTTTGCTACACCATTGGGTGGTGGGCGGGTGCAGCATGTCTGTAAGGATGTCTGCACCAGCCTGGTGTATGTGTGCACGCCTCTGAGTGGGGTTGAGAGTGTGGTGTTGTCGTGTGGCATGTTGCATTGGCGCACCGCCAGAGGAAGCTACATATGTGTGGACCTTTGTCCCCTGCACGGAAGACATAGCACCCGGCTATAACGTGTGGGTGGTGACTGCCACATGGTGCCAGTAACTGTTGAAGTGACTTATGCATACAAACTGTGAGAGATACGATTTCTTTAACGGTGGTCCTTGGCAGCGGTGTTGATGCTGTGGACCGTGCATTAGAGGTGTTTCTCACCAGACACTTTGCATGCGTGTTCAGAAGTGCATCCAATTGTATAGGTCAATTATGAGGAAGTAGTAAGTGATGGATTGAACTTTGTGGCCTTTGTCACATTGACGTTTGGAACTCCATTCATATCGAGTTTACTGAGCCCTACTAACTCGTGGATGCATACAGGAACGGTGAGGACTTTATTCATTCACTCCAGTTTATGATTGGTCCCCCAAAAAATTTCACCCATATTTAATAATCATAATACAGTAATTATATAGTGCTTTTCTCCTGTTGGAACTCCAAGCTGAAGCCACTAAGGACACACCAAATAGAAACATTAGGGTGTCTCGCCCAAGGACTCCTTGCTGAGTAGGTAACTTTTTGTATTGTAGGCACAGTGGTGGATGGTAGTGTGTGTGTGGGGGGAAGAGCACTCCACCAGTATCAAGGAATGTTGTATTTATGGGGGGGGGGGTGTTATATCTATAGGGTTAGGACATTACTGATTTAGTAAAGCTTGCATTTATACTTGCTGGTTGAGGACCCCATATAATTCATTGTTTAGGTAGCCATACAATATATACTGTTACTGCGATACAAGCAACAGCACTGCCTCTCGTGCCACAGCATCACGCAGCCTCCTAAAACTGTCCATACACCAACAGATTTAATTGGCTCCAGGCCCTGTAATCACTGTGAGCCAATCGCATTGGCTCACAGTGGTCACAGGGTCAGGAGCCAATGAAATCGGCTCATGACCAGCTCACGGAGCTCTGCTGTCATACTGACAGCATAGCGAGTGGGCTCCAACGATGGGAGAGATGGGTCTGTGCGATGTGACATCGTTGTGCCCTGTTTATTTTTACCCAAAAGTCTCTAGTCTTTAACCACTTCAGAACGAGTGCAATTTTTACATATCAGCACTGTTCATTTGTCAATAACTTTATTACTACTAATCACACCTAAATTATCTATATATATATATATTTTTTTTTTTGGGGGGCAAATTAGCCTTTTAGTGTGTGAAAAAAATTGTTTAGTAATTACCTTATTTTATATGCCTTTTAAAGGGAAATTGAGGTAAAAAATAGAAAAAATACACTATTTCTCCATTTACATTCAATATGGCTTTACAATAAACAGTGCTAAGTATAAGTTAAACCCACAAATTTTATTTGCTTATCCATCCTGGTTATTACAACATTTAGATTGTTTCTAGCACAACGTATGGTGACAATATTGTATTTGGAAATAAAGGTGTTTTTTCTGTTTTGTGTTTTTTTAATTTCTTATTGTACACTATCGAAGATTATACAACCTTATTTGCAAAAATAATAGTAATATACCCTATACATAATTAAATAGCCAAGTTCCTAAGGTAACAATAAAGTTTTAGGTTTTAAATTTTATATTCTGTTATTTTGTTTTCATTTTACAAGTCTTTTATTTTGGTACAGAATATGCAAAAATGTAATTGCTTTTGTTTCAGTTTGTGACTAAAAAGAATACACAAGACATGGGCCTCAACCCTAAAACTTTCTAAACTCTGTTCTACAACTTATCAGGGTTAAAATGTTACCACATATGTCTCTTGTAGTTTTGCTATGACTTTCCCAAGTTTGATTATAATTTTTGAAAATTACTTTATGTTGGATAGAGTTTGTCCCTACCCATTTTTTATGTGACGAGTGTCCAAGCTTTAACCACTTAAGGACTGCAGTCTTAAAACCCCTTAAAGGAGTCATCAGGCAATATACATGAAATAAGTGGTACTTACCGGGGGCTTCCTCCAGCCGCAAGCTCCCAGCATGTCCCTCGCCGCAGCTCTCCCTTCAGCCGTTCGCCGCAGCTCCGTCCCGGTCCCCAGCGATGACGTTAGGGCGACCTCCAGGTCTGCCTGTACTGCGCGAGCGTCACTGTTAATCACCGCCACGTGGGCCGGAGTGGGCTGTCATTAGGAGAATGGATAATGTTGCTACAGGATATAGAAGTCTCATATGAAAATGTATTTTATCTGGCCCACCAAGACTTCAAACAAGCATCCCATGTAGGCCGAGAAGAAACTCGCTAAGACAAGTGAAGACAGCTACATGCTAAAAGACTATGCAACGATGTCAACATGAAGACAAGCCATTGAAAGAGGCTAAGCTATAAGAAGATCTGATTTGAAACAGCTGAATATCAATACAAATGGACGAGTACTGAAAAGAAGTGTGATGACTGAGTGATGACTGAGAAGGACTTTTACTTCTTTAACTCCTCTAAAGGTGCCCATACACTCGTCAGATTGGCAGCAGATAGATAAGAAATGCATCTGATGATCTATCTGATGTATTTTTAGAACATTTTTTACCAGGATAGAATTCCAATAGATTTCAGTTTGAAATCTATTGAAATTCGATCTGATGGCATGTTTTGCCATCAGATTTCCATTAAGGCCAATGCAAAATGATAAGCAATCTCATCAGATCGACCTAAATTTTCCACCCTGCCAGTTCGATGGAAATCGGCCATCGATCGGTCGATTGGCCGACCGATTTGCGATCGATCGGTCGGCCAGATAATCGGCTGAGTGTATGGGCTCCTTAACCACTGCTTTGAAACACTGGCTGACAACAGATCAAGATAGCACTAAGAGAGGGGTAGGCCACTAAGAACCGAACATAGACAGAAGAAGAAGGGCATTAAGATAAAGTATATTATCAGGTGAGTGAACGAACTGAAGAAAGATAAATATGGTGATTGAGTTTACAGATAAAAGCAGTTAAATTAGAAGATGATGAGAAGATTTGAGATGGAGATTTGAAGACATGGTGATGGTGACACTACATCAAGATCTTGAAGAAGATTATCTTGTAATAAAAGAAGATAGCCTACATAATATCTTGAGAAGATGACTGAAAGAGATGAATGTTTTTATTTTTGATTCCATATATAAGGAAGTCTGTGAAGATGGGGAACTATCTACCTGTGCAGTGATACATGGACATGCTCTAGCTAAAGAAGCAGATACCAAGAGACCGAAGAAAGATTTCTACAGTTGAAACAGGGAGATGTCTGTTACTGACATACAGGAACTAAGTTAGTTCTGCAGACATCTGCACTACAACATACGCTCTGAATGTAAAAACAGCAGAGGCCTACTGTGAAAAGTGAAGCCTAAATAGACAATGATCCTTTAAAGGTACGCAAAGGAGAAAAATGTGAAGTACACTGGAGCACTGGAAGAATTGTATCAAATAATCTACTAATAAAGAGTGTAATGAAGATTAAAGAACATTATTTTTTCTGTTAATACACCTTACAAAGAACAAGATAGAAGTCAAGCTAAGACAAGCCATGACATATAACGACACATATGAAGACATAAGTGATATGCTATTTTTGAGGCACTATTTAAAGCATGTAATTTTTTCTGCAGAAGAAAAAGAAAATATTACTTTGATTTTTACAGATGAACCATGATAAGCTAAAAGAGACACCGGCAAGGAAAGATTGAACTTTCTGTCATAACTTGAATACCTGACCAAACTATTATGAATACAACCTGCACCATGTAACATCAAAATATAACATTTTTTGTTTCAGAATCACACGTGGGAAGGTAGTTATTTTATGCTGAAGGTCACCAAGAATATTGCATATTATATATGTTTTGCTTCTCTTTTCTTTTTATATTTTTAATAGGTGCTGAAACTGACATCCTATTCTACAATCCATAAAGATGCCACTACTGTGGTGTTTGCTGTGTCTGCCGCTACTACTGAATATTGAAGTGAAACGGCATAATCTACAAGGAAAACTTCAAAATAAATTGATCTTGATGCATCAACAATATGCCCAGCACTTGAGCAAGACTGACTGTTGGATCTGTTCACATACTCCACTATCGGCAAAAATCATGCCTTACCTAGCAATTCCAGTACCGCTAGAAGAATTGGTAAATACTACACATGCAAGTTATGGGACATTTTCTACAGAAAAATTCAATTACTCCATACATGGACTACAATTGACAACCTGGACGTATGCTCCCTGGTGGACAATCGAAAGAGAAAATCCTATACAACTAAACAAAGGACAGTCATACATATATTTGAACCCTAAATATTGCAAAAATATCTCTACTGATTCATCACATCATTTGGGATATACTCCAAGAGGAACAATCTTAAATCTACACTGTAACTGGGAAAAGGGACTAACTTGCACGTTGACTGAAAAAGAAAAACAATATGAAAATCTTTTTGCAAATAAAACCTGGAGAGAACTACTGTTGACTTACGCATTTCAAGGAAGCATCTTAGGACAAATTAAACTGCCATATAACTGGTTCTGGGCTTGTGGAAATATAGCATTACAAGTTATTACCTATAGGTGGAAAAGGATGGTGTACAATCATTAAAATAGCACCCGCCACTTGGTTTGTCAAGAAAGAACAGATACACACCAACCAAATTTCCAATCATCCATCATCGTACAAGAGAAGTGCTGATGGAACTAAGAAAGGAAGACTCCTTCAAGTACCTTGGTATGCAAAAGTTGGTGTGTATACTGGACTGATTGGAACAGGAGGACTAACCCTAATAAACTCACAAAATATAGAATTGCTTGCTGGACTATTTGATAATGTTACTGATGACATATTTCAAACTAATGGAATAGTGAATGAAGAGTTTAAATGGCATACTAAAATGTTGGTTCAGCATAGAAAATCCAACACTAGAGGATTTTCTAACTGCAGCACAAGGAGTAACGTGCAATTGTAGGAGCTGCTTGTTGTCACTACATACATCAAAACTACAGTGAAATAATAGGAAGGGCACCTGAAACATATGGAACATGTGAAAGCTGCCTTCAGAAAGAGATATTCAGAGATAGAATCGTTGGAGTTTCTCAACCCAGTTAATTGGTTTTCTGAATGGATTGGAAACATGTTAAATATAATTCTTTGCATTTTCATCGTTGGACTCGCCATATATATAGGCATTCATTTGTTTTTTGCTGCATCAATAAAATGACAACTGCTTCCAATGCAACAGAATAGATTGAAGCAGAGTACTACTTTAGTTAGAAGAAGAAAAATATTTTAAGAGACATTCAGACACAATGTACCAGCAGACTTATCATAAAGAGACAGCTTTGCTAGCTAGTTGAAGAAATTGTTTATGAAACCAGTGACTCTGTTCTTATCAAATTAATTGATTCTAAACTATCCCATCATTTTCATCATTGGAGAAAACACAACTATGTAACATACCAAACGCGTCGGGTAGCGGTGGATCGGCGGCGATCGCCTTACAACACGCTGCTAGCAAAGTGCTAGCTGCGTGTTTTGAAAAAAAAATTGTGCAAATCGGCCCACCAGGGCCTGAGCAGTGCACCGCGGCGGTCATGGACGAGCTGAGCTCGTCCATACCGCCAAGGAGGTTAAGCTGATTATCTATGCTTTTAAATGTTTTGCAGATTATTTGAGTGAATTTCATGATTTTACGATTATAAGCAGAGTTCTTCTTTAATCAGTTAGATTGTTGGTTAGACTAATCCTTAATGTATTTTTCCTCAGTAACTTGTTTTTCCTTTGACAAGGTTATGTTTATATTAAGATAACGCTGGAGAAATGTTCTGACTGTATGGCTGTAATGCCTGCTTAGCAAGGCTTGCCCATCAGAGATATATACCGCAGAAGCTAAGCCTGCTATAAGCTGATATTTTAATCATGTATAGAGATCATGTATAGTGATCATAGAGTTAGTAATTAATGAGTTGATCAATAATAGACCTATATAATAAGGTAAATAAGTTTGCTTTCTATATATTTTAGCATGTTATTAAAGTATAGGGCTGTTTGTTATGAATACCAAACCAAAACAATAAGCCATGTGATCAAGACAGTACAACCTGTGACCACAGGGGGCATTCAGAAATCCCCGTTAATTAATGATGTACCAAAGAACATGCCAATTTCCTAGAATAAGCCAAGAACATACGCATATATCTTGGCTTCCATTAGTATACCACTCCGTGCATATCTGTTAACTGCACCTGTGTAACAGCACATTGTTGTACCAGCAGTCACTGCAACCTGTTCTCTGCACCTGTGTAACCGTACATTGTATTAGTCAAGTCAGTGCATACCTTTCACTTCATCCCCCCCAATATGGACAAAACAGGCAGAGCCAGAGGCAGGCCATCTGGCAAGTCTGTTCGAGGTCACGCTGTCGTGATTTCGTGCAGCCCTCGACCAAAGTATAGTGTTCAGAAGAAGGCACGTGCCATCAACCCCCAACATTGTCAGGACGTAGTTGACTATTTAACACAAAACACCTCAGCTTCCGCACGGAACCGTGACATATCTTCCTTCTCCTGCTCTGATTCTGGCACCCCACTTAACACTCCGTCGGCAACCATCACCAAAGTGCCATCATCACAGGGCTCAGCGCTGTGGAAATGTTTTTGTGTGTCTGCCTCAGATGAGAGCAATGCCATCTGTACCCTCTGCCACCGAAAATTGAGCCGTGGAAAGACCAAGACCCACGTAGGGACAACTACCTTACGAAGGCACATGATTACAAAGCCCAAACTGCAATGGGATGACCACCTGAGGAAAAGCAGCACACAAATGCAAAGCCACACACCGCAGTGGAAGATACCAGGCCGCAATTATTTCTCAAAAAAAGGTGATACCTAAACTGTACCATGATGTTGAAAGGCAAGTGGTGACTTGGCACACAGCATTGGGTCAAGGGTCCATATGACCATGGATGCCTGGTCTGCAAAGCATGGTCAGGCCTGCCCGAAGACTAATCAGTCCCCACACCCCAAGACTAAGTCGGTCCCCACACAGCATCTCTGCCTGCATGCCGCTTGACTGCCTGCTCCGCCACCACCAACAGGGTCCAGGACTCCAGGTGGATTCCTGAATTTTCAAGGCTAGCACTAGCAGCGGCCACTATAATAATTTTTCTGGTGCGTGCACATGCCTGCCTAATTTTTCTGGCTGCACTGCGGCTGCAACAACAAAACAAAAAGGTACATGTGTCAATTCCCCTTCGTGATCGTTACCTTGCCGTGGTGAAGGGGCTTGCGTATCACACTGAAGCAATGACCACCGGCCATCTCGGAGGGGGGGGGGGGGTAGGCATACCCAAGATAATAAGGTTGTTGCTTCATTGTAGAAAGACCAAATTCAATCAGCTGGACAGTCACTGTTGTTCTGTCATTCAGCTACCTCAGCCCTGCGACAATATGGGCTTGAAAACCGCCATCACCTGCACTCTGGCCATGGTGCGCACCAGTCCAGCATGGCCGCCACTACACAAACAGCTATTTGCGGTGCGTTACACAGTGAGTTTAGTCTGTCAGTGTAAAGCAGTACGCTAATTACACTCCAGATTGATGTATACACATGCAAGATGTTTTAAAGAGACTCTGTAACATCAAAAAGATCCCCTGGGGGTTACTCACCTCGGGTGGGGGAAGCCTCGGGATCCTAATGAGGCTTCCCACGCCGTCCTCTGTCCCACGGGGGTCTCGCTGCAGCCCTCCGAACAGCCAGCGACAGACCCGACTGTCAGTTCAATATTTACCTTTGCAGGCTCCAGCGGGGGCGCTGTGGCTGCTTTTGGCTCGGAACTAGACGGAAATACCCGATCTCCGTCGAGTCCGCTCTACTGCGCAGGCGCCGGAGACTTGCGCCTGCGCAGTAGAGCAGACCCAACGACGATCGGGTATTTCCGCCTACTTCGGAGCCGACAGCCACCAGAGCGCCTGTGCAGGAGCCGGGAAGGTAAATCTTTACGTCGCCGCTGTACGGAGGGCTGCAGCGAGACCCTCGAGGGACGGAGGACGGCGTGGGAAGCCTCATTAGGATCCTGAGGCTTCCTCCACCCGAGGTGAGTACCCCCCAGGGGACATTTTGATGTTACAGTTCCTCTTTAAAGCACTTTAGGCCTCCAATTTAGCATTCAATGTGATTTCTGCCCTTAAAAAGACAAAGACTTACATAGACAAAAAGCCCTTAAAAAGACAAACACTTATATAGCGCTTTTCTCCTGGCGGACTCAAAGCGCCAGAGCTGCAGCCACTAGGACGCGCTCTATAGGCAGTAGCAGTGTTAGGGAGACTTGCCTAAGGTCTCCTGCTGAATAGGTGCTGGCTTACTGAACAGGCAGAGCCGAGATTCGAACCCTGGTCTCCCGTGTCAGAGGCAGAGCCCTTAACCATTACACTATCCAGCCACTTAAATAGCTGCTATGCGTCAAATCCTGATTTTTCTCGTGGACTTTTGGCATGTATCCCACTCCGCCATGCCCCCCTCCAGGTGTTAGACCCCTTGAAACATCTTTTCCATCACTTTTCTGGCCAGCATAAATGTTTCTAGTTTTCAAAGTCGCCTTCCCATTGAAGTCTATTGCGGTTTGCAAATGTTCGCAAGTTCCTGAACCTAAAATCGGAGGTTCGGGCCATCTCTATACACAACCACAACAAGAAAATGAAGAAAAAGCTTTAACACGCCACCTATATTTAGTCAAGAAACTTCACTGCATCACAAAACTATTTAATGACAGCACCATTCGTGATTTGTTTTAAAGGTATTAAAATGTTTGGCAAATTAAGCAAAGGGACAAGCAAATAGAATCATTTAAATTGAGCCCTGCTTTGGAGCATTCCCAAACAAATCATACTAACCACGCGTACATGACCACTCACACTGATACTGGATTCCGTCCGTTTATGAGATAGTTTGGACATGGGGGCCCATATGCAATTCACTTTTTCTCCTGAGTTTTCTCCTAGGTGATATTTTCAAACTTGTCAATAAAATGTTTTTTACACCACCAGAAAGCTAGAAAATACTTAAAGGGACTCCGAGCAGTGCAGAAACTATGGGAAGATGCATATCATTTTAAAGCTCTCTTTCTCCTCTTTCCAATGATATATAAACCGCCGCCCTACGCCTTTTAGTTTTAGCTATTTTCGTGATTGAAATTGTCGCGGCCGCGAATTCAATCGCAAAAATAGAGAAAACTAAAAGGCGTAGGGCGATGATTTAGGTTTCGCCAGAAAGAGGAGAAAGAGAGCTTTAAAATGATATCCATCTTTCCATAGTTACATTGTATTTCACAGGGCGACTTTTTCCTAAAGTCAGCAGCTCCATTCTGCTGAAAGTAGCTGCTGACACTGGGGAAAGTGTCGTCCTGTGTAATACAAGTAACTATGGAAAGATTGATATCATTTTAAAGCTCTCTTTCTCCTCTTTCTGGTGACACCTAAATCGTCACCCTACGCCTTTTAGTTTTCTCTATTTTCGCGATTGAAATCGCAGCCGCGGCAATTTCAATCACGACAATAGCGAAAACTAATAGGTGTAGGGCGACGGTTTATATATCATTGGAAAGAGGAGAAAGAGAGCTTTAAAATGATATGCATCTTCCCATAGTTTCTGCACTGCTCGGAGTCCCTTTAAAATAATTCTGATAGCACATTTTAACCTTCTTTTTGGTCGTTTTTCAATTACAAAGTGCTGAAAAATTTGTTTAAATAGAAGATGAAAAATTATCTCCTAGGCGAAAACTCAGGTGAAAAAGTTAATTGCATATGGACCAGGCTGAGCAAAGGTATGTTGATAAGATAATATGTCAAGCCTCTAATATGCCAAGATGCAACCAATATACAGGTATAGAGCACTCTCACCTATCTAGGCATCTGAACCCTCCGGTAAATTCAGGGATATCAGCTCAAATTATTCCTGATCCGCAGTACGCTCAAAGTATGCTAATATTGCAGATCAAAAGTTCTTTCACCAGCTCTCATGTGTAATCATAGGACCAGCTGATTGTTGCATGCATGCATGGGGCTGGGACTTAGAGTGCTCCGTAGTTCAGAAGGACATAGCCCCAACCACTAACATGTTTCACCTGCTCCTTGTGAGCTTTGTCAGGGTATGTGTGGCAGGTTATTGGTTGTGGGTGGACTTTATGCAGATCAACACATCCCACCTCCGCCAGCTCTGATCTAATAGAAGCCATTGCATGGGCAAGCGGAGTACGTAATATTAGAATAGCACGAGTGAGAGTAGATGTTATTCGCCGGTTTGCTAATCTTGTTGCCGTGGTCTTGCAGCTCTATTCATATCAGGCTTTTTCCACAAGGTTATTAATTGCATTTTTCAGTATGCAAATTTTCACACTGTTTTATGCAGATTTTTGCATGCGTTAAATGCAATGTCCGAAAAAAAATACTAAAAATGTTCTGCTTTTTTCATTATGCACTTTGTGTAAAAATGCTTTCTTTGATAGTTATTGTTTAAGACTAGGCAATATTTCAGCAACAACCCCCTTCCCTTCACAGAAGAGTTGTATAAACATAACAAAAAACAGTTTTGGTGTATATGGCGGAGGTCAGCTCTTACTTACTAGTGACAGCAAATGCTCCCACCACTCCCTCAAGCACATACACCTTATCCAAAGACTGTTGAAAACTGCTAAAGTACTATTCCCCAACCACCAGAATGTCTTTCAGAGGGTACCTGAAAGGGCATGTCGCATCATGAGGTAAACCTGACCACAATGGTTGTGTAGTACCTAGCACCACACGAGTCCCACAGTTGACTCCTGGCATATACATAGTTTACACAGACCACACACCCTACGTGTCCTATCAGCACGGACACCTGAGATAAAAATACTGTGTGTGTATATTTATATATGTTTACCAATCCTACTTAGAACTAGTGTTCGTTTTTTCTTATTTTTGCTTCAAGAGTTAATAACCCAGTAACCTTGGCTTAAAGCACAACAAGCTAGCAGATTCCCATACCCCTCTAAAACCACATAGATTGTTGATTCCACATGCCCATAAACAGTAGTGGTTAGATAGTGTAATGGTTAAGGGCTCTGCCTCTAACATAGCTTAGTGTGGTTTGCCTTCTTAAAGCAGAAGGTATTTGCGATAATTCAGATTTGTGTGTAACTGTGATTACCCACAATGCACTACTACTGAATATGCAAATTATCTCTTTATACCCATGAAGCCAGGCTTACATCCAGAACCGCTGGTGTATAGAAGCCCTTTAGTTTTAAATTTTATGGAGCCACTTCAATCCAACATGCAGACAGCCTGTTTCAGACTGTTGTTCTGGTCCAAGCCTTATCCCTTTGATATAGGAGACCTGCACCTATTCAGTAAGGAGTCCTTGGGCTAGACTCCCTAACACTGCCTACTGGCTGCAGCTCAAGTGCTTTGAGTCCACCAGGAGAAAAATGCAATGTAAATGTTATTTGTCTTCTCATGTCATATATATATGAGGACTCGGACCCATGGTAAGGCCAGTGTAATTTTGAGGCTCTGACACTTGGCAGTAGATGCAAATGCATCCTTTACAAACAGTTGGTGTATTATTGGTGGTGTACACATCTATTTGGACAGAAAGTGAGAGTGAACTTGCCTTAGCTCGCTCGCAGTTCTCCCGAACACTGATGTGAGGTTGTAAAACTTTCATGTCACTGTAAGAAACCCCTAACAGGGAAAAGCCTGTACAGATGCTTGATATATGTTACTCAAAATAATTACTCATGGATGTCCCTGTTGACAGCTTATGAAATGATTACTGGACAGACATACCTGCTTGGCCAAGGAGAACTGTTAATGAAAGCTAATTCTTACATTACTGTGGTCTTTCTCAACCAGTGTTCCCTGGAACCCCAGGGTTCAAAGACTTTGCAGGGGTTCCCTGGAATTTTTTGTCTTTGAATTCAGCTGTTATATCAGTCAGGTTGAGAAAGCTCCACAATGATGTCCCTAGCTTCTCAATTTCCTCTTCACTCATTTTCTGCCCATCCTGAATTCTAGCTTCCCTACTTGTTCATCACTGGTGCAATGGCCATGTGAGTGTTATGACACACCAGGCAACTATCATAGGGAATGCGATAATGGAGCTGCCATCTAAGAGGGTCACAAGCTGACTTAGGCTGATCCTTACTGACAGCCACTACATTCCAGGTTAGACCTGTCCTGGAAATACATTGTGATTGCTACTTTCTGCCCGTCTCAGGGCACTCTTTTTGTTTTTAGCCCTGTAAATGGAGAAACATGGAGTGAAGATTAATACAATGATAAAAAGTGTTTAGTCTCACCCACTTTTAATGACCAATCCTACAAGAAAATACATTTTTTCTCCCTCCCTTAATGCAGGGGTAGTGTAACAGAACCGAGGTTCTCTGTTCCTTGGAACTAAATTCCCTGTTTTTCTGTTGAAAAAAGGAAGACCAGGAGCCCAATAGTGCAGTATCGTTAAAGCCCTGGAGGTTCAATTCAGGAATAATTGAATACTCACAAGGATGGGTTGCAATCCTGCAACCACCCTATGTGTTTTTTTCAATGCGCCCCCGCACGGCACGGCTGACAATTAAGGTTTCTGTTTTATTGACCTGAGGAAGCGGGCTGCTTCCTGTGAAACGCGTTGTCTACAGTTTAACCATTTTTCTTAATAAAGACTCCCTGTTTTCCATCTCAGTGAATCTTCTATAGAGGTAAGAAACCTCGTTTTATTATTTTTTGAAATCAGTCAGTACCTATATATTGGGCGCCTCCCCACAACCCTTATCGAGTCCTTAATGCAGGGGTTCCTTGAGACCCGAAAATTATTTGAAGGGCTCCTCCAGGGTAAAAAGCTTGAGAAAGGCTACTTTACTGTATACCTACGTGTAACCCTGCATCATTTTCTAAAATAAACAAGCATTGTGTTTTGCACTTTCTTGTTTAATTGGGTTTTCATGATCTAGTTTTACCACCTTTTAGTCATCTGTGCAGTAACCTTGGAAATTCAAAAGGGCGTTTACAAACTTTCAAGCACCACTAAAGGCAGAAAGCTAGATGGATGGAGGTACTGGAAGATTTGGAAGCAAGGTGACCTACTTCCTAGGAGAAGCAGGCAGTGCCACAAATGCAGGCTTCAAATCTTCTTTAAATTAGCAGGCTCTTATACAGGTAGCTCTTCAGCCGATAACATCAGTACATCGATCAAAACTTCCCAACTATACACAGGTTTTATGTGTGGGATTGACTATTTATTCACCAAACTAATTCATTCAGAAATTGTGTATTAAACTGATTCCTTGTTTGCTGGTAGCACATTTTCTTTAAAGCATTAGGGATCTTAAGTGGTGACTGAAGGGTTCTTGTAAGATGCAGTTACCATAGCTGCTCAGTGAGAGGTGGTGCTCTGGGATTAATTGGTAGAATCGCAAGTGTCAATATAATTAACATTTAGTCATTACACTTTGGTGAGGTGTGGGGGTGAGAGTAGCAGGGAACTGTGTTGGCAGAGATGAGAATAGTACAGACAGTGCTGACATCAAGAATGACTTGTGACAGAAAGATAATCAACCACGCTTTACACATGCCCACACGGTCACACCACTTAACATCTCTCGCTTTCCTGATGGGGTAAGTTTCATATGCAGACTTATTAGGATGCTGTGCGGAAATATACATTACCCGATTCCTCTTACTGGTCAGCGTATAGGTTCAGTCGGTTACTAACCCTCCCCCCTATCCCAGCCATTGTCTTGCCTTAAGAAACAAAATACTAAAATACTGATACTGTTGCTTACCCATGGTCTTCTCCACCAAGATAAACACCCTAACTTAGCATGCTAGCTACTTCATTTCAGCTCCTCCACCCCCAGTACTTTACCTCCCTCCAACAACATAACCCGCTTCCTGTAAAATAACTGCTCCCCTTCCTTGCCTTTGCAATCTCCATTCCCCTCTCCAAACCATGTTCATGGATGTACCCCCAATATTCCCAGTAGCACTGCGAAAGTGTTGTGTGCTTAGTGCAGGAGCAGATGGCAGAGAGCATGCATCCTTGTGCAGTTCTGTATGGAGTGGTATATCACTTTTAACTTTCATCACTCTGCATGTAAAAAGACACCTGCTAAAAGGGCAATAGAGATAGCTGCTAGTAGAACATCATTAAAATTACTGATATTCTACTAAATTACAGTAAAAAATATTGGTGATCTTTACCAATATTTTATTATGACCCAACCTAACCCTACTCTCACAGAAAACCATCCCTCTACCAATGGCTTACTCTGAGACCCGTTTGATAGTGCCTAGCCTTAACCCCCACATTGGTGCCCAACCTTAAACACCCCACCCCCCCTCGGTGGTGTCTAACCCCACTCGGGTGCTTAACCACAAACACTCCCCCGCTCCGTGCCTGACCTTAACCCCTAAGGAACACACACACACACACACACACACACACTCCTATCACTAAAGACCCCACCTCTTAATCCTGACCCTCAATATCTTTGCTGCCTTAGGGGGCAATGTGAAAACTGTAAATAGTGGCTATAAATGGCTAAATAGCAGCTATAAGTAGCTATAAATGGTAAACGGTGGTTATAAACCTTTTAACATTGCCGTCTATGGCCACGCCATATTCAGCAGAGTGCCTCTGGTGCCCTTTTTACCTGCTTCGATGGCTGCCTCAGATTAACCACACCTCAGATTTGTATACTACTACTGTGACTGGAGAGCGCCACTCTCTCAAAGCCACAGTTATGTTATTATTTTCAGTGCATGTTCTCTATAGCACATGCCCCTAGACAGGTCCCTTGCACAGCATACAGTAAGTTACTCTGTGGTTGTTCCTCTACTCAGCAGTTATCACTTCAAGTATAAGTAAAGTCTTGAAACCTAAACATCTTGATGGGTAAAGGAAAGTTAATTTTGCAGACATGGTTTAAGTGCTAGCAGAACCCCCTTGTTTGTAGGCTATTACTTCATAAACCGTTCTGTCCACTAGTGTGCCAAACTTAACCAGGAAGTACATGCTGGACCATTGGCCCCTCCTCATGTTGTCATGCTTTGGCTTGTTTGTCTTTGGTCAAAACAACTTTAGGCATCTTTCCTGTCAGTAGATTACTGGTGCTTGAGCCGCTCTTATATTTAACAGCTGAACACCCCCGCCTGTGGCTATACAAACAAAAGCTATCTTGATAGCAAGCCTTAGCACTGATTGCACAACCAGCTGCAGTTAGTAATAGCCAGCAATGGACAATCACAAATGGCTACTAATAAGTATCTTTCAAGGCATCTGCATTGTGTGAGTATGTTGCTCATATAAATTCTTATTTAGTATTTATATAGCACCAACATCTTCCGCAGCGCTGGACAGAGTATTTTGTCTTGTCACCTAACTGTCGCTCAGAGGGGCTCACAATCTTATCCCTACCATAGTCATATGTTTATGTCAGGTAGTGCATGTATCCCAATCTAGGGCCAATTTAGGGAAAGCCAATTAAAATATCTGGATGTTTTGAGGATGTAGGAGGAAACCTGAGTGCCCAGAGGAAACCCACACAGACACGGGAAGAACATACAAACTCTATGCAGATAGTTCCAGGGCTGTGATTTATACCGGGGTGCTGCAAGGCAAGAGCACTTACCACTACCCCACTATGCTACCCTTATGTACATTTAATGCAAAGTTGCTGGGCCGTTTCCAGCCATTATGGTGCCCTAGGTAGGACAGCCCATTGTTGCCTCCTCCGACTTCCTGTATCCACAAAACATAACAAATTTATAATTCCTAAAAGAAAAAATCTCTTAAGCAAAACAAACGCCACTCTGAGAAGTCAACCACTATATATGTTTTTTTATCTTAAAGAGAATCTGTATTGTTAAAATCGCACAAAAGTAAACATACCAGTGCGTTAGGGGACATCTCCTATTACCCTCTGTCACAATTTCGCCGCTCCTCGCCGCATTAAAAATGGTTAAAAACAGTTTTAAAAAGTTTGTTTATAAACAAACAAAATGGCCACCAAAACAGGAAGTAGGTTGATGTACAGTATGTCCACACATAGAAAATACATCCATACACAAGCAGGCTGTATACAGCATTCCTTTTGTATCTCAAGAGATCATTATACATAGGCAGTGTGCATAGAGGGGCCAGGAGGGGGGAGATGCATCACAGAACCACAACACTGAAGAACTTGGCAGCCTTCCAGACACAGGCTGACAAGTCTGACAAGAGAGAGATAAGTTGATTTATTACAGAGATGGTGATAGTAGAAAGTGCTGCAGTTAGCCAGAACACATTAGAATAGCTTTTGGAACTTGTAGGATGATAAAAAACAGGATGCAATTTTTGTTACGGAGTCTCTTTAACTACACTATCTAACCCTAACCCGGGTCTTTTGCCTTAATTAATATAACCCTTTGCTAGGTGAAGCCCTAATGCAGGCCACAACTGTGAGTGTTCAGCAGCTTTTTACAGTATATCAATAAAATTGCTTCAGCTATACAGAAAGTCACACTATGTTGAAAATGGTTATTTGCAATAGCTTCTGATCACCTGCAATCATTTTATCATGGGGAAACTGCAAAATATTACTGTATATACTCGAGTATAAGCCTAATTTTTAGACTAAAAAAAAAAAGTGGGGGTCTCAGCTCATACTCAAGCCACTACTCTTTGAGTAACCCCCACAGTGGCCCCCACTATACGCACAATGAGGCATCATCTGAGGGAGACCACACACTTGACATTTCCATGGGAGGTCTCAGCTAACCTCATCTTGAGTTGTAGCCTTGGATGGCATACAGGGACAGTGAGTCAGTGAGAATCCTTGCATTCCATTGTAGGCCTATGTTCTGGCTTATTATTGCAATCTGCTGAATTTATGCTGCTTTTCTAATATATGGGTGTGCCCGGCCATGGCTGTGACGAGTCAAACACCAGGAACTGTTACGTCCATTTTGACAGAACGCATCTAGGAAGCAGTTAGAAAGGTAACATGAAAGTCTATTGACTTTCACATTAGACAAAACTTTCCAGAGCGTTACGTTGTAATGCTTGTGGAAACTTTTCATTGTCCGGCGCAATCATTTTCCCTTCGGGTGAATTAGAACTAGCGCCGCTGATCCGCGTCGAACCGCAGCTTCCCAACATCATGCCATGATTCATAATGCATGCAGGAAACTGGTTTGTGCACACGTTAGCTAGTGTGAAAGAGCCCTGAATAGTGGGAGTGGTAACACACTTCCAAAATGTAAGGATACAAACCGTTTTTAATTTAAAACCATTTTCTTGAGAGTCTCTGCGGTAACATTGTTACAGGTGCAATTCTGTAAGAAAGTTATTTCTCTTTGAATTATTTTGGGCCTACCCCCATCTAAATTCCAAAACAGATTTTATGTCATTGCATGTTTTTTTAAGCAAAACAAAAGTTTGCCTTTTTAAAACAGAAGGTATTTGCGATAATTCATATTTGCGTTGAGCATATGATGTCTCCCACGATGCTCCACTGCTGAATATGCAAATTATCCTTTATTCAGTTCATAAGGGTGCCTCATGATTACAAGGAAGCCATCTTCCTGTTGGGCAAACCCAAAGCATTAATAGAGGTTATACTGAAGGTGTAACATGACTGGTCTCCTGGAGAAAGGAATCCCAGGAGTTTCTGTGGGGATACCTTGTCAGTGGATTGCGGGAGATTTCTTTGGTAGCAGAAATACATTAGCAGCAGACGCTTCTCCCTGTTGTGACAGAAACAAATCTGCTTTGGTTTGGGTGTGA
The DNA here is from genome assembly GCF_040937935.1 of Hyperolius riggenbachi. Lineage (NCBI taxonomy): Eukaryota > Metazoa > Chordata > Amphibia > Anura > Hyperoliidae > Hyperolius > Hyperolius riggenbachi. The sequence goes on from NC_090657.1 coordinate 90,779,502, forward strand.
TTTTATTCTTAGCCTCTTTGCAGACACTCACTGGAAAAGCTGTCCATATGATCCAGCTATTGACAGATCTATATGATGCAGACATGCAGTATGTGTTGCGTGTGTGAATTCTTTCTTGGCTGGGGACGTGATTTTATTCAATTTTGTTGTGTTTTATATAATAGGAGTGCCAATCTGCAGCTCTGTGACTTTTGGTTAGTTGCTTTAACATGCCAATTTAGGGGAAAAAATGGTCTTCTCAAGTTTTCCACCTCCTGCATGAGTAACACAGAGGAGGAACACTTGTCAGGGCCGGTTCACACTTGCTTAAAAAAAAGTACCTGTTTGGAACAGGAAGGAAGTGGATCCTATGTTTAAAACAGGATCCTCTTCCACTTGTTACAAAACACGGATCCTGCACAGATCCGTGTGCCGCGGAATGCGAGACAGCGCGCGGAGTCCCAACTTGGCACATTTACCTGGACCGGACAGAAAAATGTGTCCAATGAAAGCCGCTCTGTCCGTTCTCACTAGGCTAATCGCCGCATCTGCATTGCCTTTTTCGCCCGCATCCCATTGCCACCTTGATGTCATTGTCACATTCCCAACGCCTCCGCTCAGTCCCTTCTAAACAGCCCGGTAGCTGAGGGATCTCCTTTGGGCTGCAAAAGACCAAAGGGAATTCTCAGCAACAGGGAGAATTCTTATAGGTTCTTGTTGGGCCAATGAAAATTCTCCCTGTTGCTAGGGAGAATAAGCCTGCTGCAGCCGATGGAGAGGCCCATGCTACTGCTGGCCTCCGGGCTGTTGAAGGGACCAAGCGGCGGTGGCAGTAGGATAGGCCGATATGCGGATGTAGAATGGACAGGGTTTCTGTTCTGCATCCGCTCAAGTGTGAACCGGCCCTTACTTCGTATCCACACGTGTGATTGAGTGACTGGCAGAAGATTTGACACTTTTAGGCCCCAGGCCCACTATGGAGCACTTCACAATTTAAACCGCTTGAGATTTCTGAATCGCAAAGAACCATGATTTTAAAGACTATTCCAGAGCAAACCTGCAGCTATTGAATGTGATCGCTCTGAAAATTCTACATGTAATGCTTGAAACGCTGGAATTGGAGCACTCATAGGGTCCCACTGTTGCATCATTTTTGCTGATCGCCAGTGATCGGAAAGCACTGCAGGAAGCGATGTATCGGGTCCCCCAGCTCTTAAGCTTTGTACACTTGCTAAGTGGTTGTTGGACGAGAATCTAACTTGTATACAGTAGCACCAAACCTCCTTGATGCATTGACTGTTGATACACGCCGGCGGATTAAATGCTTGCTGAAGGCATTATTCTCTCCTTTGCCCCTCCCCGCTGCATCATGCTCCTCCCCCTGCAGGTCAGCAAAATTCTGTACTGCCTCATCCCTAAACTGTTGCCTAAGGGATTAAAGGACACTTGAGGTGAGAGTGACATAGTGACTTATTTATTTCCTTGAAAACAATGGTGGCTGCCATATTTATTTCCTTGCAAACATTGCAAGTTGCCTGACAGTCCTGTTGATCTTCTGGCTTATGTAGTGTCTGAGTCAAAACCCTGGAACAAGCATATGGCTAATCCAGTAAACCTTGAGTCAGCTGACTCAGAGTACCTGATCTGCATATGCTTGTTCAGGTGTATGGCTAAAAAGTATTAGAGATAGAGATGCTCAAATCCAACATTGGATTAAATCCGGATAGTTGTTATCCAGATTTCATCCTGTTAAATCAAATCACCTGTGTGGGGTGGGAGGGTGGGGGTTAATCTTACCTATCTGATGTCTTCTTAGGTCCGTCGCTCGGCACTTCCCACGATGTGTTCCTATACAGCGTCACGTGACTATAAAATGATGGTCAAATGAGGCGAAGAACCAACTCCAGGCCTGCGTTGACAGCATGGATTGGAAGGCCCTGGAATCGCCAAACCTGGACGAGCGGGCAGACACTGTCACTTCCTACATAAGATTCTGAAGGAATCCTGCATTCCCTCTAAGTCCTTCAAAATCTATCCAAATAACAAACCTTGGTCTTCTAACCGGCTACGACAGCTGCGGAAGCGCAAAGAAGCTGCTCACAAGTCTGGCTCACTAGAGGACTTCAGGACAGCCAGGAACTCCCTCAGCATGGAACTGAGAGCCGCAAAACGGGAGTATGCGGAGAGGTTGAGACAGAACCTCAGCTCAAACGACCCAAGGGCTGTCTGGGAAGGGCTCAAGTTGGCCACAAACTACAAGCCTCCCCCCCAACATGCCACACCAAGCATTGAGCTAGCCGAGGAACTCAGTAACTTCTATTGCCGGTTCGAGGACTCAACAGAACTGCAGGGGCATCCTACACACTCTGCCCCCCTCTCTGCAAGCCCGAGCTCTCCCACCCCAGCAGTAAGCGAGGCGGTGGTCTTGCGCCACCTGTCCACGCTGAATGCCAGGAAAGCCTCAGGCCCTGATGGTGTGTCCCCAGCCTGCCTGAAAACCTGTTCACGGCAGCTGGCCCCAAGTCCCTAAATGAAGGCAAGGTCCCTACATGCTTTAAAAAGTCCACCATCATCCCTGTTCCCAAAAAGCAAGGTGTTACAGACATTAATCATTTCAGACCAGTGGCCCTCACATCCGTTGTCATGAAGATCTTTAAAGAAGGATAGGATCACTTTCTCAAAGACTCCACACTACACCAACTGGACCCGTTTCAATTTGCGTACAGAACGAATAGATCCACTGACGACGCGATCAACATCTGCCTGGAGTACATCACAGACCATCTGGACAGACCAGACTCATATGCTAGAATGCTCCTCAGCTCGGCCTTCAATACTATCAGCCCCTGGATACTGCATTACAATCTTGTGGACCTTGATGTCCACCCCACCCTTCGCTGCTGGATCATGGACTTCCTAACAGGCAGGTCCCAAATTGTGAAGCTGGGCAACATCTCGTTTAGTCCTAAGAACTACCAACACTGGAGCCGTTCAAAGTTGTGTCCTGTCACCTTTCCTGTTCTCGCTCTATACTAACAACTGTATATCCATGACCAACTCCGTTAAGGTAATCAAATTCGCTGACGAGACCACCATTGTTGGCCTCATTAACAAGAACGATGAGCAGGCTTACCGGCAGGAGGTAGACAGGATCTGCCACTGGTGCTGGGAGAACAAGCTGGTTCTCAACACTACCAAAACTGTTGAGATGCTCATTGACTTCAGAAGGCAGAGCACCAGCCCCGGTCCGATCTACATAGATGCATCCGAAGTTGAAAGAGTATCCTGTGTTCGCCTCCTGGGCACAACAATCTCAGACAACCTGAACTGGAAGGCGAACACTATCTTAACCCAAAAGAAGGCCCAGCAGAGGCTGTTCTTCCTGCGGCAATTAAAGAAGTTCGGCATGGCCCAAGAACTTCTAAAGTCCTTCTACTCTGCCACTATCGAGCCGGTCCTCTGCTCCTCCATCCTCGTCTGGTATACTGGTGCCTCTGCCATTGATAGATACAAACTGCATAGGGTCATCAGAGCAGCGCAGAAAATAATTGGGAAGCCCCTTCCCCCACTGGAGCTCATTCACAACTCCAGGTTGGGGTCCAGAGCAAAGAAGATTGCCAATGATCCATCACATCCAGGTCATTGTTTCTTTACATGGCTACCATCGGGCCGGAGGTTTCGGGCTATCCACACCAAAACGAGACACAGAGACACTTTCTTCCCCACAGCAGTGAGACTCTTAAACTCCAACTAAGCACCCCCCCCCCCCCCCCCAAGGATGCACCTTTCTAGTTGCTGAGCCCGTGTTACTGAGAGTGTTATTTTCCTTTTGTCCTTCATTGTTACTTATCTTTTTCTTTTTGCACTGTTATTGTTATTGCTACCATGGAAATGTCTGTCTTTCTCTCGCACTGTCCTTTTCTCATTGTCTCTTTTGCTTGCTGCAGCAACATATGTTCTACTGTCCGTGTGTCACCGAAATTCAATGTATTGCCAGTTTTGAGCCTGTTGCTAAAACCAATTTCGGGCATGACCCAGTCGTGCTTGGCAAAATAAAAGGATTCTGATTCTGATTTGAGCATCTCTAATTAGAGACACAGGATCAGTAGGTCAGCCAGGCAACTGGTATTGTTTAAAAGGAAATAAATGTGGCAGCTTCCATATTACTCTCACCTCTGGTTCCCTTTGAGTCTCCGGTGCAACAGTCCTCGCACATGTGCATGAGACTTGAGTTTGAAAATCTGACAAGCACAGTGTTGAATGGCTGTGGGTCTCTATGCACAAACATACATATTCACAATGTGGGTAGCAAAAATTGTTTAATGGTCTTTGTAAAAGCACTGTAGAAAATGTTACTGCTAAGCTGAAGGGATTGCTTATTCTCTACAAAACAGGCAGTTTTACTTTAAAGAGGAGCTGTCAGCAATACTATCTCAGAAACAAAACCACATATATACAGTAAGTAGATAAATACTTGCTCTACTTACATAACATATGTATTGCACTGTTCACGTTTTGATTTTAGTGATTTTTCTCCATCTTAATTGTGTCTATTTTGAAGCCAATCTTGATGTCATTTCAGGCACTCCCACCCAGCTCTGCAATAGAAAGTGCATTGTCTCAGCATGAGAAATATTGGCCAATTAGAGAGAAACAGATGTGTGGGAGGGGAAAACAGGAGGGAAAGAGGCTTCAGCCAATCAGACTGCTTTAAGTTAAGTTTGAGGGGAAAGTAAAGCAGCAAAAAAAGACAACCCAGCATACCCTGCAACTTCCTTTGTGCGACAGATGTACCACATAATAGCCACCGAAACTGGGGAATGTTGTCTTATGGAAAACAAAACTAAGCGTTATTTTTAACTTTTAGATTGCCTGGTTAGGATCCTTATTACTGGTTTACCAGTTAAAAATAAAGAATTGATTTTTTATTTTATTCCTGACAGTTACACTTTAACCATTTTAGCCCACAAGTATTTTTCACCTTATGGACGAGAGGAATTTTCCTGTTTCAGCGATCTTCCCTTTCATTCCCCAATAACTTTATCACTGCTTATCACAAACAAATGATCTATACCTTGTTTTTTCCGCCGCCAATTAGGCTTTCTTTGGGTGGTACATTATGTTAAGAATTATTTTATTCTAAATGCATTTTAATGGAAATAATTAATAAAAAAATTGAAAAAAATCATTATTTCGCAGTTTTCGGCCATTATAGTATTAAAATACCACATGCTACCGTAATTAAAATCCACACATTTTATTTGCCCATTTGTCCTAGTTATTGCAACGTTAACATTATATTCCTAGTATCATGTATGGTGACATTTTATTTGGAAATAAAGGTAAATTTTTTCAGTTTTACATTTTTCACAAATTTTTAGCCCATAAGTTTATAATAATATGCAATCTTGACATACATATTCATTTTTTTTAAAATCCCACTGAGCAAATCCCTATGTAGTGTACAAGTACGCTACATAGGAAACAATGTGTTGCTACATTGTAACTGGGGAAATGACGCAGGCTTAAATGGAATCACGGGTGTCCTGCGGGGTTGAACAATGAATAGGAACTTTCCATTCATAAATTTAATGATCGGTAGCGGAAAGCGGTGGTGGAAGGAAGCATGGCGGCTCCATTTAAGAATAAACACTGTTTTTGAACAAAAAACAGTGGACATGTACAGTATTGACTTAGGGGTTTTTTGTCCCCTGCAGCCATTCCCCCCTGCTACCAGCAACATCGCAAACGCCCGCATGATCACGTGCAAACCCCCCCCCCCCGACTGCAGGGATGTGACTAGTGCATCCCTGTGGTTGTAGCATCTGCCTCTGCGGATGTGAGGCTCACGCCCGCGCGGCATAAAAGGTTAAAGGACAACTATCAAAGTTAACTAAAATTCTAAATGCCACATATATTTCCAGTAATTACTAGCAAATAACAACACAAAGGCTTTTGTTTATCTTTTCATGTTTTATATGAAGAAAATGACATTTACAGAGAACAGTTTCTCACAGTGGGCATTACTTTGGAGGACTGTGGCCAGCATATCGAGCATACAGAAACAATCTTCACTGGCTGTAATTCTGTGACTGGAATCTGTTCAGAATGATAGGAAGCAGAATCAGAATCAGAATTATTTATTTCGCCAAGCATGAGGGGACATGCCCGGAATTGTTTTTGGCACAGTACAGTACAATACAATGGCTCAGGAAGAGTGCATAGAAGGAGGAAGAAGTACAGAGAAAGAGAGAGTGCATAGAAGGAGGCACAGCAGATATCAGATTCACACAAACATTGTAAAAAACACATCACAATCACAATCCTAGTGTCTCCCTACGGTGTCGCTAGTCAGTTAGGGCTTGTGGGCTGGTCGGCTGCTGTTCGGCCGTAGTGCCGCCGGCCTCGCCGCTCGTTGAAGCTCGCTTTGATGGTAGAACGTGGAGGGAGTTTAGTAGGTTGACTGCCGAGGGGAAGAACGAGTTCCTATGTCTTGTGGTTTTAATGGAGATGGCTCGTAGCCTCCGTTCCAAGGGCAGAATGCTGAAGTAGCGGTGGCCAGGGTGTGAGGAGTCATTTGCAATCCTCAATGCCCTGGTTTTTAGCCTTTTGCTGTGTAGTAGGGCAAGTGAGGGGAGGGGGCACCCAATGATCCTCTCCGCTGACTTGATGACCCTCTGTAGTCTGTCTCTATCATTGACAGTGGCGCCAGCATACCACACCAGGATGGAAGAGCAGAGAATCGACTCAATGGTGGCGGAGTAAAAGTTGGTTAGAATTTCTTGAGTCATGCCGAAATTTCTCAGCTGGCGGAGGAAGAAGAGTCTCTGCTGTGCTTTACTTTGGGTGGAAGTGATGTTGGGCTTCCAGCTGAGGCCACTGGAGATGGTAGTACCTAGAAGCCGGGCGCTGGGCACTGGTTACCTCCTTGCCGCCAATGTAAATTGGGGGTGGGGTGGGAGCCGCCTTCCTGAAGTCGATGATTAACTCCACGGTCTTTGCGGTGTTGAGCACCAGCCTGTTCTCCTTGCTCCAATTGCAAATTCTCTCCACCTGCTGACGGTACTCCTGGACGTCATCCTTGGTGACAAGGCCAACGATGGTGGTATCATCAGCAAACTTGATAACCTTGACAGAGTCTGCCTCGGACCTGCAGTTGTTCGTATAGAGGGAGAACAGCAGTGGTGACAGTACGCAGCTCCTGTGTACGTGCAGCTAGGCCTCGTTGGAGAATGCGTGGACAGATGGTGTTGAAGGCCGAGCTGAAGTCCAGAAGTAGTATTCTAGCGTAAGTGTCTGGTCTATCAAGGGGGTCATTGATGAGCTCTAGGCAGATATTAATCGCGTCGTCAGTGGAACTGTTTGCTCTGTATGCAAACTGGAAGGGGTCTAGGAGTGGCGAGGTGGAGAGCTTGAGGTGGGCCAGGACTGCGCGCTCCATGGTTTTCATGATGACGGATGTCAGGGCCACGGGCCTAAAGTTATTCAGTTCGGTGACCCCTTGTTTCTTAGGCACAGGTATGATGGTAGACTTCTTGAAGCACGCCGGGACCTTGCGTTCCCCTAAGGACTTGGCGAAGATAGCGTAGAGCAGAGGTCCCCAACCACCGGGCCGCGGCCCACTGCCGGTCCATTGGCAGTGTCCAGCCGGGCCGCGGCGGGTCTGTCATCTTGCCCCTCCCCCAACACCCCCCCCCCCCCCCCCCCCCGCGGCCGCCGCTTCTGTTACTTTATGAGCGGGTGGCCGCTTCCGGATTCCCCCATGCGCCGCTCTCCTTCATGAAGTACTATCTCCTCCTATAACAGCAGCGCGTCTTGCGTCTGCTGTAAGGAGGGAAGGAGGCGGGGCAGCGGTTCCCATGGTAGCGGCGATGCATATCGCCGCTACAGGAAGCCGCTGCCCCGCCTCCTTCCCTCCTTACAGCAGACGCAAGACGCGCTGCTGTTATAGGAGGAGATAGTACTTCATGAAGGAGAGCGGCGCAAGAGGGAATCCGGAAGCGGCCGCCCACCCGCTCATAAGGAACAGAAGCGGCGGCCGTGGGGGCACCATCTACGCATACTGGGCACTATACTAGCCATGCTGGGGCACTATACTAGCTATAGCTGGGCACTATACTAGCCATGCTGGGCACTATATTAGCCATGCTGGGCACTATATTAGCCATGCTGGGCACTATACTAGCCATGCTGGGCACTATACTAGCCATGCTGGGCACTATACTAGCTATAGCTGGGCACTATACTAGCTATAGCTGGGCACTATACTAGCTATAGCTGGGGCACTATACTAGCCATGCTGGGCACTATATTAGCCATGCTGGGCACTATATAAGCCATGCTGGGCACTATACTAGCCATGCTGGGCACTATACTAGCTATAGCTGGGCACTATACTAACTATAGCTGGGCACTATACTAACTATAGCTGGGCACTATACTAGCCATGCTGGGCACTATACTAGCCATGCTGGGCACTATACTAGCCATGCTGGGGCACTATACTATGCTGGGCACTATACTAGCCATACTGGGCACTATACTAGCCATGCTGGAGCACTATACTAGCCATGCTGGGCACTATACTAGCCATGCTGGGCACTATACTAGCCATGCTGGGGCACTATACTAGCCATGCTGGGCACTATACTAGCCATGCTGGGGCACTATACTAGCCATGCTGGGGCACTATACTAGCCATGCTGGGGCACTATACTAGCCATGCTGGGGCACTATACTAGCCATGCTGGGGCACTATACTAGCCATGCTGGGGCACTATACTAGCCATGCTGGGGCACTATACTAGCCATGCTGGGGCACTATACTAGCCATGCTGGGACACTATACTAGCTATAGCTGGGCACTGTACTAACCATTCAGTTATATCAATAAGCAGCGCTCAGAGCCTCTAATCCAAGAACAAAACTGTGTGACCTTATATGAGTTGACAAACAGTCCCCAGTCCACGTTTATCAAAGATGCAAATATCCAGGTTCCTTCGCCAGTTGTTCACATAGGGCCAACGCATTACATGCAAGAAGAGAGAAAAAAAGAGACCAATAGCGTAACTCCGTCACTAACCAGGATCCACCACCACAGTATATACTAATGGCCAGCCGACCGTGGGATTAAAGTTACAATTGCACCTCTGGTGAGCACCCTGACACTCCCCCAAAATGTCCGCACTCACCCCGTCAACCTCCAATGATCTCCGGAGGTAGAATTAATCGTATGGGGGAATAAATCCACTTGGAGTCAGATCAGTAGTATCACTCTACAACTAAAATGACAGCTCATAGCGTAAAACCATTTAATAACAAAAGTTAAAAATATTAGATCCACTCATCCACTGATGAGTCAGAACCTCTGACGAAACGCGTAGGGCGGAGCTACGTCGGACGCTGCTGGCAAGGAACGTTTTTGCAAAGAGGACGCGGGGATCTTAAAGCTGCAGCTGTACGGAAGGTCACCCGGGACCCAACTGTTACTTATGCGCTTACCCAAGTCTTCCTTTGTGAGTGGATCTGATATTTTTAACTTTTGTTATTAAATGGTTTTACGCTATGAGCTGTCATTTTAGTTGTAGAGTGATACTACTGGTCTGACTCCAAGTGGATTTATTCCCCCATACGATTAATCCTACCTCCGGAGATCATTGGAGGTTGACGGGGTGAGTGCGGACATTTTGGGGGAGTGTCAGGGTGCTCACCAGAGGTGCAATTGTAACTTTAATCCCACGGTCGGCTGGCCATTAGTATATACTGTGGTGGTGGATCCTGGTTAGTGACGGAGTTACGCTATTGGTCTCTTTTTTTCTCTCTTCTTGCATGTAATGCGTTGGCCCTATGTGAACAACTGGCGATGGAACCTGGATATTTGCATCTTTGATAAACGTGGACTGGGGACTGTTTGTCAACTCATATAAGGTCACACAGTTTTGTTCTTGGATTAGAGGCTCTGAGCGCTGCTTATTGATATAACTGACTGGATTAATCTAACATCAATAGATTGTGTGAGCGCGCACCGCATATTGAAGTCTGAAGAGGTCCTCCAGGAGCGCTAAACCTTTCTTTTTGTAACTGTACTAACCATGCTGGGGCACTATACTAGCCATACTGGGGTAACCATACTAGCCATGCTGGGCACTTTACTAGCCATACTGGGGCACTATACTAGCTATACTGGGGTAACTATACTAGCCTAGCCATGCTGGGCACTTTACTAGCCATACTGGGGCACTATACTGTGCACTTTACTAGATATACTGGGGCACTACCTACCCATACTGGACACTATATTAGCTATACTGCGCGCTATACTAGGGCACTACCGACCCATACTGGCACTATACTAGCTACACTGGGGTAACTATACTAGCCATACTGGGGCAACTAAACTCCCTATACTGAGGCAACTATGCTAGCTATGCCGCCGCACCCCAGCCCCTCCCCCCATAACCCGCTGCGCACGACACTGTCCACTAGGTCGCGCGCGCAATAACCCGCCCCCCCGGGCCTCGGAGAAAAATTTGGTCAGTAATTGCTTCCCGGGCCGGAAAAGGTTGAGGACCCCTGGCATAGAGGATGGGAGCAAGTTGCCTGCAGCAGGTTTTCAGGCAAGCTTGAGATACATCATCTGGGCCGGGGGCCTTCCTGGCATTTAGGGTTGATAGGAGGCGCAGGACCTCTGCTTCACTCACCAACGTGGGAGAGGGCAGTCTTGCGGTGTTGCCAGCAGAGCATGGGGGAGGGGTAGCCGGTACCTGGTTCTCCTCCGGTTCTCCTCCGAAAATACAGGTAGTCCCCGACTTACAAACGCCCGACTTACGAATGACCCGCCGATACGAACGGCATGGATTCAGTGTTTCCATGGGAACAAGCCCAAAATTTTTTTTTCAAATTGGATTTGTAATTTTTGAGAAAATCGATTTAAAAAAAATTACAAGAAAAAATGGCTTTTAAACTTGTATAAGCAGGTACAGAGGTACAGAGGGCAGAGGTGACACCGAGGGGGACACTAGTGGCACAGGGGTGCACAGAGGAGGTACAGAGGACAGAGATAGCACATTGTTTCAAATGTGTGTAAATAATCATCATCTGAAGCTCTGTGTTTCTTGTCTGTGTGTGTGTCTCTCTTTGCCACTCAGTGTAAAGTAAACAGTTTACAGCCAGGTTACAGTGCAGCTCTGCCTCCCTCTCTTCCTGATGCTGACACAAATTGTTACAAAACAGCTGGTAAACATGGCTGTTCTTTTCACACAGGCTGTGCTGAGAGGCCTCTGAAAAGCATTTTATTGTTGCTGGCTCTATAGGCATGTGGGGTTTACAAAAAAACAGTTTCTTTGATTGTTGTTATTTGTTAGTTGTTTCAATAATGAAGCTGGTAGCTGTCTGCATGACTTTGGTTTACAAGTGAATAAATCAGACTTTTTGAAAGGTGTTTGTTCCCCAGTATAGGTGGAGCGTGCAGTGTGTGTAATCTGACCTCAGTGGAACAGCTGCATAGCTGTAACTTGCCAAGGGCTGCTTGGAAAGGGGATATTTCAAACTTTCATGTGTAGCATTTCATAATTTCCTGCTAAAAAGAGACAATATACCATAATTGGCTTTGCGGTATCCAATCCGTGTGTTGTACCCAATGGCCCCAATGAGTAGAGACGATGAAGGGGCGTCTAGAGTGGTAAATGTGGCACAGTAGGCATTATAGGTGGTATGTCATGTGTTATGGCATGTTAAATCTTCTGGATTGAACAGGATCTTTGCTTCGGAATACTCCGATGCGAAATGTTAAAAATTGATAGTTACTTCCTGTGAAGACAAGCTTGGGGAAGGTTAACTGTGCAAGGATGCACGGACCACGGTGCTGAAATATTTTTTGCGTGGTACCAGACTAATCATGTAATTGGTGCCTGGAGTAGGGGGTGTAGGCGGCCATGTGCACGACCCTTAGAGTTCTACAATTGGCCAAGTAATAATCTGAAGCCTGTTTTTGTAATGCTTTCTTCCTCTCGAGATGTTACATCTTGTGCTTTTTCCCTTTTCTGATGAGCTCTTTCCTGCAGCTATCATAAATTGAAGCTGTCACCTTATTTGACCTGTGTGTTCTTTATTTAGGGATGCTGATCAAACAGCATGTATGGTCTTAGTGCAGCTGTCAACCCATAACCTTTATGCTAAGCCACTCTTTTGTTACATTCTTAATAGATAAATATATCTCTTAGTATTAATTCACTTTAAAGGGCAACTCTAAACAAAAGGCATGCGGCTTTAAAAGAACAAAAATGAAACTGAGAGCCCAATATGGTGTAGTATGTCAAAGATAATGGAAATATATTGTAAATTAATGGTAATGTACTCACAAATATGGGTTACCACAAAGGCAACCACTGGGACCGGCAAGTGGGGAGAATTGTAACCTGACCCCACTCAGGCAATAAAACGTTGCTCTTTGTAGATAGAAGAAAATGGGGTTGCACCCCTCCACCCAGAGTGGAATAGATCAGCAGTAAAACAAGAGTAACAGAGGCGCCAACAAGGATAAAATAATTAAAATCCGCTTAAAAGGAGGGAAGCAGGTGGACTCACCTCCCTCAGGTAAAAAATGACCAGCACATAAGCCGTTATAAAGTAACAGTAATATTTATTGGGAACTCTCAAGGCATGCAACGCGTTTCGCGGGCCAATATCCCGCTTCATCAGGCAATCAAAGTTTGGAGAAACACAGCAATTGGTCAATCTCTGGGCCAAGCGCCTCTGCCCATCTTCCACGTGCAACTCTTCCTAATCCATCTGAAACCACTTTTTTATATTCAGCCTAACTCCCCAATTCCCCTATATGCACAATTCGCCCTAGACCCAAGTTTTACAGAAATGTGGCCCTGAATAACTGTTTAGATGCTTTAGTGCTAATTCTAGCACATGTGTACTTTGCTTTATAGGCATAAACTGTATCTGCAGAAAAAATTTAGTTTTTTGTTCAGAGTTATGCTTTCAGCTGTTCAAGGAACTTTGTTACCTTGTAAAAGACAGAAATAGTACTTATTAACCAAATTTCATTTTGGCTTTGTCAGATTGAACAGACATTTCAAGGGGCCTGCAGTTGGAAAGGCAGCATGTTTCTAGTCAGTTTTTAGGCAGCAGCTGACCCTGCCTGTGGCAGCTGTGACTTTACATTGGAGTCCGTGCTCCATTTCACAGAACTGATTATTTTAAAAAACAAGCGTCACCCATGCTAACCTAGAAATAAAAAACACATATTTAAGTAGATAAATACTACTTCTACTTGCATAACAGATGTATTGCGCTATCCACGATATGATTCCTGGGAATTTTATAAAGGAAAAGCATAAGATCCTAGTCTAGGCAGTGGCCATCTTGCTAAGCTAATGCTGACATCATATCCTCCCTGACTCTTGTTTCCCCCCCCCCCCTCCCTTTTCTTGCTCATTGTGTATTCATTAGCTGCCCTCCTCCCAGAGTCTTCAGAAACTCCCACTGAGGTGTATACTAACAACTGCAGTCTTTTTTTTTTTTTATTTACACATCCAATCACTGAGTCACCTCAGCCTTGCTTGTAAACACAAGTAATCAGAAGGTGTCGCTGATGAGCAGCTAGGTAGGGAAATAAATGGAAGAGGAGGAATATATTATAGATAAAGAGAACTCCCAGCATTCAACTCTTTGGCATTGTTTGACACTAGGACCAGTGCTCCTAAAGTATGTGATAACTACCAGAGGAGGCCTTAGAGTACGCGGGGCCTGGGGCGAGTGTCTTATGCGGGGCCTAGAGACATATGCTGTGGACTCTCTCTCTCTCTCTCTCAGATAGGTAGGTTCCTCCAGTATAGGTTAGATAGGTAGGTTCCCCGCAGTATAGATCAGACAGGTAGGTGCCCTGCAGTACAGATTAGATAGGTAGGTAGGTACCCTGCAGTATAGATTAGACAGGTAGGTGCCCTGCAGTATAGATTAGACAGGTAGGTGCCAGCCTGCAGTATAGATTAGATAGATAGGTGCCTGCAGTATGAATTAGATAGGTGCCTGAAGTATAGATTAGATAGGTGCCAGCCTGCAGTATAGATTAGATAGGTGCCAGCCTGCAGTATAGATTAGATAGATGCCTGCAGTATAGATTAGATAGATGCCTGCAGTATAGATTAGATAGGTGCCTGCAGTATAGATTAGATAGGTCCCTGCAGTATAGATTAGATAGGTAGGTGCCCTGCAGTACAGGTTAGATATGAAGGTGGCTGCAGCAGTGGGGAGAGCGAGCATAGTAGTTAAAACTCAGGTGTCTTCCTCCGATCCTCACAGCTACCATCTATTTCCTCTCCCAGCATCTGTGTATTGGTAACAGCTCCCCCTGTGGTGACATGCGGTCACGTCATTATAGGGGGCGCTGTTACCAATACACAAATGCTGGGAGAGGAAATAGATGGTAGCTGTGAGGATCTGAGGAAGACACGTGAGTTTTAGTAACTATGCCCGCTCTCCCCACCGCTGCAGAGGGTGCGGGGCCTGGGGCAATTGCCCCACTTGCCACCCCGAAAGGCCGGCTCTGATAACTACAAACCATAACAGCAGAAAAAGTTTTGCAAGTTTTGAATGCAGGATTAGCATCTTTATCACTTAATACACTAAGACCAGTTGCTGTTGAAATTTGATTTTTATGGTGACAATACCGCTTTAAAGAGACTCTGAAGTCTCTTAAAAATCCTCGTTTTCTTACAAAATCCTGTGTAACATATTAGCCCTACCTAAACCGCTGCCCCGCCGCTGTAATCTAAATAAATCCCCCCAAACTCCCCGGGGGGCAATCCGGGCAGCGCTTCCGTGAGAGGCAGAGCTTTCAGCTGCAGCTCTGCCTCTCAGCGCGTCTATCGGCCCAGATCGCCGCCTCTCCCCCGCCCCTCTCAGTCTTCCTTCACTGAGAGGGGCGGGGAAGAGGCGGAGACCCGGTGCTGATAGACGCGAATGGAGGCAGAGCTGCAGCTCATAGCTCTACCTCCAACAGCAGCAAAATCCACGACCAAGAAAGTCGTGGATTTTGTGGGGGAGAGGGAGAGGGGGAGTTAGGGGGGGGGGTTTAGATAGATTACAGCTGCGGGGATGCGGCGGTTTAGACAAGACAAATAACATTTATGTTGCGCTTTTCTCCTGGCGGACTCAAAGCGCCAGAGCTGCAGCCACTAGGATGCGCTCTATAGGCAGTAGCAGTGTTAGGGAGACTTGCCCAAGGTCTCCTACTGAATAGGTGCTGGCTTACTGAAAAGGCAGAGCCGAGATTTAGTTAGGGCTAACATGTTAAATAGGATTTTGTAATAAAAAAAGGATTTTTAAGAGACTTCAGAGTCTCTTTAAAGGAAATGTGTTTAGATGTTTTATTTATCATCTTCACACTTGAAAGATTTTTATTTTTATTTGGAACTTTTTTACAAATGTGTTTCATTTTTTATTTTTGTTTTTGGAGATTCAACTGGACTAACTGGTAAAGTTCTATTATCAGAAGAGGGTTTAATTTCACTTGTGCAATGAAGGCAACTCTAATCACTAAGCAAAGCCCCCAGACCTTGTGGCTTTTGCCAAACTGATAGTTGGAGCTGTAAATGTGCATCAAACTTGAAATGGTGTAATGTTTGATATTTTACTAATTTAGAGAATAGATTTTACTTTTTTTCGTTAAAGTATATAACCTAATTAATACCGTGCATAAAACACACACAAAAAGATCAGTATGCGTTCCATGGATTTGAAATGTATGTGTAAAACATTGCAAAAAATACTTTATTATCAGTACAGTATCTTCAGGTAACAGAAATGCTTATGTTGGTACAGTTCCCACAGCAGATTTCTGCTACCTGTTCCTTTTTACTTGGGTGGCAGCTGCCATCTCAAAAGAGGGATTACAATTTATTCTTCCAGAAGAGATTCTAGCTGTTCTAAACAGGAAGTGGCTGCAGTGGCGTAGCTAGGGTGTTTGACACCCGGTGCGGATAATTCACAGACACCCCCCTCCCCCCCAAAAAAGTGAAGCGCTCAGCGGCAAAAAAATGGGAAAATGGGTGTGGACATGACATCACATGGGTGGGGGTAACTGTAATGTAACTGTAAAGCAGTGGGCTAATATAGGTAGCCAGAATAGTTGCCCCCAGCATAGGTTAGATAGGTAGGTGCCCCCTGTATAGGTTAGTTAGGTAGGTGCCTCCAATATAGGTAGCCAGTATAGTTGCCACCAGTATAGGCTAGCTAGGTAGGTAGGTAGGTGCCCCCAATACAGGTTAGAAAGGTAGGTGCCCCAGTATAGATTACATAGGTAGCTGCCCCCAGTATAGGTTAGATTGGTAGGTGCCCCCACTATAGGTTAGATAGGTAGCTGCCCCCCAGTATCGGTTAGATAGGTAGCTGCTGCCCAGTATAGGTTAGATTAGGTAGGTGCCCCTCATTATAAGTTAAATAGGTAGCTGCCCCCAGTATAAGTTAGATAGGTAGCTGCCCCTCAGTATAGGTTAGATAGGTAGCTGCCCCCCAGTATTGGTTAGATTAGGTAGGTACCCCCCCAGTATAGGTTAGATTAGGTAGGTGCCCCCCAGTATAGGTTAGATTAGGTAGGTGCCCCCCAGTATAGGTTAGATTAGGTAGGTGCCCCCCAGTATAGGTTAGATAGGTAGCTGTCCCCTGTATAGGTTAGATAGGTAGCTGCTGCCCAGTATAGGTTAGATTAGGTAGGTGCCCCCCATTATAGGTTAGATTAGGTAGGTTCCCCCAGTATAGGTTAGATAGGTAGCTGCCCCCCAGTATAGGTTACATTAGGTAGGTTCCCCCCAGTATAGGTTAGATAAGTAACTGCCCCCCCCCCCCAGTATAGGTTAGATTAGGTAGGTTCCCCCAGTATAGGTTAGATAGGTAGCTGCCCCCCAGTATAGGTTAGATAGGTAACTGCCCCCCCAGTATAGGTTAGATTAGGTAGGTTCCCCAGTATAGGTTAGATAGGTAGCTGCCCCCCAGTATAGGTTAGATAGATAGCTGCCCCCCCAGTATAGGTTAGATTAGGTAGGTTCCCCCAGTATAGGTTAGATAGGTAGGTGCCCCCCAGCATAGGTTAGACAGGTAGCTGCCCCCCAGTATAGGTTAGATTAGGTAGGTTCCCCCAGAATAGGTTAGATAGGTAACTGCCCCCTTAGTATAGGTTAGATTAGGTAGGTTCCCTCAGTATAGGTGAGGTAGGTAGCTGCCCCCCAGTATTAGGTAGGTGCCCCCCTAATGGAGGGGAGAGCCGCAGGGAGGGCAGCCCGACCTCTCCCTCCCTCTCCCAGGGCTGCCCTCCGTGCTCCCCCCTCCAGACTTCATAGAGCAATGCGCCGGGAGCCTGTACTCAACGACTCACCTCCCTGCGTTCCCATTGCTGCTCAGTCGCCGCTGGTCTTCTCCTCTCCGCATACACTGATGCACACACTGCTTCCTATTTAGCCGGAAGCAGTGTGTGTATCAGCATATGCAAAGAGCAGAGGACCAGTGGCGACTGAGCGGCGATGGGAACGCAGGGAGGTGAGTCGTTTAGTACAGGCTCCCGGCGCATTGCTCTATGAAGTCTGGAGGGGGGAGCACGGAGGGCAGCCCTAGGAGAGGGAGGGAGAGGTCGGGCTACCCTCCCCGCGGCTCTCCCCTCCATACAGCGCACCTCTAGGGCGGCTGGGGTCACCCCACCTGGTGCGGGTCGCACCCCCGTCACAACGCTAGTGAGTGGCTGTATCTTTCGAAGAGCTACATATTGCTACATAGAACTTTCAGGAATTAGTCTGGACTTTTGGGTGTTCCGTGCACTTTCATTACTGTAATTCATTTTAGTATTAGTATATAGCGCTGACATCTTGTGCCATGATTTACGGAGTATATGGTCATATCACTAGCTACCCCTCAAAAGCACTGACAATCTAATCCCTACCATAGTAATTTGTCAAACCATAGTCTGAAGCAGGCCATACATGCCTCGATTTTCACCAGGAGATTCTGATGGTCCGCTTTTATTTTTCATCAAGGCTGCTTGATGATGCTTGTCCCCATACCAAGGCAAACTGTGAATTACATCGGTGAGGGCCAGGATCCTGACTCCCTCTCCTGGGCCCTCCTCCTGTGCTGTTCCAGAAGAGAGCACAGCAGTGGTGTTGGAATCTTACCTCATCCAGCTCCGAGTTTGCTCTCCTCCCCTGCAGCCAGCCGCTCTCTGCCAGTTAGACTTACACATCACTTTACGTCACGTGACATGAATGAAGACTCAGGACCAGAAAATGGTCAGAGTAGCGGAGGAGGATGGAGAGCTGAACACATAAATAAAAAGTACATCTCATCCAGGGTAATATGTGCTATAAATTATTTTTCTCCTATGTTGCTGTCACTTAGAGTAGGTAGTAGAAATCTGATAGAACTGACAGGTTTTGGACTAGCCCATCTCCTCATGGGGTATTCTCAGGATTTTCTTTTATATTCAGAAGCACTTAGTGAATGGTAGGTGCTCCGTCCAACTGCCAGAATAGTGTGCAAACAGGTAGGGGTGGCCAACATCTTTGTATAGATCCTTTTCAGGTATTGCTTTTGTAAATAATAAATGAAATACTGAAAATCCCCCACGAACAGATAGACTAGTCAAAACCTGTCGGTTTCATAAGATTTGTGCTAACTACTGTAAAGGTGGCCATACACTTATAGATTTGCAGCAGATTCGACCATCAGATAGATTTTTGTCAGATGCCTGTCAAGTCGAATCTGTCAGGAATCTATCTGATGTGTGCCACACACTAGGAACAGATTTCCAATAGACTTCAGAATGAAATCTATTGAAAATTGATCTAAATGCATGATTGCACCATTAGATCCAATGCAACTCTATGAGTCATCGATCTGCAGCCAGCAGCAGATAGACCTAGATTTTCCATCCTGTCAGATAATCAAATCGATTGATTGGCTAATTTAAAGGGACTCCGAGCAGTGCAGAAACTGTGGAAAGATGCATATCATTTTAAAGCTCTCTTTCTCCTCTTTCCAATGATATATAAATCGCTGCCCTACACCTTTTAGTTTTCGCTATTTTCGCAATCGAAATTGCCGCGGCTGCGATTTTGATCGCGAAAATAGAGAAAACTAAAAGGCGTAGGGCGACGATTTAGGGGCCGTCAGAAAGAGGAGAAAGAGAGCTTTAAAATGATATCCATCTTTCCATAGTTACATTGTATTACACAGGGCGACTTTTTCAGCAGAATGGAGCTGCTGACTTTAGGAAAAAGTTGCGCTGTGTAATACAATATAACTATGGAAAGATGGATATCATTTTAAAGCTCTCTTTCTCCTCTTTCTGATGACACCTAAATCATCGCCCTACGCCTTTTAGTTTTCTCTATTTTCGTGATCGAAATTGCCGCGGCTGAAATTTCAATCGCGAAAATAGCGAAAACTAAAAGGCGTAGGGTGGTGGTTTATATATCATTGGAAACAGGAGAAAGAGAGCTTTAAAATGATATGCATCTTTCCATAGGTTTTGCACTGCTCGGAGTCCCTTTAAAAGAATCGATTTCTGATCGATCAATCAATTCGATAGAATCGATCGATGGCTGAAATCGACCAGTGTATGGGCCCCTTAAGAAACAGCAACATAGGAGAAAAGTAATGTATAGTTTATTTTATTCTGCAAGAAATCTTCTTCTTATCTGTATGTGTGTTCATGTATTTAAACGCGATCCCGATCGCCTAACGCCGATCGGCGTTAGAAGGGTGGCAGCCACAGGACCGCCGAATGGTGTCAAGTCCTGGGGCGGAGTTTTGCAGAAGATCGTGTGCGTCGATGCACACACATCCCTGCTTAAATGACGGAGCTCACCTCCATCATCAGTCTAACAGCGGCGATCGCCGCTAGGAGACTGTTAGACGGCAAAACTGCCTTCTATTTACATGTTATTGTACATCCCTGGGATCTACCGCAGCGCTGTACTGGGGACAGCCATGTCACTCGGCTGTCCCATGGAGAGGCTCACAGAGCGATCGGCTCTCATAGGCTGATGCCTATGAAAGCTGATCACTGGCATTGGCTGGCGGGGGTTAATATAAAAATAGAGAGATTTATTTAAAAAAAAAAAAAGACAAACAAATTAAATAAATAAACATTGTGGCAGGGATTAGAACCCACCAACAGAAAGCTCTATTGGTGGGCAGCAAAGGGGGGATTGCCATGTGTCAGTAGTTGTATGGCTCTGCAGCGAGCTTTTAAAGCTGCAGAGTACTAAATTGTAAAAAATGGCCTGGTCACTAAGGGGGTTTAAACCTATGGTCCTTAACCACCTTAGCGGTATGGACGAGCTCAGCTCGTCCATTACCGCCAGAGGGTGCCGCTCAGGCCCTGCTGGGCCGATTTTGATGAAATAAAGTGCAGCACACGCAGCCGGCACTTTGCCAGCCGCGTGTGCTGCCTGATCGTCGCCGCTCTGCGGCGATCCGCCATGAGCAGCGGCGAAAGAGGGTCCCCCCCAGCCGCCTGAGCCCTGCGCAGCCGGAACAAATAGTTCCGGCCAGCGCTAAGGGCTGGATCGGAGGCGGCTGACGTCCATGACGTCACTCCGCTCGTCGCCATGGCGACGAAGTAAGCAAAACAAGGAAGGCCGCTCATTGCGGCCTTCCGTGTTACTTTTGGCCGCCGGAGGCGATCAGAAGAACGCCTCCGGAGCGCCCTCTAGTGGGCTTTCATGCAGCCAACTGTCAGTTGGCTGCATGAAATAGTTTTTTTTTTATTTAAAAAAAACCCTCCCGCAGCCGCCCTGGCGATCTTAATAGAACGCCAGGGTGGTTAAATGGTTACATTTTTTTTAATTTTTCATGATAGTGGTCCTTTAATATCTGGAATATTTTGATCCTTTACCCGATCCTCCACTTATTGAATAGTGTGTGGTAAAATTAAAGTGCATTTACATTTTGTATATAGCGGATATACATTTCAGATTGAATACCCACTCCCAAACCAGGAAAACAGCAAGCCTCACTCTGTACCAACCTTTGTGGCTAGTGAATGCGTGCACAAACACAACTTCGTGCACACGTTACCACGCATGGCATGCGCAGCAGGGGTTGAGTTTCAACATGAATCGGCAGAGCTAGCACATATTAGCCCAATGGAAAACCGCTTGTGCCATGCGATATGTAGTTCCTGTGTGGGTTACATCGCAATGTGCAGGAATGCTTTATCTATTGTGAATGGTAACATGAAAGTCAATAGACTTTCACACACAGTGCCCGTCACACACAGTGTGCCCTGTGTCATAACAGACAGCACCACAAAGTGTGAAAGAGCCCTTATTAGTAATTTCAATTGGGCTGTAGTCATACCTGAACCTCGATGCCTGTCTCCATCCCAGCTAGGGTGGGCTCAGAACATGGATTTAGTGAACCCTCTGTATCAGATTTTGTGTATTTTGGGGACTGTTATTTAAAGGACCACTATTGCGAAAAATTGTAACAATTAAAATATATATAGTCGCAAACAAGTGAGGAGTACCTTTCTTCCAGAGTAAAATGAGCCATAAATTACATTTCTCCTATGTTGCCGTCCCCTTTTCCACTAGCAGTCGCTAGCGTTCACGTTGAACGCTAGCGACTGCTGAATCGCAAAATGCAGGAAAGTTCCAGCGATTGCGTTCACGATTTTGCTATGCTGTAGTGTGCATAGCAAAATCCCGGCAAATATCGCTCCGCAGTGCGATCGCGTTTCAGCAAAAAACGAATCGCGGTAGTGGAAATAACCTACCGCGATTCCTATGTTATTTAGCAAACCGTAGCGATTTAAAAAATCACTAGCAGTTTGTGATTTTGCGATTCAGCATCGCAAATGCTGCTAGTGGAAAAGGGCCCTTACAGTAGGTAATAGAAATTTGACAGTACTTACAGGTTTTTGACTAGTCCATCTTCTTATGGGAGATTGTTTAGTGTTTTTTTTTTTTCAGCAATCCCTGCCCCCCCCCCCCCCCCCCCCTCACCTGTTTGTACACAATTTTGGCAGTTGGACAGAGCAACTGCCATTCACTAAGTGCTTTTGAAATAAAGAAAACCCTGAGAATCCCTCATGAGGAGATGGGCTAGTCTAAAACCTGTCAGTTCTGTCAGATTTCTATTGCATACTGAAAGTGACAGTAACATAGGAGTAAAGTCATTTATAGCTCATTTTACTCTGGGAGAAATGTACTTCTTAGTTGTATTGTGCTTGTGTTAAATTAAACAATTTTCACAATAGTGATCCTTTAAGGCCATTTCTTATCTATTTATGTAGATGGTGATTGTGGCAAAAAAAAAAAAAATTACATAAAGTGAAAGGGTTAATTGCCCAAAGTGTGGCTGCACACCCAGCACAATGCCATTATGGCTTTATAGTGCAGTGAAAAATATACGCTGCTTTTTCCTATTCTCTTTATGAGCCGCGCGTTGCCTACATTGAACTGAACTATAGATGTACTTGCATAATCTGCAGCCTGCCTGTAAAAGGGTGAAGAATTGCGTGTCTGCCGTGCTATTCTAATCCGCTGTCATCTCAGAGATGGGACTCTCAATGATTGATTATAATGTTGCCGTGATTTTATAATTTCATATTCCCGCAGTTACCCATTTGCTTTCTGTGGATTTGGTTTAAGCCCTTCATGTTTTACAGAGCTCAGCCTTCAAACTGCGTTACTGTTAATTGTGAAGCCTTTGAATCATCCTATTTAAATGAAGCGGTGACTCAGAGCCTGGCGCTCCCGCCGGGCGGCGGAATTAGAATCCAGCTCCTGCCCAAAAGGCTTATTTATAGGGAGGGATAAGCCCCGTTTCCTGGCAAGTTTAACCATTTGCCAGAGTTCATGTATGGGATGCGGCTGCATGCTCCTCCCAGGCTATATATAGTGCACATTCTGTGCAGTCCTGCCATCTGTTCACAAACCTGTACAGTCAAGTTCATCAATTATTAAATAGGAATAATAAAAATGTAAAGTGCCTAGTCTAGACGAGACAGGAAGGGACAGTTTGAGAAGCATGCAGAGGATGCAGCCTGCCTCATCAGGGCTCTTCATCTGCTTCCCCGTAGGGTTGCTGCACATTGCCTGGGTGGTGATAATCTGATGTAGTGGGCCTGGTGTACTGAGGTTCTCTCAGGCATGAATGCACTGGATATAGGGGTGTAACAAGATGGGGGCCCCGAGCTGCAGGGGACCTCCAGCTACTAACCTTCCCTTCCACTGATACAGGGGACTTTCCTTCAGATCAGGAGTTTTTGTGGCTACACTTGTGTATGAGTTTGAAGATCCTGATGGCTACACTTCTTTTACAACCCTTTTAAGATTAGCCTCGAGGCTGTGAAGGGCAACAAGGGAAGGCGAGGTAAGGGGTCTGAACAAAACGAGGGCCCCGTCAAAGTTTGCGGGGGGCCCCATAAATTGTAGTTACGTCACTGATTGGATAGTATTGGTGATCCAGCAAACCTCAAGTTCCAAGGTTGGGAGGACACTTGGTCAATCCACCAATCAGTCAGCTGGATGACCAGGGCCACACAGGATCAATCTTCATGCCTTGAGCAAGGGGAACCTGTGCAGCTCCAAAACCATTGCTGGCTTACTGCTCTGTCAATAAATAAACATTCTACTCATATTGAATGGTGTTCTGAGCAAACTGAAACTCCGTAGCAGGTTTGCTGGATCAGTGTCTGCAATCACCTTAAAGCACGTCAGTCCATCGTGAGGGTTCTGGAAAGTTGAGGGGAATTTGCAATAGGAGATTTTTTTAAATAGATTTGATATTAGGTTGGCAAAAAGAGTACAGGTGAGGGAGTTGTGCAGCAGCTGCAGGACAGAGACATGGAACGTTAGTGAACCGCATTGGCTATAGGTGGCAACATGGGGAAGGCCTGGATTCACCAAAACGCGTTGTGAAGCTGCCAGCACAAAGACAGGCCACGGCGGTCATACAGGTGGCTCCCCCAAGGTTCCAGGATAGGGCTTATGCCCATGTTTATAGGCTCTCTTCTTCTTTTAATCTAGTAAGTGCAATTTGTTTTATGCCCATTTGTGTGGAATAAATTTGGGTTTACACTATGGAGCGCTCCTCCTTTCTCTATGGTTTCTGTTTCTCTACAAGAATGCCTTACAGCCAGGCATGAATGGCTGTCTTCTCACTGCCGTGATTGGTGCTGATCGTGGGCGTTTTGCGATCAGCGCCAATCGCAAAACGCGTTACCTGTAGCATATTTTACGTGATTTTGAATCGTTCGCGGTACAGTGCTTAGTAAAGTGCTGATCACAATTGCTCTGAATTGCGGAAGCATCCAGTGATTTTTACCAGTCTAGTCGCGCAAAATGCCAGAGTAAAGTGCTAGCGTTTCAGACGTGAATGGGGCATACCGGCCACATAGACCTCCAACTAGTGGTTGTTGTACCAGACACCCCTCCCAGACAGGACAATGGGAAGTTAGGCCACTGCAGTGATGGGGTGGTCCTCTTTAGCACCTGCCCTAACATGATGTTATCGATGGAGCTTTCGATGTGTGAATATGGGGGTGAGGGAGCAGATTGTCCTGGTTTATTTTTAATAGATGCACTTGTTTTTGAGAAATCAAATATGTTTGCATTTTAATATGTGTGGCCAGAATTATTGTTATCTTTCTCCACTTTTTCCCCCTGTCCTTTCATACTGACTAATCTGTGCTCCTTATTATTCGACTCCATGCATACCTGGCTCTCTGTTTGCGTTACACTCCCGCTCTACATTCCAAGCATCCCTGTTGTATTTTCCACGGCATCTCCTATCCATCTTCCACCCCTCTGTTACTTTCACTTCTCCCCCTGCATGTTTTGCTTACACACACTTATACGTAGCTGCATGGAAGATGCAGATGTTTATGGAAACCTATCAATATCCATTTATTCAGTAATAGAATGCTTGTCATTAAGCAATTACTTTCCTTCTATCTTCCTTCTTCCCCTTCCCTAGCGCTGACGCTGCAGCCATCCAGTAATTATGCTGATTATACTAATTACAGTGCGAATTCAGCAAATGGAAGTATAACATGAACACAAAAATTCACTGCATTCTCTCAGACATAACACATAATGTAGACCCCATCCATTGCCGGCAAGTTTACAATGCTACCAACATCTTACTAGCATGTATGAGATTTTCAGATGGTGTCTGCTATCCCAAATTACAATCATCGGAAACCTCCAGATTTTAATCACTTCACCCCCAAGGGTTTTTACCCTAATGGGCCAGAGCAATTTTCACCTGTCAATGCTCTTCTCTTTCATTTGCCAATAACTTTTTCAGTACTTATCACAACAAAATGATCTATACCTTGTTTTTTTCACCCACAGATTAGGCTTTTTGGGGGTGATATTTGTGTTCAGTAATTACTTTACTTTCTTTGCATTTTAAAGGGAAAAACAAGGAAAAAAATGAAAAAAGACACAATTTCTCCAATTCCCTCCCCTATAGTTTTAAAATAAACAATGCTACCATCCATAAAACCCACACATTATAGCTGCCTATTTGTCCTGGTTATCACAAGGTTTAAATTATTTACCTAGTACAAAGTATAGTGACAATATATTATCACAGTTTTTCTGCATCCAGAATCTGTGTGTAGTGGAAACAGGCCCTTACTCACATGATCAGCAGAATCAATTTCTTGTAAGAGACAATATCTGCAAACTACACGCTCTGTGTATGATGCTTGTGTTTTAGCATGGCATGCAGTATATACATTTTGTATAGGAAAACTACCAGTGTTTGCCCAAAAATAAGACAGCCTCTGAAAATTAGCCCTAGCTCATCTTTTAGAGCAAAAATGAATATAAGGCAGGGTTTTATTTTCTGGGAAACACGGTATATGAATAATTAAAAACCCTTATTTTCAAAAATAACTGTAATATACCCTCATGATTACATATTAGAAAAGCTGAATCTCTATGGTAACTGTATTTTTCTTTAAATGCTGTCACTCAAGTGCTTTATTTTGCTAACTATGGGGAGGGTGGGTAGAAGTAGTTCATAACTAAATGTGGAATTTATTTTTTGATGTATGTGAATGTGTTTTTACTTTATCAAATTATATGCTACTGACACGCGCTAAATCACTTTAGTAATTTATTAATATCCCCCCAAAAATATAAAATAAAACAAATGAATCCACTTAATTAGCCATACACACTCCTCATACATTCATACCATAGATTCCACCATTCCATTCACTATAAAAAGAGGAAGTGACATATGCTGTACGAAGACGCGAATCTGGAGAGCGGCACGCAGATTGAAACTCCCAAGATCCATACATACAGAGCTGTGTGGGAGCCGGAGTGGAGCGGAGGCATTAGCCAACTAGGATCCTAAACGGATGTGCTAAGGAAGCGGTTTATCCACCAAGGGGGAACCATGAGTTTGACTATAGAACTGTTTAAAAAGTTATCTGGCACAGGACTGAACTGTTTTAATTGCGATACGTGCAGATATTAGCATAGCTACATTTTGCTACATATGCCTGCAATTGACCACCTCTTGTCAATGAAGATTGAGGGATTGAGGTTGATAGTTTAACAATAGAATTTTTTAAGGGATAGTTATATAAAGATATATCCTACGTTGCACGTTTTTATAGTGAATGGAGAGGCCTCTCTGTTATGAATGTATGAGGAGTGTGTATGGCTAATTAAGTGAATTCATGTGTTTTATTTTATATTTTTTGGGGGATATTAATAAATTACTAAAGTGATTTAGCGCGTGTCCGTAGCATTTAATTTGATAAGTCACATATTTTGAGGGTTGAGAGTCCCTCTACATGACACGCAGCTTGTAGAAGATTTGTCCAGCGCCGGAGAGTGTGTTTTCTGTACTATATGTTTTTACTTTATGGCCACTAGATGTGCCCACACATAATACATGCACAAGAAGTTACCACACACTCGACCTAGGGATATTGTGGAATAGGTGCACCAGGGAGTCAGACCAGGAACCCTCTGACCCTTAGAGGCAAACAGTCTAAGCCAGTGGTTCTTAAACTTTTTTGGGTGAGGGCGCCCTTGATGGCTTTGACATTTTTTTTCAAGGCATCCCTCGGCAAAAACTACCAAAATACCATTATGACCCTTAATAAGTAGCACCCCCTCCAAGTAGCTAGTGATGCCTATTAGGCAGCATCCGCCTCTAAGGAGTCAGTGACCCCCTCCCCCATTATGCAGCCCCCCGAAAGCACAAAAAGATAAAGAGTCAACCGTGTAGACCACAAAGACATTTCCCCACATGGGGACTGCAGTAAGTAACGGGATTAAAGGTTAACTGGCAGGTAATGCAGCTGGTTGCATTACCTAATGGCATTGTACAAAGGATGGGGATGCATGCCGAGGCACCCCTGGGAGGTGCTCAAGGCGCACCAGGGTGCCGCGGCACCCAGTTTGAGAACCCCTGGTCTAAGCAATGAAGTAGACCCAGGACTCCATATAGATTTCAATGCAGCTATGCTGCTTTATTGCATTGCATACAAAGCTTGCAATACACCATGATGTTTCAGGCAATGGATCTTTGTCAAATGCTGTGAACAGTACACAGGAAGTGTTGTGTATGTGTTTTACTTTCACTTTTTGAATGACCACATTCAAGTTGCTGATGCCGGTGATTATATATATATATATATATATATATATATATATATATATATATATATATATATATATATATACGTACCAAAAAGATCAGCAACTGGTTAAATTGAAATAACATTCATGAACTCTTATTTATAGCTGACTTTTAGGGAGGAGTCACACTTGTGACTGCCGGTGTGGAGAGGCTTTTTAGGCGTGGGGGGATGTTGGTTAAGGTTGATGGTTTTTTTTGAAGGGTTAGGCTGGGGGTGGACGGGGGAACAGTTAAGGTGTGAAGGGATGGTTACGGTAAAATATCAGTGTTATTTACCAATATTATACTATGGTAATTTACACTTTTTTTTAACAAGATTTTTTATTGAAAAAGTTTTGTCATAATAACATACATGACAATAACAAAAGATTAAACAATAAAGACAATAACAATACACAATCCGGTTACACCTGTTGCTGAGGTATCAACTTTTTTGCTGGTATAAGCAGAAACATCCATTATACCAGCAGAGTCATATTTGCCAACATATCCATTCTAAACAGTAAAAATTAACAGAGCATGAGGCGGTGAGAGAGACATAGGCCTCAATTCACTAAGATCATGCTGGAGATAATAAGGCAAGAGAAAACTTACCTCCACACGTTAGAGAGTTATCTTACCTCTTCATTCCTTAAGTTACCTCTCCTGTAGTTAATTTACCTCCTCTGTAGTTAATTTACCTCCTCTGTAGTTATTTTCACATGCAGCTAATTAACAGCCTGTCTTTAACTCTGGAGTTATTTTAAGGATTGGAGAGTTAATATAAAGACAGAAGAGTTAACTTTAGGCTTGCCTGAGGTAAAATGTTTCCTGAATACTACATGCCTTATCACCATGGTAACAACTCTAGAAGAGTTATTAAAGACAGGAGATAAGTTTAGTGAATTGAGGCCATAGTTGCCTCCAGTAACTACACCGGGTATAGATCCTGTACTGCTACATAATTTACACTTTTAAAACCTAGAATATCTGTAAATTTTACCGATATGCTAATGGCTGAAATCAGGCGCCCAAATTTCCTTGCACTCCTTTTTCATGCATGTGCACAGTCAACCCACCCAAGATGCCTTCACCAGTTGTGTGTGTGTGTGTGTGGGGGGGGGGGGGGGGGGGGCTGGGATGTTAGCCAATACTGCTCCTACGACTTGGGAAATTTCCCACAAATCCTCCCTCCACAAGCATACAAAACACAGATTGGTAACAGCTCATCCTCAAGTAGAACCTGCCATTTAAATGGTCTGCAGATGAGCTCTTCCCAATCTGTGTATTGTATGCATGTGAGGGGAGGTTTTGTGGGAAGTCTCCCTAGCGGTGGGGGCAATAGTCTATAATCCCCCACCTGGTGAGAGCATCTTAGGGGGGCTGTCTGCGTTGCTCCTGCTCCCCTTTAGGGTGAAGCTTGCAGATCGTTGTCCCAGGTGGTGAGAGCGCTTGGGACCCCACCCGTTTTGCACACTTCTTTTTGTTATTTGCATGCTTGTGCTACATTCTCAAATGAAACCAAATAGGACAGCCTCCAAATACTAGAATTTTCTATGTTAGAATATAGTATAGCTTGGTGTAATTGCCTTCTTAAAACAGAAGAAAATTTGCAATAATTCAGTTGTAAATGAACATTTGTGGTTACCCACAATGCACTACTACTAAATATGCAAATTATCCCTTTTCGCCCTTGTTAAGCCAAGCAAGCATCCAGAACCGCTGGTGTATAGCAAGCCTATAGCTTTAAGTTTTACACAGCCATATCAAACCCACATGTAGACAGCCTGTTTCGGACTTTTGGTCCTCATCAGTACATGGCAGGGATTGATAAGGCTGTATGAAATAGGGCTTGGACGAGTACAACAGAGTAACCAAGAAGCTCAGGGTGACCCAAACTACTAGGAATGTATAGGGGGATAAAAGGAACCATGGATTCTTGCGATCTAATGAAGGCAATGAGACTGCTAAAAGCCAATCCTATAGGTGAGTTAGAGTTCTCAGCCTTTTTTTTTGTACAAACTAGCAGTGTATTAACACAGCTACAGTATAATTGTCTTATAATGGTGCTGCCCTCTAGTGGATTCTGCCTGCAAGCACTGACAGCTGGTCTGCCAAGATTTAGCTGAAAAAGACAGTAGTATTACAAGGGATAAGGTGAACATAAGGCATATAGAGCAGACCACACCATATGCTGGAATCACAAATATTAACCCAGTCATCGATCCTGGACTGCTGAGTCCGATATGACAGAACACATCTATAGTTGCCTTGCAAGCAGGATTTTTGTGGGGAGGATATCTTTCCTGATGATTCTTTACAAGTAAATTCCTTTTTTTGTTGAAAGGAACACAGTCCATCAGTGCAGCTGTATAAATTGCAAGGATTATTGTTGTGAATTGGCTGTGTTGTATATGCACACACTGTGTTTCTGACAGGCTGTCTGCTTGTGGGTTGGTGTGGCTTTGTAAAATTGATTAGCTATAGGCTTGCTATACATCTGCTATGGATGTAAGCCTGGCTTCAGGGGCATAAAGAGATAGTTTACATATTCAGTAGTGGTGCATTGTGGGTAACCACAGATGTTCACTTAAAGGGAACCTGAACCGAGAAAAATTACAGGTCCTTCTCAAAAAAATAGCATATTGTGATAAAGTTCATTATTTTCTGTAATGTACTGATAAACATTAGACTTTCATATATTTTAGATTCATTACACACAACTGAAGTAGTTCAAGCCTTTTATTGTTTTAATATTGATGATTTTGGCATACAGCTCATGAAAACCCAAAATTCCTATCTCAAAAAATTTGCATATTTCATCTGACCAATAAAATAAAAGTGTTTTTAAAACAAAAAAGTAAACCTTCAAATAATTATGTTCAGTTATGCACTCAATACTTGGTCAGGAATCCTTTTGCAGAAATGACTGCTTCAATGCGTCGTGGCATGGAGGCAATCAGCCTGTGGCACTGCTCAGGTGTTATGGAGGCCCAGGATGCTTCGATAGCGGCCTTAAGCTCATCCAGAGTGTTGGGTCTTGCATCTCTCAACTCTCTCTTCACAATATCCCACAGATTCTCTATGGGGTTCAGGTCAGGAGAGTTGGCAGGCCAATTGAGCACAGTAATACCATGGTCAGTAAACCATTTACCAGTGGTTTTGGCACTGTGAGCAGGTGCCAGGTCGTGCTGAAAAATGAAATCTTCATCTCCATAAAGCTTTTCAGCAGATGGAAGCATGAAGTGCTCCAAAATCTCCTGATAGCTAGCTGCATTGACCCTGCCCTTGATAAAACACAGTGGACCAACAACAGCAGCTGACATGGCACCCCAGACCATCACTGACTGTGGGTACTTGACACTGGACTTCAGGCATTTTTCGCATTTCCCTCTCCCCAGTCTTCCTCCAGACTCTGGCACCTTGATTTCCGAATTACATGCAAAAGTTGCTTTAATCCGAAAAAAAGTACTTTGGACCACTGAGCAACAGTCCAGTGCTTCTTCTCTGTAGCCCAGGTCAGGCGCTTCTGCCGCTGTTTCTGGTTCAAAAGTGGCTTGACCTGGGTAATGCGGCACCTGTAGCCCATTTCCTGCACACGCCTGTACACGGTGGCTCTGGATGTTTCTACTCCAGACTCAGTCCACTGCTTCCGCAGGTCCCCTAAGGTCTGGAATCGGTCCTTCTCCACTATCTTCCTCAGGGTGCGGTCACCTCTTCTCGTTGTGCAGCGTTTTCTGCCACACTTTTTCCTTCCCACAGACTTCCCACTGAGATGCCTTGATACAGCACTCTGGGAACAGCCTATTCATTCAGAAATGTCTTTCTGTGTCTTACCCTCTTGCTTGAGGGTGTCAATGATGGCCTTCTGGACAGCAGTCAGGTCGGCAGTCTTACCCATGATTGCGGTTTTGAGTAATGAACCAGGCTAGGAGTTTTTAAAAGCCTTAGGAATCTTTTGCAGGTGTTTAGAGTTAATTAGTTGATTCAGATGATTAGGTTACTAGGTCGTTTAGAGAACCTTTTCATGGTATGCTAATTTTTTGAGATAGGAACTTGGGGTTTTCATGAGCTGTATGCCAAAATCATCAATATTAAAACAATAAAAGGCTTGAACTACTTCAGTTGTGTGTAATGACTCTAAAATATATGAAAGTCTAATGTTTATCAGTACATTACAGAAAATAATGAACTTAGTATATCAGCAGCTGTCAGTTATAACTGAATGTGCAAGGTAATGTCCATGTTTCCCTATGGCTCAAGTGGCGATATTACAGTTTAACAGTGTGCTGACCATGAAGCTGTTAGGGGGGAAGGCCATTTTTGAAATGGAGGACAGAGAATTCCATTGATCACAGTGGACTAATGGGAAGCAGGAGAGGAGAAAGAGATTGAGGAGCAGACTACACAGGAGGTAAGTATGACCTGTGTATGGTTATTTTGACTTTTAATTTTCAGTTCAGGTTCTCTTTAAAGCTGAATTATCGCAAGTACCTTCTGTTTTAAGAAGACATATCACACCAAGCATTGCTTTTTGGTAGGAGGGCTTGTCAGTCTCTTTTAGTCCCCTATACTTTCCCAGTGGTATTGAGTCACCCCGAGCTGCTTGGCTACTCTGTGTTTCTGACAAACTGGTAGATAGGAGTGTCAGTTTGCCTTCAGCTAGTAGATTAGTGCAGCTGTTATAAATGAGAACAGGTTACTACTACGCAGTAGTTGTGCGATTTACAGTGGAATGTGAAAGTTTGGGCAACCTTATTAATCGTCATGATTTTCCTATATAAATCATTGGTTGTTACAGTAAAAAATGTCAGTTAAATTGATCATATCATAGCATATATCATATAGGAGACTCACACAGTGATATTTGAGAAGTGAAATGAAGTTTATTGGATTTCCAGAATGTGCACAATAATTGTTTAAAGTGAATGGGAACCGCATTTAAAAAAATGAGATAGATACTTACCCAAGGAGAGGGAAGGCTCTGGGTTCTATAGAGCCTTCCCGCTCCTCTCCTGGTCCCCTCGTTCCAGTGCTGGCTCGCCCGGCAGCAGTATTTGACTAAATTAGTCAAATACTGCTTTACCCGGCCGAAGAAGGCTTCAGAAGTCTTCAGGGAGCCCGAGTGGTCCTGAAGAAGGTGCGGCCCTGTACTGCGCCTGCGCAAGCACGCTCTCTTGCACGCTCACCCCTGTGCAGTATGGAGCGTAGGCGCAGAACTACTGCACTCATGTGCAGTAGTTCTGCGCCTGCGCAGTACAGCCCGGAGGATGTCCGATGACGTCAGCGTGCCCGCGTGAGGCGCATTTTGGAGCACAGAAGAGCCCTGCCTGGCAGCCGGCCTGGCCAGGTCGGGTGCACCACCAGAGGAGACCGGGAGCCTGCGGAGCGGCGCCGAGGACACGCCCTGTCTGACACGGGCTGGAGGAAGCCCCAGGTAAGTGGATTAGCATGTTTTTTTTTTTTTTTTTAGGGACCGTGAACCTTCCCTTTAAGTCGCGCGTGTAAAAGGAGTTTACTTGCACTGATTCAGAGCTTTCAGGGCCAGATTTACCATAAGGCACTGTAGACATGTGCCTACAGGCGCCTGATGATGGAAAGGCACCTCACTCTTCTCTGTAAGTGCCTGCTGCCTAGCCTATGCAGAGCCCTGATGAGAGTACAAATGTGAGGTTACTAATCCAGCTCTCGACATTCCACTGACAAGATCTCCCTTCAGCCGGGGGCACCTCTAGCTACTTAATGCTGAGTAAGGCTCCGGCTACCTAATACTAAGGGGCTACCTATGATGAGAAGTAAGGGAGAAGTGACAGCTGGGGCAGCCAGCACACTTGCGGTGCAGTTTGGTGGGGGTTTGTAGGTTCATGGAGGGTGAAGTCTAGGGTGCCAGGACATCTGTGCCTATAGGCTCCTGTGATGTAAATCTGGACCAGAGTGCATTACTAATCATGGATCAAGCTCGTTGTACGCAGCTGGATAAAGTGCCTAATAATGACATGAAAAGAAATGTCATATCCAGCTTCTATCACCACTGTATGGCAAAGAATAGGACATAGAAGGTTGTGAGGGTTTTCTTTCATTCATGATGAGAAGGATGGGTATTGCGCAGAGTAATGTGATTAGGTAACCCTGACAGGTGCTCTATTGGTTTATGGGAAATCTGTGCTAACTGATGAAGTAAGCTTGCAAGCAGTAAGGTCAGAATGTGGTGTTATACGTAAGCAGTAGCAGATGCTATGACTGCTAGCAGGGAAACACTGATAGTTTAAAGGAAATATGAAAGGCTCTGCTCATGAATCCAGAGAATACAAATGGGCTTCCTGTATGGGTCAGGCAGTCACTACTGGCCGAGGGCATTCTGTGTTTCTGTAATGAGGACATCAGAGAAAAACATCTCTAGCAAGGTCACCACATGCTGTCTTCATTCCAAAGTCTCAGCCTTGGAAAGAACACCAGTAGGGATCAGTTACTGAACCCAAGAAGTGCAAGTTGTGATCTTTTGGCTTACACAGCAATGCTCAGAAGGTAGGATGTGCCTGCATCCAAGCATGGCAGCAAATGAGCACAAGATGCAGGAACTGTGATGTCGGGAGCTGTGCCTGCCTGCATCAGCAGCTGTGTTCACATTCATTGAAATGAATAGGGACATGCCTGCAGTGCAGCGGATCA
Source organism: Hyperolius riggenbachi (assembly GCF_040937935.1). Taxonomy (NCBI): domain Eukaryota; kingdom Metazoa; phylum Chordata; class Amphibia; order Anura; family Hyperoliidae; genus Hyperolius; species Hyperolius riggenbachi. Next base: position 90,813,813 of record NC_090657.1, read on the forward strand.
GAGATGGGCTTCAATAAAATAAGATGTGGGATGATGCAATGTATGCAATACTACTACCCTGCATGGTTTTGAACATTGTGAGTTACCCTGTGTGCTTGTGTGTCCCCTTTAAACACAGAAGCACAGGTGCACAATGTAAAAATAACAGCATGCAGCACAAGCCTCGATAGCTTTATATCCATAATCTTAGCCAAGAAGGTGGAGCCTGTGAGCGTATGGCTCCACCTCCAGAGCAGTACTAGCAGGGGCAGACATAGGCCTGTATAGTGTTAGCAGGACACAGCTGACTGCAACAGGTTGAGGTCTGAACTGACAGGCTGGCAGAGCATGGTCAAGGAGCTGAGGTCATTATGCTGGCAGTACTAGAACGTACGCTGGCCATTTACAGGACAAACAGCGCTGAGTGTTTTTGTGCCAGTGCTGTGCCACACTTCCTGCCAGAGACATAAGGTGGTCACACATTACAACCAAAACATTCAATTCTTCTACAATTCAAAAATGGTCAGTTGCATAAAAATATCAAATGGTTTGGGGTTTGTTTTTGTTTTTTTTTTTTTTGTTTGTTTTTGAAATTTGATTGGAATTGCCATTTTTCGGAAGAATTGTCAATCGGGAAGGATGGAAACATTTAAAATCTGTGTGTCCAGAAAACGAATGGTGTGTGGCGGTAGGTTGTATGAAATTATTTCAACCAAATAAATTGTATGGCTAAATTCAAGATGAAAGAAAAGTAGAAATGTGATCACTGTAATGTTATTGAGAAAAGTTGATGGGGAATAGATTTGTGAACGCAAGACCAAGTTGTAGAGGTCACGAGTCGTCAGACACAGGTTAGTCCAGTGATCAGCAATCTTGGCTCTCCAGCTGCTGAGGAACTACAAGTCCCACAATGCATTGCAGGAGTCTGACAGCCACAGTCATGATTCATAAAGGCAAATGCATTGTGGGACTTTAGTTCCTGAAAGAGAATCTGTACTGTAAAAAAGTTCCCCTGGGGGGTACTCACCTCAGTAGGGGGAAGCCTCTGGACCCTATCAAGGCATCCCCCGTCCTCCTGTATCCCACGGCGGTCTCGCTGCAGCCCACGGAACGCACAGCCGACAATTTGTCAGGCTGTGCAATATTTACCTTTTCTGGCTCCAGCGGGGGCGCTGTTGCGGCTCTTCCCACCGAGATAGGCGAAAATAGCCGATCTCCGTCGGGTCCGCTCTGCTGCCCAGGAGACTAGCGCCTGCGCAGTAGAGCGGCCCGTCGGAGATCGGCTATTTTTGGCTTTCTCCGTGCAGAGAGCGGATCCTGCGCTGGAGCCAAGGAGGTAAATATTTACATCACCGCCGCTCCGGGAGGATTCTCGCCACCGCCGTTGGACCAAGGAGGACGGGGAAGCCTCAATAGGATCCGGAGGCTTCCCCCACCCGAGGTGAGTACCCCCAGGAGAACTTTTTTCGTTACAGATTTTCTTTAACAACTGGAGAGCCAAGTTTGCAGATCACTGGGTTAGTCTCCTGACTTTTCAGATACCGGTAAACCTACAAAGCAAACTCTATCCTCACACATTGCAATGCCTTGCTGGGTAAATGACTACCAATGACGTGTACGAGAAAGACCGCTTTTTTCATACAAATGTAACTTCCAACTGCATCTAAAGAATTTTTATTCTCTCAAATTTTTTAGTTCAAACCCAATTTTTGTTTTATCTGTTTTTTTTTTGCTTATATTTTGAAATCAAATATATGTATGTGGTACAGCAGTTTGATGAGTATAATGTTTCAAACGAGGAGGCTGTTTGTAAACGAAAGGGGAAAGAAATCCCCTTTGTTTACATCCGTACAGCGCTGCGGTCTCCGGCAGTGATCCCTGGCCTCTGATTGGCCGAGGAGCGCCGTCCTCTCATAGGCTGATGCCTCATGGAGGCTAGAAAAAAAAACAAAAAAAAACACTGGCACAGCGTTCGGACACCGCAGATGGCACGTCCCCTTAAGGACAAAAAAAGGAGGTGAGTCCAATCGCTGAGCTCCATAGCTGGGCTGTGCAGGAGGCTGAAAAGCCTGCACATCCCAGCTCAACAAAAAACAGCCTGGTCGTTGGGGGGGGGGGGGGGTCAATAACACTGCGGTCGTCAAGTGGTTAAGTCTGAAGTACGTTATAGATTCACACAGGACCTCTGTGGAAAAAGTGATTTATTTTTCGGGCTCATTCACACTACAGAGCGCATACACGAACGCGATGTCGTGCATGCGTTTCCATCGTGCGGCCATCGCACAGAATACACGTTGTGGTGCGCTAGGAGCGCAGACGTTGGCAGCCATCCCATCAGGAGAATGTGTGCGTTTTGCGATTAGATGTTCCCAGAAGCGTTACATCGTATTACATCGTAACGCATGGGAACGCACACCTGTAATGTGAATGGTAACATGAAAGTCTATGGTGTGAATGAGCCCGCCTGTCTGCACATGAGGAGCTGCTGAGCAGTGCATGATGGGAATATTTATGTCAGTCTTCTCTCCTGTGATGAACACTTCACTAACTTGATAGGCATTCCTTTATAGGTCCACCGCTGCTATATCCCCTCCAGCAAGGGCTTTAGAATGTGAAACTGCTCCCACTGATGTCTCTACCAGCTAATCACATACCTTTGTCTATTTTTAGTTCAGCTCCATGTAATTCCCACAGACTTGTAGCATGAGAGATTTTGTCTTCCTGCCAAGTCTCATTGTTCTGATAGCAGTGCCGTTATTTCATGAGTAGAGCAGTCCACTTCTGCAGCCCTGCGATGGGCAAACATTTCTCTGGGAGCGCTGCTTGGTGTTTGTGAATATGTAGAACAAATGTCTGTGTGACATAACTGTTTCGCTTTCTTAATACTTGTCGAACAATGGTCAGAAAAGTCATAGCAATACTTGTGTAGTAGGCCCAGATACAGATATTAGTAAAGATGCGAAAACACGCACAAACTCTATTGGGCTCAATCCCTTGGGTGACAATTTGGGGCAGAATGCTGTTCAGACATAATCGCCTCCCGGAGTGCCAGATCCCAAGCTGAAGGCACTGTGCTCTTGCCCCTCCTGCTCCGTCGTGTGTGTGTGTGTGTGTGTGTATATATATATATATATATATATATATATATATATATATATATATATATATATATATATATATATATATATATATATACACACATACATACATACATACATACATACAAACATATATATATATACATACATACATACATATGCATATGTTCTGGTATGTTTGCAGTCACTTACCAACAAACAGAAATCTTGAGAGAGATCATGGGTCTGGAGGAGTTTACAGGACTTATGCCAGTATTTAGTCATATCTATGATTGGGAGGAGGGGTACCATACCTCCCAACTTTTTGAGATGAGAAAAAAGGACAGTTTAAGACACGCCCCTGTCACACCTCTAAACATGTAATTTTAGAATTCAATCCACACTGCACCTTTCTATCATGGCTAGTTTTTCTTCATAGTGATGTGAAATAAGGAAATATATCAATTTATATTCAAATAGTTTTTATTGTTTTTTTTCAATAAAGAAAATTAACAATGGACGTTTTATGCATGAAATTATCCTATACATATAGATTATGTTTTTCAAAATATTGGACCAAGAGTGCATATACATGTTTGACAGACTTTTATAAGAACTTGAACTTTCACATGTATACATTAATCATGGTAGCGTATTGAATAAAAGGTGCATATAGTTTGATGTTAACTAGGAGCAGGTCCTCTGGAGTCTGGGGCCTAGGAGACACCCTACTAAGGCTCCAAAATCGCATCCTATATATAAACAATTTGAGATTTTTTATAGTTAGATATAGTAGTACTACCATTTTTTATTTCCATAAAATAAAATAGTTAAAGTATTACCCAATTTTAACGAAATTAATATAAACAAGCAAAAACCATCATAACAAGAGCAGAAACTTAGTTTGTTTCTTTTGAGCTTATGTATGAATAGTAACTGGACCAAGCATGTTGTTTTTATCATTATAAATGCGAGAGATTATTTTATAAAGAGTTTAGTACTTGGGTATATGGAGATCCACTGGGAAATATATCAATTTAAAGAGAACCCGAGGTGGGTTTGAAGAATATTATCTGCATACAGAGGCTGGATCTGCCTATACAGCCCAGCCTCTGTTGCTATCCCAAACCCCCCTAAGGTCCCCTTGCACTCTGCAATCCCTCATAAATCACAGCCACGCTGCTGACAGCTTGTCAGAGCTGGCTGTGTTTATCTCTATAGTGTCAGTCTGCTGCTCTCCCCGCCTCCTGCAGAACTCCAGTCCCCGCCTGCATCCCTTCCCTCCCTGCTGATTGGAGGGAAGGGACGGGGGCAGGGACCGGAGCTATGCAGGAGGCGGGGTAGCAGCTGAGACTGACACTAGAGATGTAAACACAGCATGCACAGCACGGCTGTGATCTATGAGGGATTGCAGAGTGCAATGGGACCTTAGGGGGGTTTGGGATAGCAACAGAGGCTGGGCTGTATAGGCAGATCCAGCCTCTGTATGCAGATAACATTTTATAAACACACCTCGGGTTCTCTTTAAAGGGAGTCTGAGGAGTGCCCGAGTTAAAAAAAAAATACACTTACCTGGGCCTTCTTCCAGCTCATCGTAGGCGACGAGGTCCTGCGGTCTCCCCCTGGCTCCTCTCCTTCAGCCTCCGCCGGCCCCCTGTTACCGGCGTCAACCGGGCCTGGTGTCGGGCCGGCTCTTCCTGGTTAACCACTTGAGGACTGCGGTGTTAAACCCCCCTAGTGACCATCCATTTTTACTTAATTGGGCCACTGCAGCTTTAAGGCAACGCACAACACAGCACACAAGTGATTCTCCCCCCCCCCCTTTTCCCCCACCAACAGAGCTCTCTGTTGGTGGGGTCTGATCGCTTCCCTATATTTGTTTTTTTTTATGTAAATATTTTTATTATATTTTAAATAAAAAAAAATATTTCTTTAAATGTTTTTCCTCCCTCCCCCAGCCAGCCAATCACTGCGATCAGCGGTGATAAGCTTTAGCCTGTCACCGCCAATCGCTTCCGTGTCACCCAGGGGGACAGCCGTGTCACACGGCTGTCCCCAGTACAGCGCTGCTGCTGACCGCAGCGCTGTACTACCCTATTAGACGGCGATTTTGCTGCCTAAATCTCCTGAATGCCGCTCGGAGACTGAAGGAGGGGCGGAGCTCCGCCTCCCCCCAAGCAGGAGATGCGCGCGATCTCCTAGCCCCGTAGATGACCGTTCCCGCCAATGGGCGTGGAACGGTCCTGGGGCTGCCGCACTGCTTACGCCAATTGGCGTGGAGCAGTTGGCAAGTAGTTGACGCAGTGGGTCATCACGCCAGCCGCTTCGCGTCATCACGGCTGCCGGCGTGACAGGTCTGCGCATGAGCGGAAAACCCACTCCTCTGAGCCCCTTTAAAGAAGGGAATGAAGTTTGGAGCCAATAAAACACATTTTTCAGTAGAAAAATGCATACGTTTACACAGATCTGTACATCAGTCCTGAAAGAGGGACAAATAAGGAAGAAAGATGGACAGAGGGATTTGGTTCCCGAAGAGGGACTGTCCCTCCAAAAGAGGGACAGTTGGGAGCTATGTGGGTACCTTTATCCATGTATGATTTAACAGAGTGCAATCTTTGAGGGTCTAATCTGAGAAATCATGAGAGAGAGAACTGGGAGTGCAGCCTGAGAGCAGAAAACTTCCTACTGCGCATGCACTGGCAAAACTACCTCTGAGTCAGAGATAGCCAACACACTCTGATCAGGACCACATATATTCTTGGCATTACTTAATGCCTTTTACACTGGAAGGGGTTGGCCCTACTTGTACCCTTACTATACTATAGAAGTGATCATTACCACTGCAGCACTAATAAAAAGCTAATGCCATGTATGATGCAGGGGCCCACCTGGCTGCGTTGTGCTGAATATGCAGGCAACAGTGTGTTGTGCACTGCAACAGATGTGTTGTCATTACATTGTATTGGCAACACATCTGGCCGTCAACTGATGCGCATACACTTTAAAGGGAACCTGAGGTGAGAGGAATATGGAGGCCGCCATATTTATTTCCTTGTAAACAATGACAGTTGCCCAGCAAGTCCTGTTGATCTTCTGGCATAAGTAGTGTCTGAGTCAAAACCCTGGAACAAGCATATGGCTAATCCAGTAAAACCTGAGTCAGCGGAGTCTGCGTACCTGATCTGCTGCATGCCTGTTCAGGGTCTGTGGCTAAAAGTATTTGAAACACAGGATCAGGAGAATTGACAGGCAACTGGTATTTTTTAAAAGGAAATAAATATGGCAGCTTCCTTATCCCTCTCACCTCTGGTTTACTTTAAATGTAGCCCAATTCTCTTGGATTTTTAGTAATTCTTGGTTTAAGATTTTTTAAGAGACTAAAAAGAAAAAATAGCTTATGCTAAATATAAATTCCTTCTTAAAACGGAAGGTATTTGTAGTTATTCAGATTTATGAGAGCAAGCAGGAACTCCCATGATGCTTCGCTTCTGCTCAGTGAGTGAACAATGTTAGATAAAGCCTGAAGAGTCTATACAGGTCCAGTCACCACATCCATCTTCTGCTGTCGTTACACCTCCTGTGTATTCCCCTGAGCCAGCCATGATTGTCAGACACATTGTGAGGTAGCACCGCTTCCTTCCTGTCACTTGATTCTGTTTCATGGCAGGCATTGTTCATAGATGTATTTCACTTGCTGTAATAAATCTGTGGTCAGCACAATGGTAAGGAGTATTTTAGAAACACTATCTAGGGATTTTGAAAGATGAAACCTATTTTAAATGTATTATTTTTCCACATAGAAATACTATTCTGGTTTAGGGCTGCATGCTTGTAGAAAAAAATGGAAATTGCGATTTTGTTTTTTTTTTAAATGTTCTTAAAATTAAGGTTTAGCACTAAATTCACAATGCCCCCAGTATAGTTTAGCCAGTTGGTGCCCCCTGTATAGTTGCCCTCAGCATAGGTTAGCTAGGTGGGTTCCTCCAGTGTAGGTAGCCAGTATAGTTGCCCCCAGTATAGGTTACCTAGGTAGGTGTCTCCAGTATTGGTAGCCAGTATAGTTGCCCCCCTAGTAAAGGTTAACTAGGTAAGTGCCACCAGTATAGGTAGCCAGGCAGCATAGATGCAGCGGTAAAGGAGAGCGGGCATAGCGCAATTAGTCACCTTCAGCAATACCGACAGCCTCTTCCTACTTCCTCTCCCAGGGATCCATGGCATTGGTACCAGCGCTCCCTGTGATGACGTAACCGCATGTCATCACAGGGGGTGCTGATATCAACACGAAGGACGTCTGGGAGAGGAAGTAGAAAGAGGCTGCAGGGGATCCCGGAAGGCAAGTTACTTTGGCTTACATGCGCGGAAAGCGGAAAATTATAAGCATTAGAAAATTGCCGCTTTCACAGTTGCGTAATCGTCGCACCCCACATTGCGATTTCGATTTAAATTTGGTTTAGGGTGCTATTCTGGTTAGAGTTTTTGCTGTAATTTGCTTTAACATGTAGAAGAATGTCAAGCTCCTCCCACCCCTGTTACTTTTTCCCCCCCTCCAGCTTATGATTGCTGAGCAGTCGGTGAACATCTGATGACCATCAGCCCCGGAATCAGGATACTTGGGCACCGCCATAGGCACCCATGTTAATCGCTGCGATTCGCTATAAACGGAAATTAATAGATAAGAATATACAAACTGGGGCTACAAATAGAGGGTGCCGACCGCTGGCGCCCCCTATTTGGAGCTGCAGTTTGTATAGCGGACGGCTGCCTGCTATTTTTATAGTCCAGAATGCAGTTGAAATGTTGCACACTGTATAGGATTCCCAGGTGCTGGACCAGTAATCAGCAATAGAACAAATCCAGTATTTATTTTATACTCAGTGTGCGGACCCTCTGCATTTGTTCTATTGCTACTTTTATTGGATGCCTCCGGTGCCCATACTTACTGTTGTAGTTGATATTTGGGGCTTTTAGGAGGGGCAACAATAGCAACGCTCAAACTTCTTCGGAGCGGTGGTGGTGGAGTTGTTGAATTCCTCTAAAGCAGCGGTCAGCAACCTTTTTGGCTGACAGAGCCATAAACACCACATGTTTTAAAAGATATTTCCGTGGGAGCCATACAATATGTTTTAAACTGGCACAGTGTGCATGTGCAGCAGAGGGCTCACGTCCCTGTTGCCATGGTGTTGTGTATACAGTTGATTCTCCGGGGCAGCAGAAGTGTCAGACACGTCTTCAGCTTCTCTTGGGTTTCAGCAACATCAGCAATTTCCCCGAGAGCCAGACAGGAGAAACACCAACTAACAGCTTGTACAATTAGCTAGCTGACTTGGGGGTTGATTTACTTTGTAGCCTGTCACTTGACAGTTAGCCTATTGGGCCAATCAATGTGCGGGGATCTCGTCCTACAAAGTCACTGGACCTGACAGGGTCCAGAGTGGGACAATTGGAGCAGACGTTCGTTTTGGGGTAGCGTGAGTAAGTTTACTTTACTACTTTGAACTTTTTTCTTGCACTGCCACACTAAGGGCCCGTTTACACTTAATGGTTGCTATGCCTTATGCCTAGTACGCACCATACAATTTTCTGTTAGATTTCACCATACAATTTTCTGTTAGATTTTTCTGTTAGATTTTCTGTTATGTTGGGTATACACGGGTCAATTTTGCCGCTCGATTCTTTCAATCAATCGATTCCCCGCTCGATTCTGCAGGCAATTCTCTTATCTTCCACTCGTTTTTCTTATCTTTTTCCATTGTCCTCAATGCAGAATTGAGTGGTGAAACGATCGGGCGGGAGATCGGACGTGTCAGAAATTATCTATTGAGCCATCTAAATGACTCAGAATCAAGCCATGTATTCCCAGCATTAGTGTGCATTAGTACGCATTTTTCCCATAGCAGTGCATTGTGAAAAAACTTTGTTAAACCGGATATAGTGGGAACATTGGAATTACTCTAAAAAAATCAGTTTTCTTTCAGTTTTAATTGAGAGCAACTGATTAAATGTACAAGGGACCTAAGCTGCGCTGCTTGAGCTGTGCAGCTTAGTGAATCAACCCCTACTGATTTGTCTGTGAGCCAGATGTAGCCATCAAGAGAGCCACATCTGGCTCCGGAGCCATAGGTTCCCTACCCCTGATCTAAATGTACAGTGTCAGGCTGCTGCCAGAGCTCAGTGGCTCGAAGCAAAAGTGCACCAGTCATTCTGGTCTTTGGGGGGAAGCTAGTGCTAAGCATCGATAGGGTGAGGCTAGGATTAAGTGGGGGGTGGTTAGGGTTAGGCTTCGATATGGTGAGGTTAAGAGTAAGTGAGGGTTGGGCATAGATAATGGAGGGATTGGGTGGAAGTTGGCGGCACAGAGGGTGAGTAGCAGTAGTAAAATTACTGATATTCTACTACAGCTATTTGGTGCCGATTTTCCATGTGTCTTTTTCCCATGTACACTTCTGCCCCAGGGCTGGTTCATGACTATGTGAACATGTGGTTGCCTTGGGTCGGCTTATAATCTAGTTTATAAGGCACCCAAATTGCCACAGCACCCATTTTACATGTACACTGTATAGTAAAAATAGATTCTTGCTTTTGCAGGGATGAGTTTTCATGAAGATCTCCATCGGATTGGTGCCAAAGAAGGACTGAAGGGTAGGAAGCTACAGAAAGCCATGGAAAGCTTTGCTTGGAACATTACAGTGCTAAAGGTATGATAAACAGCTCTGTTTATACTGTGTGTGTGTGGATAGCTGGTGCCATCTACTGGTAGAACTCGAAAATGCAACCCTGTCATCACACTTGCTATACAGCATTACACATATATTATCAAAGTTAATTTTAAATTAAAGGTAATGTTTTTTTTATTTTTTATTTTCACTCTCTTGAAACCCTCACATACCTAGAGAGCTCTGCATGTATATTGGGGAGTGATACATAAGGATTTGTTAGTGATAGAAGAACATTGTCTGCAAATAGTATCATGGTTGTTACTTGTTCTTGTGGTCAGGGGCTTGATAGAAAGGGCAAAAAGTAGGCGGGGCAAGGGACAACCCTTGTGCTTGCCATTCCAAAATCTGAAATATTGGTTAAGGTTAGTGTAAAAAATCTTCAAGGCAACCTGTAAGTTGCTATATAGTTTTTGTAGTGTATTCCTTCCTGCAAAGCCCATAGCACTTGAAACAGAAAGGACCAACTAAGCCTTTCAAAGACCATCTCTACAGTGGGCTGTGAAAGTTTGGGCAACCTTGTTAATCGTCATGATTTTCCTGTATAAATCGTTAGTAGTTAAGATAAAAAATGTCAGTTGAATATGTTATATAGGAGACACACACAGTGATATTTGAGAAGTGAAATGAAGTTTATTGGATTTACAAAAAGTGTGCAATATTTGTTTAAACAAAATTAGGCAGGTGCATAAATTTAAGCACCACAAAAAATAAATAAAATCAGTATTTAGTAGATTCTCCTTTTGCAGAAATTTCAGCCTCTAAATGCTTCCTGTAGGTTCCAATGAGAGTCTGGATTCTGGTTAAAGATATTTTGGACCATTCATCTTTACAAAACATCTCTAGTTCATTCAGGTTTGATGGCTTCCGAGCAAGGACAGCTCTCTTTAACTCACATCACAGATTTTTTTAAATTATATTCAGGTCTGGGGACTGAGATCGCCATTTCAGAACATTGTACTTGCTCCTCTGCATGAATGCCTTATGGTGTGTACACACTTGAACGATTCATGAAAGATCTTAGACCAATTTTATCACCTTCCATGTAGTATAAGAGCCACACCTACACAGTCTATTCTATGGAGCTGAACTCCCCATCAGATAAAAATCTTTGCAAGATGCTGCACACAAAGATTCTGTACACATTCAAAAGATCAGTATCTGCAAAAGATCTGTTCCTGCAAAATGCATTCCTAGTCTATGATATCTGCAGATCCTCATACACACCTTGTTTAACAGACATTCATCTGCAGATCAGATCCACCAGGATGGATCTTCAGATGATTGTCAGATATGCAGATTAATGTCTGTTAAACGAGGTGTGTATGAGGATCTGCAGATATCATAGACTATGAATGCATTTTGCAGGAACAGATCTTTTGAATGTCTACAGCATCTTTTTTGTGCAGCATCTTGCAAAGATTTTTATCTGATGGGGAGTTCAGCTCCATAGAATAGACTGTGTACAGTATGGCTCTTATACTACATGGAAGGTGGTAAAATTGGTCTAAGATCTTTCATTAATCTTTCAAGTGAGTTACACACCATTTGTGGATTTTGAACAGTGATTAGGGTTGTTGTCTTGTTGAAAGATCCAGCCCCAGCGCAGCTTCAGCTTTGTCACTGATTCCTGGACATTGGTCTCCAGAATCTGCTGATGCTGAGTGGAATCCATGCCTCCCTCAACTTTGACAAGATTCCCAGTCCCTGCACTGGCCACACAGCCCCACAGCATGATGGAACAACCACCATATTTTACTGTGGGTAGCAGGTGTTTTTCTTGGAATGCTGTGTTCTTTTTCCACCATGCATAATGCCCCTGGTTATGCCCAATAACTCGATTTTAGTTTCATCGTTCCACAGCACTTTATTCCAAAATGAAGCGGACTTTAGCATACCTCAAGCGGCTCTGTTTTTGCTGTGGGTGGAGGCTTCCTCTGCATCACTCTTGCATCCATCATCTCAGTGACTCCATCTGCAGCAATATAATGTTGTAGGTCTTTGGGGCTTGTCTGTGAGTTGACTGACTGTTCTCACCACTTGTCGCTCCTGTCTATCTGAGATTTTTCTTGGTCTGCCACTTCGAGCCTTAAAGAGACACTGAAGCGAGAATAAATCTCGCTTCAGTGCTTATATTCAGCAGAGGCATGTGTGCCCCTGCTAAAACGCCACTATCCCGCAGCTAAACGGTGGTCCCTTACCTCCCAAATCCCCTCCGTGCAGTGGGGGATCACTTCCGCATTGAGGCATGGCTCATGGCCGCAGCCCTGCCTCACGCGCGTCTGTCAGCGCGTATCTCCGACTCCGCCTCTCCCCCGCTCCTCTGTCTTCCTTCGCTGAGAGGGGCGGGGGAGAGGCGGCGATGCGCCGCTGATAGACGGTGCTAAGAGGCAGGGCTGCAGCCGTTAGCCCTGCCTCAACAGCAGCAAAATCTACGACCAAGTTGGTCGTAGATTTTGCGGGGGAGGGGGGGATTTGGGGGGTAAGGGACCCCCGTTTAGCCGCAGGATAGCGGCGTTTTAGCAGGGGCACACATGCCCCTGTTAAATATAAGCACTGAAGCGAGATTTATTCTCGCTTCAGTGTCTCTTTAACTTGAACTGAGCCTGCGATCTTCCATTTCCCCAATATGTTCCTAACTGTGGAAAAAGACAGTTGAAATCTCTGACACAGCTTTCTGTATCCTTCCCCTAAACCATGATGGTGAACAAGCTTTGTCTTCAGGTCCTTTGAGAGTTGTTTTGAGGCCCCCATGTTGCTACTCTTCAGAGATTAAAAGAGGAGGGAAACTTACAGTTGACCCCCTTAAAGAGTAACTGTCAGGCTGCAGAAGCTAATTTAAACCTCTATTCTCCTGTGTTAAACAGTTTAGAAGGAAGCTCAAAAGCCATTAGTGAAGATAAAAATCTCAGTTACCTTTGATGTGTGCTTATCAGCAAGTCTGTTATAGACCCATAAAGACGCAAGCCGCATACTAAACTGCAAAGCATTCTGGGGCCCTCCCCTCGGCTGCTAATGAGACGTTACAGAAGCTTCTAATCAGTCCAGCGTGTAGCACTGATAAAACTCGGGGCAGAGTACTCTGCAGGAGTCAGCTATTGTTCCTAGCCACATGGCTCATTAATATTCACTGCACACTGTGTTGTTCAAGTAGGAGCTTATCTGTGATCAGGAAGCAGGCAGGACATGACGACACATTTGACAGAAAAACATGGAGCCTGCCATGAGCTGTCAGGAGCATCTATCTCTGCATATACTATATACAAATTCTGTGAAATCCAAACGTGGACAGTGAAATGCATATGTAATGTAAGTACAGCCAATCTTTAGCTACTGATATATGTGTTTATTTTCTCTGAGACCTTATACCTAACAGCTCCTCTTTAAATACTCTTTCTCATAATTGGACTCACCTGTGTATGTAGGTCAGGGGCCACTGAGCTTACCAAGCCAATTTAATAATTCGTTCTAAACGTTTTGAAATCAATAAAATGACAACAGTGTTATGCACCTGCCTATTTTTATTCAAACAATTATTGTGCACATTCTGTAAATCCAATAAACTTTATTTTAAAGTTGTTTTCAAAATTATTCAACCCCCACTGAAATTGAGTGTTTTGGCCAGTTTGACATTGATTTAATTGTAAACAAGATGACTGAAAATCAAAGAGGTACTTGTAAGTCAGACAAATATAACATAACATTTATAATGAAATGACCACAAATGTATTTTCTGTGCTCACATCATTATCCGTTTTATTCAACCCCCAAGTGACATTAATTCTTAATACTTAGCATAACATCCTTATCCAGTTATAACAGCTTTTAAACGTGAAGCATAGCTTGACACAAGTGTCTTGTAGTGATCTACGAATATCTTAGCCCATTCTTCATGGGCAAAAGCCTCCTGCTCAGTCACATTCTTAGGCTTGCGCGCTGCAACTGCTTTCTTTAAGTCCCAATAGAGGTTCTCAATCGGATTTAAGTCTGGTGACTGCGATGGCCACTCCAAAATGTTCCAGCCTTTATTCTGCAACCATGCTCTAGTGGACTTGGAGGTATGCTTGGGATCATTGTCCTGTTGAAAGGTCCAACGTCTCCCAAGCCTCAGGTTTGTGAAGACAATTAATGGTACCTTGCACACACTGATGCTTCCCTGTACCCGCAGAAGCAAAACCGCCCCAAAGTATGGACTGACAATACCCCCCCCCCCCCCCGCGCGCTTCTTCCTCCTCCAAACATGGCATTGATCCATGGGCCCAAACAGTTCTAATTTTGTTTCATCAGTCCACAGAACACTATCCCCAAACTTTTGTGGTAGTGTTCTGTGTACTGATGAAACAAAATTAGAACTGTTTGGGCCCATGGATCAACGCTATGTTTGGAGGAGGAAGAACAAGGCCTATGAAGAAAAGAACACCTTGCCTACTGTGAAGCATGGCGGGGGGGGGTCAATCATGCTTTGGGGCTGTTTTGCTTCTGCAGTTACAGGGAAGCATCAGTGTGTGCAAGGTACAATGAATTCTCTTCAGTACCAGGAGATATTGGATGAAAATGTGATGCAGTCCGTCACAAACCTGAGGCTTGGGAGACGTTGGACTTTTCAACAGGACTATGATCCCAAGCATACCTCCAAGTCCACTAGAGCATGGTTGCAGAATAAAAGCTGGAACATTTTGGAGTGGCCATCGCTGTCACCAGACTTAAATCCGATTGAGAACCTCTGGTGGGACTTAAAGAAATTAGTTGCAGCGCGCAAGCCTAAGAATGTGACTGAACTGGAGGCTTTTGCCCATGAAGAATGGGCTAAGATATCCGTAGATCGCTGCAAGACACTTGTGTCAAGCTATGCTTCATGTTTAAATGCTGTTATAACTGGAAAAGGATATTGTGCTAAGTAGTAAGAATGAATGTCACTTGTGGGTTAAATAAAACTGATAATGTGAGCACAGAAAAGGCATTTGTGGTTATTTCATTATAAATGTTATGTTATATTTGTCTGATTTACAAGTGCCTCTTTGATTTAATTGATTTAAGTGATTTAATTGTAAATTTAATTTATTTAAGTGATTTAATTGTAAACAAGATGACTGAAATGATCAAAATCAATGTCAAACTGGCCAAAACACTCAATTTCAGTGGGGGTTGAATAATTTTGAACACAACTGTGCTTCTCAAATATCACTGTGTGTCTCTCCTATATAATATAATCAACTGACATTTTTTATCATAACAACCAAGATTTATACAGGAAAATCATGACTATTCACAAGGATGCCCAAACTTTCTCATCCCACTGTATGTCAAGACTCAGGAACACGGAGGGGTGTTTTATGGAAACTGATATGATGAACCAGATTAATAGTGCCGGATGTTACCACCTGCGTAATGCCCTGGGACAAAGCCAACCTGATTGGGGTTATTGGCAGATATGGCAATAATGGAGATAAACGGTTTGCTAGCACCTTAGAAAAAAAATCTTAAGATCTGCATTGAGCAAAATAAATTATCCAATATTTTTTTTGCTTCCAATGCATCCCTGTCAGGTTTAGGAATAACTACCATATGTGATTTTAACATAGACTCAGGGATCAGATCGGTGCCCAGAAAAGAGTTAAACTGGATAAATAATGTTGGAATGAGCAGATACTTACATTTTTTTATAGTATGCTATCGTAAAGCTGTCAGCACCAGGGGCTTTGTGAAGCTGCAAAGGGTCTCAAATGCTTCCTCACCATCTATATCACTGTTTAGGGAATTTTACTGGGAAGGGGATACACAAGAAAGCTTACAAGAGCGTAAATATTCATTGATGGTTGCTAATGACTGCTTGTCCTGTCAGCATTGTGCAGATTATAGATGGAGGAGAAATAGTCTCGGAAGATTTGGGAGATCTGTCGCAGGTCATATTGATCTGTACATCTGTTATCCTTTAGAGTAAATACTGCGTTGCACGATTTAATATCATGCAATTTTTTAGCTTGAATAGTGTGTGCTCTATTGCCCTTTTCATAGAAAAGTTGTCTAGTAAACAATAGTGGCATCTCGACTACAGCATATTGCTTATCAGATAATTCCTTACATAGGGGCCCTAATTGAAACAGAACCTGCTTGGAAGGGCTTAATTTATGCAACCTTTCTAGCTTGGTGATCTGGAGCAGTAAGTCATTGATTACCTGTTGCAACCCCCTCACTCTCTTACTAGCAATAGCAATTAACTTTCCCCTAATGCAGGCCTTGTGGATAAAAGCAAAAAGAAATCCCGCTGCACCAGTGTGTTATGGTGAAATATTAGTCAATCTTTATTCCATGATCCAGCAGTTCAGCATACAGATAAAAGCTCACTCCTCAATCATAGCTTGATTAAGGAGCAATTCTTGCTCCGATACGCGTGAGCTTTTATCTGCATGCTGAACTGCTGGATTATGGAATAAAGATTGACTAATTTTTCACCATAACACACTGGTGCGGCAGGATTTCCTTTTGCTTTTATCTATTGTTGGTCAAGACCTCCTGTTCCCTTTGGTGGGTGAGTGTGTGTGTAGCAGCCTTCTCTTTTTTGCCAAATTTCCTGAGGCCTTGTGGACCTCCAAAACTCTAGAGAAATTAGAAACAGACTCCTCGTTTAGATCAAAATAGGGTTAACTTTTCAGTCTATCTTCTAAGTCCTTAGCTGTAGAGTCATCAACTAATGAGCTAGCTTTTAAGTTTCCAAACTGAGGTAATCCTGGGATTTTTAGCTAAGTTTAGAGAAAGATCCAGGGGGCGTGGTCAAATGTCAATAGTAGGGACGGGGAGATGAAAACAAAATTGATTCTAGTAAAAGTAGAGAACCTATGGGAGATTAGGGTACAATCGACATACATGCAGAACCCTCCAGGCACCTGAAAGACCTAATTGCTTAGGTATAGACCTCTGGTAATTTGGTTGAAGTGTGCGCCCCTGTGTAGCATCATGCCGGTCACCGTAAGGATCCTGCTCATGCGCAGTTCTCTAGAGACTGGACCGCATATGCGCAGGACGCTTACTATGACCAGTGTGATGCCGTGTTGGGTGTGCACACACACACGACTTCAGATTAAGTCACTGTATTACACGTTGGGGAACCTCGTGGGTTACAGGGGAGGGGATCTGGAGGAAGTCAAAAGTAAGTCCAGATTTCTTTTTTTATCACACTGCTTAGAGTCCTTTTAAAGGAAACCAGAGAAGATAAAACTGAGAAGTTTTATACATAACTGGGGCTTCCTCCAGCCCCACGTGCACCGATCCCTCCCACGGCGCTGTTTTCAGCCTTCTGTATTGCCGGTACAGGGTCCCATAACTTTGGCCAGTCTGCACAAGAGAAGTGCACTCTCTACGTATGTCTCTGGCCGCCGGCACCATATTCACACCATATTGGCACACCTATCCTTGGCCATTTTCTCCCATTCCTCTTTGTAGCACCCCTCAAGCTCCATCAGGTTGAATGGGAAGCGTTGGTGCAAAGCCATTTTAAGCTTTCTCCAGAGATGTTCAATCGGGATTGAAGTCTGGGCTCTGGTTGGGCTACTCAAGGACATTGGCAGAGTTGTCCCAAAGCCACTCCTTCAATATTTTGGCTGTGTGCTTAGACTGGGGTGATGGTTCAGCTTTTAGCAGGACAATGACCCTGAGTTTAAAATTGCTTGGAGGTAGGTTTTCTTCCAGTCATCTTTCCTTTTATCCTGACTAGTCTCTCGGTTACTGCCACTGAAAAACATCCCCACAGCATGATGCTGCCACCACCATACTTCACTGTAGGGGTGGTATTGGCCTGGTGAGTGGTTCCCGGTTTCCTCCAAAAGTGATGCCTAGAACTCACACCAAAGAGTTCAATCTTTGTCTCTTCAGACCAGAGAATTTTGTTTCTCATGGTCCTTCAGACCAGAGAATTTTGTTTCTCATGGTCTGAAGGACCATGGTTTCTCATGGCCCACCTTGAGGTGCCTTTTGGCAAACTCAAGGTGAGCTGCTATGTGCCTTTTACTAAGGAGTGGCTTCTGTCTGGCCACTCTACCATACAGGCCTGATTAGTGGGTTGCTGCAGAGATGGTTTTCCTTCTGGAAGGTTCTCTCTCACAGAGTGGCCATCGCGTTCTTGGTGAACCTTAGTTAGGCTCTTCTCCCCCGATCACTCAGTTTAGATGGCTGTCCAGCTGTGAAGAGTCCTGGTGGTTTCAAACTTCTTCCACTTATGGATGATGGAGGTCATTGTACTCATTGGGACCTTCAGAACAGCAGAAATGTTTCTGTAGACTTACCTAAATGTGTGCCTTGAGACAATCCTGTCTTAAAGGTCTATAGTCAATTCCTTTGATGTCATGCTTGGTTTGTGCTCTGACATGAACTGTCAATTGTGGGACTTAACATAGACAGGTGTGTGACTTTCCAAATCCAGTCCAATTAAGCCATATGAACATTTAAATGATGATCAGGGGAAACCGGATGCTTCTGAGTTCAATTTTGAGCTTGAAGGCAAAGGCCCTGAATACTTATGTACACGTGCTTTCTCAATTTTTTTTTTTTAATAAATTTATCAAAACCTCAAGTAAACCCTTTTTTCAATGTCATTATGGGGTGTTTTGTTTAGAGTTCTGAGGGAAAAATTGAATGTAATCAATTTGTTACATAAAATGTTGGAAAAATGATGCGCTGTGAATACTATTCGGATGCATTGTATGTGAATAGATTCAGGAGTAGTAATGCACATGGTGTGTTCTTGTTGCTATAGAATGGAGATACAGTTTCTTAATGATGCTTCGATCTGTTTATCTATTCCTCCATAGCAATGTTATTCTAATGTGCATAGCTGGGGAAATGGCTCTATTAAAACCCTGCTTATGGAAATCCTGTCTGGACCATTTAAGTAAATCATTAAATCTGTTTGAACAAACAATGTGTTTAAAACCCGGTGTGATGAATTATCCAGAGATTCTCCAGCTGGCATCTCTTGCTGTGAAACTGTTAGCACTGCATAAATTACAATATGTAATATATTCATTAGCGCCATGTTCATTAGTCCAGCGTATGAAACGTGTCCTGTGTCTTGTAGCTCAACACAGCCATAATGAGAATGCAGGGAAGCACCATAGACCAAACTGTGTTGCTAATGTTACATACACTATAGTACTCCATAGCGAGATTGCCAGTCAGAATATTAGCAATAGCTGTGGCCATAAATCAAAATCCTGATAGTACATTTGTTAACCACTTAAGCCCTCAGTCGTTTTCACTTTATGCATCCGAGCAATGTTCACCTCCCATTCATTAGCCTATAACTTTATCACTACTTATCACAATGAACTGATCTATATCTTGTTCCACCACCAATTGGGCTTTCTTTGGGTGGTACATTTTGCTAAGAGCTACCTTACTGTAAATGCATTTTAACAGTAAGAATAAGGAAAAAAACTGAAAAAATTCATTCGTTTTTGGCAATTATAGTTTTAAAATAATACATGCCTCCATAATTAAAACCCATGTATTGTATTTGTCCCGGTTATTACACCGTTTAAATTATGTCCCTATCACCAGGCTCGGACTGACCCACCGAACCACTGATTTTTTCCATCAGTGGGCCCTGGCCGCTCCGCCTCCTGGGGCCCCCAGAGCTGAGAAGGAGGGGGCACAGCGCAGGAAGGGAGGACATTGTGCATAGAGCGGCGGGGAGGGAGAAAGCCTCCCCCTCACCTAGGCGCCCCCCCTTCCGCGCTCCCCCTCCCCTCCAAAGTTGCAACCAGCCAGCGGCAGCGAGCGGGGAACAGCTTACCTGCATCAGAGCAATAGCGCTGCGTGCTGCTGGGCTGGTCTCCGTCTCCTGCACTGACCAATCACGCTCTCGCAGTACTTCCTGCGAGAGTGTGATTGGTCAGTGCAGGAGACTGAGACCAACCTAGCGGCACGCAGTGCTATCGCTCTGATGCAAGTAAACTGTTCCCCGCTTGCTGCCGCTGGCTGGCTGCAATTTTGGAGGGGAGGGGAGGGGGGGCCCCTAGGTGAGGGAGGGGGGAGGCTTCCCCCCTCCTCGCCGCTCTGTGCACAATTTCCTCCCTTCCTGCGCTGTGCCCCCCTCCTTCTCAGCTCTGGGGCCCCCACTAACTGGGGACCTGCCTTTGTGGGGAAATCTGCCACCAATCTAATTGCATTTTGTGGGGATATCTGCCGCCAATCTATTTGCATTTTGTGGGGAAATCTGGCACCAATCTGATTGCATTTTGTCAGGAAATTTGCTGCAATTTGACTACTTGATGAATTATCATGAGGCATGTAACTACTTGATGATTTTATCTAAAATGTATCTGGTCAGACCTAATCTCTGTGAATAACACCGCTACTTATTGTGGTTTTTTTATTTTACTTTAACCACTTTACCCCCAGCGGTACGAATTTCTCCGCCCCTTTTTTCCCTCCTAAAAAACCAGGGACGGAGAAATCCGTACCTTCCGCGCTACCGCCGCTCGTGCGCGCGCACCCGCCGCTTGTGCACGCCGCCGCCCGCTCGCCCGGAGATCAATGAACGGGAAAATCCATTCCCGTTCGTTGATCTAGCCCCCGCAATGATCTGCTGCTTCTTTCAGAAACAGCGAGATCATTGTGCGTCTCCCAGCCTCCTACTGCTTCCTGTAAGCGTCCTTCCGGACGCTTACAGGTCGCATGTAAACAAACACTCTGTGGCCATCTTGTGGCCAAATAGTAAACTACACCCTAAAAGCATTTTACATACACAAACATTACATTTACACAATAAATTAACTCATTACCTCCCACACTCCCCAATTTTTTTATTTTTTTTTGTAATTAAAAAAAAAAAAAAATACAATAAAAAAAAAGCATAAATAGTTACCTTAGGGACTGAACTTTTTAAATATTTATGTCAAGAGGGTATAACACTGTTACTTTATAAACTGTGGGCTTGTAATTAGGGATGCATGCAAAACTGAAAAATATGCACCTTTTATTTACAAATAAAATATTGTTGCCAAACATTGTGATAGGGACAAAATGTAAATGGTTTTATAACCGGGACAAATGGGTTAATACATTTCATGGGTTTTAATTACAGTAGCATGCTTTATTTAAAAACTATAATGGCCGAAAACTGAAAAATAATAATTTTTTCCCACATTTTTTCCTATTTCCCCATTAAAACACATTTAGAATAAAATAATTCTTGGCATAATGTCCCACCTAAAGAAAGCCTAATTGGTGGCAAAAAAAACAAGATACAGTTCATTTCATTGGGATAAGTAATAATAAAGTTATAGACGAATGAATGGAAGGAGCGCTGAAAGGTGAAAATTGCTCTGGTGGTCAGGGGGTAAAACCCCTCAGTGGTGAAGTGGTTAAAGTATGCCCATGACTCATCATGACCACGCCCATGTTCCAGTGCGTGGCGACACTCATTTATTTTTGCTGCGCGCGCGGCATGTGGACATATCCCTATTGGAGATTGTCCTCAGAAGTGCTCACAATCTAGCCCCTACCATAAAATCATGCAAAATTTCTAGAGTACATGTGTATGTGAGCCCAAAATGGGGGGAGGAGGAGAGGGGGGCAGGCCCCAAGCTGAAACTTCCTTGGTGGGCCTTTAGTGTCCCAGTCCGACCCTGCCTATCACAATGTATGGCTACAATATTTTATTCGGAAATAAAAGTGCATTTTTTCCGTTTTCCATCCATCACTATTTACAAGCTTATAATAAATTAAAAAAAGAAATATTTCATCTTTACATAGATATTTAAAAAGTTTAGACCCTTAAGTAAATATTAGTTTTTTGTTTTTTTTTTAATTGTAATTTTTTAAAAATTATTATTAAACATTTTATTTGGGTATTTTTGGGAGGGTGGGATACAGTAGCGTGGATGGGGGTAGGCCCTAGAGCTGCGCAGCCGCACTCGCGGCTATGCGGCCATGTTAGTGGAGGCAGGAGAGCCTGGGCCGTGGAGTCGGGAGCCGGCCCGGGTGGGCTATTGAGCGGCGGGGACCTGGCGGAATGGCACAGACTGTGTCCTCCGTACCTTCAAATGTGATGCAGGTATTTCATTTTTATTTATTTTTTAGTTGGCCTCGGAAGTCCTTTAAGGACCTGAGCCCACTGACACAGTTGTGTTCAGCTTTTCAGCATCAATGTTAGAGATGCTGAAATGCAGACACAACTGCGTTAGCGAGCTCAGGCCCTAAGTAAAATTGCTGTGAGCTTTAAATTGTAGATGATGGATACTGAGGGCTTGTCTTCATTACAGCTAATGTTGAGCAGCAATGCCAATATTCTTTTTGCCTTATTTTCACAAAAATAAGTACAATTTTTGCTTCAACAAGCGAAAATTCACTTGAATATTGTAGCTTTCTTTTTCACGTAATATTTGCTGACTTTTGAGGTTAATAGCAAGGGCCCCTTACAAGCTAGCACCAAATTTTCAGGGTATGTTAACCAGCTGAGCGGTCTGGACGAGCTCAGCTCGTCCAACACCGCCAGCGGCTGCCGCTCAGGCCCTGCTGGGCCGATTTTAACGAAATAAAAAGCAGCACACGCAGCCGGCACTTTGCCAGCCGCGTGTGCTGCCTGATCGCCGCCGCTCTGCGGCGATCCGCCGCGAGCAGCGGCGAAAGAGGGCCCCCCTAGCCGCCTGAGCCCAGCGTAGCCGGAACAAAAAGTTCCGGCCAGCGCTAAGGGCTGGATCGGAGGCGGCTGACGTCAGGACGTCGGCTGACGTCGATGACGTCACTCTGCTCGTCGCTATGGCGACGATATAAGCAAAACAAGGAAGGCCGCTCATTGCGGCCTTCCTTGTTTATTCTGGGCGCCGGAGGCGATCGGAAGATCGCCTCCGGAGCGCCCTCTAGTGGGCTTTCATGCAGCCAACTTTCAGTTGGCTGCATGAAATAGTTTTTTTTTTATTTAAAAAAAACCCTCCCGCAGCCACCCTGCCGATTTAATCAGAACGCCAGGGTGGTTAAGGAGAGAAGTGGGTATAAGAGAAAAAATACATTTTTCAAAAAGACCTTATAGTTTTGGAGAAAAACGATTTTAAAGTTACAATAGTAAAAAAGTATACATTTAAATGTGGTAAATTAAATTTAAATTTACACAAGCATTAGGTTGCTACATTATCTATCAAAAGAAAGAGCAATGAATTTTGTGATGGGGTTTCCGAGGGGGTCCATTCACAGTGTGTATGGACCCCCTGGAAACCCTGTGGAAGTGGAAACGCTTCGGTCAGGTATCGCTATACAGCCACAATAAGGCTGTATAAGGATCCCTGGCAACTTTACCTATTTTTTATAACATTTTTTTTGTTGTTTTTTAGAGTGTGGGCTATATATAAAATAAAATAAAAAAAAAAAAAAAAAACGTAGTGTACGCTCACATCAGTCATGTACTGTGTGTCATGCTAAAAGCGTAACGCCGGGTACAATGCTGGTGATAGTAACGGTAATATTGCTGCCTGGGGACGACAGTGGTGGTTAAAATGTATTGAACACTACAGCGAAAGCTCAGGTAAAAAAGGAAATACTTGCCTAAGAAGGAGGGACGCCTCTGGATCCTATAGAGGCTTTCTGGGTCCTCCTGCAGCTGCCTGCTGGGACCCTCCCTAACATTGGGACCACGCGTCTCTTCTGGCATGAGTGCGACTGTGCTGAACCTGCGCAAGCACGCCTGTGCAGTGGCATGGAGCTGTTTGTGCACAAGTGGCTCCGGCTTACTGCACAGGCATTGTGTGGACTGCCATACTTGCCTGAAGGGGAGTGCAGCCCCAATGTTCCTACCGACAAGCCCTTGTCTGTAATCTTCAAGGGGTGCGCGCTCGGTGACTGGGGACCGAGGACAGCATGGGAAGCCTCTATTGGCACTCCAGCTGTGGTGGAACTACAAGTCCCATGAGGCATTGCAATTCTCTGACAGCTCTAAGCATAACTCGGGGAGACAGAGGCATGATGGGATTTGTAGTTTTGTCTATAGGATCCAGAGGCTTACCTCTTCCTAGTTAAGTATTTATTTTGTACCAGAGTTTGTACACTTAAACAGCCTACACAACATGTTTTTTAGTGGTTTTTAGTTAACCTAGAATTGTGGTTAATTCAAGGGACATATACACTGGTACACTTATTGTGAATTTATTTAAAAGTTTGCCATTTATTTTCGGTGTCCTTGCTTACAAGGTTTAGGCTAAGATCACACTATGCAGCAATAATGCAACTCGCACTCTGCACATTGTAACATGCAGATTACTTTTCATAGCACCAAGCTTGCTATAGTAATGTACTCATGAACAGAGTTATCCAGATGTAGAAAGTATGTTGGGATAAGGCCTCGTTCACGTTAGCAAGTGCATATGACCGTGCGCATAACATGCATGACATAGCAGCGCCAGAACTCAATAGCACGCTATGTGCATTGCACTGCTAGTCCTAGTCACTTCAGTGAATGTGTCAGCACTGTTTTTCGCCAAAAATGTGTCCAGCAGTGTGATATCGTAACACTGCTGTCCAAAACATGTCAAGACAGGCAGCAGTAGGGGGCCTATCCAGGGTATCCCAGCTGGGTAGCCAAGCTCCAGATAGCAACGGTGCTAGATTTACAGTGGCTTGCAAAAGTATTCTGCCCCCATCCATGTGTTAGAATGGCCCAGTCAAAGTCCAGATCTAAATCCAATCGAGAATCTGTAAACAGCAGTTTTCAGATCTTGCCACAAACGATGTCCATCTAATCTGACTGAGCTGGAGCTGGTTTGCAAAGAAGAATGGGCAAGGGTTTCAGTCTCTAGATGTGCAAAGCTGGTAGAGACATACCCTAAAAGACTGGCCAGCTGTAATTGCAACAAAAGGTGGTTCTACGAAGTATTGACTGAGGGGGCTGAATAATTACGCACATCCCACTTTGCAGTTATTGATTTGCAAAAAATGTTTGGAATCATGTAAGATTTTCATTCCACTTCTCACGTGTACACTGCTTTGTATTGGTCTTTCACGTGGAATTCCAAATACTTTTGCAAGCCACTGTAGGTAGAGATTAGTGTGAGGATAGGATAAGATAGGCATCACCAATATTCTACTTTTCATTACAGGTGATACAAGAATATCTGTAATTTTACCAATATTCTATTAATTGGCATAATACCCACATTATCAAGCAGTGCTTTTAAATCTATTTGTTCAGTGGTTCTCTCTTACCCAAATAGCTTTTACTTGTAGTCTTGTAAACACGCCAGCTTCCCCTCTTAACCACATAACGACCGCCTAACGCCAATAGGTCGTTTGTGGTTTTCCATGGAAACGGCCGTTCCATGTCAGTTCACGGAGGGTGTCTCCATGAACAGACTGCGAGCCTCCGATTGCAGCTCGCAGGCGAAATGTAAACACGCGGGGAAGATTTACATCATACGGTGCTGCTGTCGCAGCAGCGCCGTTAAGGAGATCAGCGATCTCCGGCCTCTGATGGGCCGGGGATCACCGCAGTCTGATAGGCTAAAGCCTATTGGTACAGAATGAATCACTGTCCTGTGCTGCCCACAGTAAGGAGGAGAGGGAGGGGGAATAGCGCTGCGGAGGGGGGCTTTGAGGAGCCCCCTCACTAAACCAAAACAGTCGGCAGCGATCAGACCTCCCCAGCAGGACATCCCCTAGTGGGGAAAAAAGGGGGGCAGTCTGATCGCCCTGCCTGCCTGCTGATCTGTGCTGTCGGCTGGGGAGCCCACGCCAGATGCGGAGCTGGGGGGGGTCGGGGTAGGACAGGTGCCCCCGGGCGCTAGGTCCCTGAGGGCGCCCAGCTGATCTTCAAGGTTTTTTTTTTATTTTGGGAGGGGAGCAGCGCAGAGAAGAGGGAGAGCTGTGAGCAGCGGTGGAGAAGGGGGGGCATCTCCCCCCTCCTTCTCTCACCTTAGGGGGCTCTCCCTCCCTTGCTGTCCCCTCCACAACTAATGTCCGGGTGGCTGGCGCAGCGGGCGGGACTTACCTCCGTCTCGCTCCAGAGCCGGAAGTTCGGGTCCTGCAGCCGCTGCTTTGGTCTGGACTAGACCAGAGTAGCGGCAAATCCATCCGGCGCTGCGACGAGACGCAGGTAAGTCCCACCCGCCGCTGCCAGCCACTGAGCCACCCGGACATTAGTTGTGGAGGGGAGAGCAAGCGAGGGAGAGCCCCCTAAGGTGAGAGAAGGAGGGGGGAGATGGCCCCCTTCCTCACTGCTGCTCACAGCTCTCCCTCCACTGCGCTGCTCCCTTCATGCTGGGGGACATCTAACTACATATTCTGGGGACATATACCCCTGGCTACATATACCGGGGACATATACCCCCTGTAATGTATTAGACTGAACCAGACTCAGCGGCTCAATCCTAGGCTAGGAGAGCTGGTGCCGGTGCACTCCTCCACGCAGGTACATCACCCCTGCACCACACAGTGATACTTGAATTAATTAGAAGGAGGCACTCCACAGGCTTGAACTTGCGTTCAGTTTATTGCATGTCGATACACTACATGTTTCGGACACCTGATGAAGGGCGGAGCCCGAAACATGTAGTGTATCGACATGCAATAAACGGAACGCAAGTTCAAGACATATACCCCCTGCCTACATATACTGGGCACATATAACCCCTGCCTACACATACTGGGGACACATACCCCCTGCCTACACATACTGGGGACACATACCCCCTGCCTACACATACTGGGGACACATACCCCCTGCCTACACATACTGGGCACATATATCCCCAGCTACATACAGTGGTGTGAAAAACTATTTGCCCCCTTCCTGATTACTTATTCTTTTGCATGTTTGTCACACTTAAATGTTTCTGCTCATCAAAAACTGTTAACTATTAGTCAAAGATAACATAATTGAACACAAAATGCAGTTTTAAATGATGGTTTTTATTATTTAGTGAGAAAAAAAACTCCAAATCTACATGGCCCTGTGTGAAAAAGTGATTGCCCCCCCTTGTTAAAAAATAACTTAACTGTGGTTTATCACACCTGAGTTCAATTTCTGTAGTCACCCACAGGCCAGATTACTGCCACACCTGTTTCAATCAAGAAATCACTTAAATAGGAGGTATCTGACACAGAGAAGTAGACCAAAAGCACCTCAAAAGCTAGACATCATGCCAAGATCCAAAGAAATTCAGGAACAAATGAGAACAAAAGTACTGTAATTGAGATCTATCAGTCTGGTAAAGGTTATAAAGCCATTTCTAAAGCTTTGGGACTCCAGCGAACCAAAGTGAGAGCCATTATCCACAAATGGCAAAAACATGGAACAGTGAAGAACCTTCCCAGGAGTGGCCGGCCGACCGACCGACCAAAATTACCCCAAGAACGCGGAGAAAACTCATCCGAGAGGCCACAAAAGACCCCAGGACAACATCTAAAGAACTGCAGGTCTCACTTGCCTCAATTAAGGTCAGTGTTCATGACTCCACCATAAGAAAGAGACTGGGCAAAAACGGCCTGCATGGCAGATATCCAAGGCGCAAACCACTTTTAAGCAAAAAGAACATTAAGACTCATCTCAATTTTGCTAAAAAAAAACATCTCAATGATTGCCAAGACTTTTGGGAAAATACCTTGTGGACCAACAAGACAAAAGTTGAATTTTTTTGGAAGGTGTGTGTCCCATTACATCTGGCGTAGAAGTACCACAGCATTTCAGCAAAAGAACATCATACCAACAGTAAAATATGGTGGTGGTAGTGTGATGGTCTGGGGTTGTTTTGCTGCTTCAGGACCTGGAAGACTTGCTGTGATAGATGGCTGGACATTCTCCTTCAGGATTTTTTGGTAGACAGTAGAATTCATGGTTCCATCTGTTCATCAACTCAAGCTGAAGTGAGCTTGGGTGCTGCAGCAGGACAATGACCCAAAACACACCAGCAAATCCACCTCTGAATGGCTGAAGAAAAACAAAATGAAGACTTTGGAGTGGCCTAGTCAAAGTCCTGACCTGAATCCTATTGAGATGTTGTGGCATGACCTTAAAAAGGTGGTTCATGCTAGAAAACCCTCAAATAAAGCTGAATTACAACAATTCTGCAAAGATGAGTGGGCCAAAATTCCTCCAGAGCGCTGTAAAAGACTCGTTGCAAGTTATCGCAAACGCTTGATTGCATTTATTGCTGCTAAGGGTGGCCCAACCAGTTACTAGGTTCAGGGGGCAATTTCTTTTTCACAAAAGGCCATGTAGGTTTTGAGTTTTTTTTCTCACTAAATAATAAAAACCATCATTTAAAACTGCATTTTGTGTTCAATTATGTTATCTTTGACTAATAGTTAACGGTTTTTAATGAGCAGAAACATTTAAGTGTGACAAACATGCAAAAGAATAAGAAATCAGGAAGGGGGCAAATAGTTATTCACACCACTGTATACTGGGCACATATACCCCCTGCCGACATATACCCCTGCCTGCATATACTGGGCACATATACCCCCTGACTACACATACTGGTCACATATACCCCTGGCTACCTGTTCTGTGGACATCTCTACCCCTGGCAACCTGTTCTGGGGACATCTCTACCGCTGGCCACCTATTCTGGGGACACCTATAGACCTGAGGCTACCTATTTTTGGGGAACCACTGCTGTCGGATTGAGTGTATTTTGGGGAACTGCTGCCAGGTGAGAGGTGTCTACCATATTAACCACTTGAGGACCTAGGGCTTTCTACCCCTTAAGGACCGGCCACTTTTTTTCCATTCAGACCACTGCAGCTTTCACGGTTTATTGCTCGCTCATACAACCTACCACCTAAATGAATTTTAGCTCCTTTTCTTGTCACTAATAAAGCTTTCTTTTGGTGCTATTTGATTGCTCCTGCGATTTTTACTTTTTATTATATTCATCAAAAAAGACATGAATTTTGGCAAAAAAATGATTTTTTTTAACTTTCTGTGCTGACATTTTTCAAATAAAGTAAAATTTCTGTATACATGCAGCGCGAAAAATGTGGACAAACATGTTTTTGATAAAAAAAAACCCCATTCAGTGTATATTTATTGGTTTGGGTAAAAGATATAGCGTTTACAAACTATGGTGCAAAAAGTGAATTTTCCCATTTTCAAGCATCTATGACTTTTCTGACCCCCTGTCATGTTTCATGAGGGGCTAGAATTCCAGGATAGTATAAATACCCCCCAAATGACCCCATTTTGGAAAGAAGACATCCCAAAGTATTCACTGAGAGGCATAGTGAGTTCATAAGAAGATATTATTTTTTGTCACAAGTAAGCGGAAAATGACACTTTGTGAAAAAAAAAAAAAAAAAGTTTCCATTTCTTCTAACTTGTGACAAAAAAAAGGAAATCTGCCACGGACTCACCATGCCCCTCTCTGAATACCTTGAAGGGTCTACTTTCCAAAATGGGGTCATTTGTGGGATGTGTTTACTGTCCTGACATTTTGGGGGGTGCTAAATTGTAAGCACCCCTGTAAAGCCTAAAGGTGCTCATTGGACCCCTTAGCGCGGTTAGGCTGCAAAAAAGTGCCACCCATGTGGTATTGCCGTACTCAGGAGAAGTAGTATAATGTGTTTTGGGGTGTATTTTTACACATACCCATGCTGGGTGGGAGAAATATCTCTGTAAATGACAATTTGTTAATTTTTTTTACACACAATTGTCCATGTACAGAGATCTTTCTCCCACTCAGCATGGGTATGTGTAAAAATACACCCCAAAACACATTATACTATTTCTCCTGTGTACGGCGATACCACATGTGTGGCACTTTTTTGCACCCTAACTGCGCTAAAGGGCCCAAAGTCCAATGAGTACCTTTAGGATTTCACAGGTCATTTTGAGAAATTTCGTTTCAAGACTACTCCTCACGGTTTAGGGCCCCTAAAATGCCAGGGCAGTATAGGAACCCCACAAATGACCCCATTTTAGAAAGAAGACACCCCAAGGTATTCCGTTAGGAGTATGCTGAGTTCATAGAAGATTTTATTTTTTGTCACAAGTTAGCGGAAAATGACACTTTGTGAAAAAACACAATTAAAATCAATTTCCGCTAACTTGTGACAAAAAATAAAATCTTCTATGAACTCGCCATACTACTAACGGAATACCTTGGGGTGTCTTCTTTCTAAAATGGGGTCATTTGTGGGGTTCCTATACTGCCCTGGCATTTTAGGGGCCATAAACCGTGAGGAGTAGTCTTGAAACGAAATTTCTCAAAATGACCTGTGAAATCCTAAAGGTACTCATTGGACTTTGGGCCCTTTAGCGCAGTTAGGGTGCAAAAAAGTGCCACACATGTGGTATCACCGTACTCGGGAGAAGTAGTACAATGTGTTTTGGGGTGTATTTTTACACATACCCATGCTGGGTGGGAGAAACACCTCTGTAAATGACAATCTTTTGATTTTTTTTACACACAATTGTCCATTTACAGCGGTATTTCTCCCACCCAGCATGGGTATGTGTAAAAATACACCCCAAAACACATTGTACTACTTCTCCCGAGTACGGCGATACCACATGTGTGGCACTTTTTTGCACCCTAACTGCGCTAAAGGGCCCAAAGTCCAATGAGTACCTTTAGGATTTCACAGGTCATTTTTGTTTCAAGACTACTCCTCACGGTTTAGGGCCCCTAAAATGCCAGGGCAGTATAGGAACCCCACTAATGACCCCATTTTAGAAAGAAGACACCCCAAGGTATTCCGTTAGGAGTATGGTGAGTTCATAGAAGTTTTTATTTTTTGTCACAAGTTAGCGGAAAATGACACTTTGTGAAAAAACACAATTAAAATCAATTTCCGCTAACTTGTGACAAAAAATAAAATCTTCTATGAACTTACCATACCGTCTTCAGGGCTCCACTTCCCGGCCGCCTCTGTGCGTTAGGCGGTCGGGAAGTGGTTAAGGGGGCATTCTGCCTATTTATGTGAAATGCTGTCTATTTATGTGCCTCATGACAGCTGAATTTGTCTTGTTGGGGGCCTCATGGTTACTGAATTTGTCTTGTTGGGGGCCTCATGATTTGTTGGGGGCCTCATGATCGCTGAATTTGTCTTGTTGGGGGCCTCATGATTGCTGAATTTGTCTTGATGGGGGGGGCTCATGATTGCTGAATTTGTCTTGGAACATGCTGGAAGGTACATATTGAGGGAGGGAGGGTGGGTGAGCCTGCTAACTTCCTGTACATTTGGCTCCACCCATACC
Source organism: Hyperolius riggenbachi (assembly GCF_040937935.1). Taxonomy (NCBI): domain Eukaryota; kingdom Metazoa; phylum Chordata; class Amphibia; order Anura; family Hyperoliidae; genus Hyperolius; species Hyperolius riggenbachi. The sequence continues at coordinate 90,844,763 of NC_090657.1, forward strand.
CACATTATATGGTCACGTCTCTTTTTTGGCGCTGCGCACGCCGCAGCCTTCACCTTAGGGGGTGCATTAATAGTCTTTGTCCCCGGGCGCTGAAAGCCCTAGCTACGCCTCTGGCCCACGCAGCACTGATCAGCGAAAAATCCCCTGGTCCTTAAGTGGTTAAGGTAGCCACTAATGGTCCAATTTCTATCGAAATATCGTTCGAGCGATCAGAAATTCTTATCGGAAGAAAAATTGTTCACTACACCATCATCGAACCAATCTTTGCTTCCAGTCTATCACAACTAACTAGAAAATCCAAAATTTGGTGTGACCAAAATCCAGTCGGACAACTATCAATTACGAATGATTATAAAAATAGTGCCCATGAATGGAGAATATTTACAATCCGATTAGAATTTCTGATCGCTCAAACGATTTTTCGCTAGAAATTTGACCGTTAGTGGCCACTAACAATCCAATTTCTAGCGAAAAATCGTTTGAGCGATCAGAAATTCTGTTCGGAAGTGAAATCGTTTACTACACCATCAACAAATTAACCACTTGAGGACCCACCCTTTACCCCCCCTTAAGGACCAGCGCTGTTTGTTTGGATCTGTGCTGGGTGGGCTCTGCAGCCCCCAGCACAGATCCGCGGCCACACAGAGCGATCAGATCGCCCCCCTTTTTTTCCCCCCTATGGGGATGATGTGCAGGGGGGGTCTGATCGCTCCTACCTGCAGGCATGTTGCGGGGGGGGCACCTCAAAGCCCCCCTCCGCGGCGACATTCTCCCCCCTCCCTCTCCTACCTGCTCCCCCGGGAGATCTGGGTTGCACAGGACGCTATCCGTCCTGTGCAGCCAGTGACAGGACGTCCCCTGTCACATGGCGGCAATCCCCAGCCGCTGATTGGCCGGGGATCGCCGATCTGCCTTACGGCGCTGCTGCGCAGCAGCGCCGTACAAATGTAAACAAAGCGGATTATTTCCGCATGTGTTTACATTTAGCCTGCGAGCCGCCATCGGCGGCCCGCAGGCTATTCACGGAGCCCCCCGCCGTGAATTGACAGGAAGCAGCCGCTCGCACGAGCGGCTGCTTCCTGATTAATCAGCCTGCAGCTGGCGACGCAGTACTGCGTCGCTGGTCCTGCAGCTGCCACTTTGCCGACGCACGGTATAAGCGTGCGGTCGGCAAGTGGTTAATCTTTGCTTCCTGTCTATCACAACCAACAAGAAAATCCAAATTTTGGATCGACAAAAATCCAATTGGATGACTGATTTTATAATTGTATGTAATCGACTGTGTCCATCAATGAAGATTATTTACAACCAATCCGATCAGAATTTCTGATCGCTCGAATGATTTGTCACTAGAAATTGGACCGTTAGTGGCCACCTTTAGGGCTCTGGCACACAGAGCGTTTTGCGGGTCGTTAAAACTTTCATATATGTGCAATAAAATCGTGGTAAAATTGGCGTGATCACTATTTTTTGAAAAATCATTATTTTGCAAGTCTATGGAAGCATTTTTTTTTTAAATTAAAACTACCTGCAAAACACTCTCCTGTGGCAGGGCTCTCCTAGGTCCCTGGTAGCCTAGTCCTCCTCCCTCCCCTTCTTTTTTAGATTGACAGCAAAATGCAAAGCAGAAGTGGATAAGTATCTTTAACCTTTCCCTGTTCCTGCAATGATTGCAGAGCTTTGACTTGCTCCTCATACAGACTCTGGCAGGCATTTCATTGGATGCAATAAAAAAAAGTCAAATCCATTCCACATTTTAATTTTTGAATAGCATACAAAGTTTACAGAGAGTCACATAAAGTATATTATGCAGGTTATAGAAACAGTATTGCTCATATTATACACCTAGCATATACATTGGCTGTATAATGCCCATGCCTGATTCTATGGGCGGGGAAAGTAGGTCATTGCATCGGTGGGGGGGGGGTTGAGTGGAAGCAATGTGCTTATTGGAAGCTTTCACTCACCTCCCGGGGTCCACGTGCCGCATGTCTTTCCTGGTTCTAAGAGTCCTATAACAAGGTAACAGCACCCCCTGTGATGACATGATGGAATTTGGTGTTAGGGTAAGATTATGCTCGGGAAGGGGGGATGCTTTGGGTGGAAAGTTAAAGGCAATGGGGTGTCAGTAATTAGAAAACAGGAGTTAATGTTAGGCATTTGGATAGCCAATAGTTAGAATTTCAGATGACCAATATTTTATCGACATTACCCAGCGTCCAAGCAAACAGGTGCTCCTATAAAACATACTCCTGGCCTACCTCATCTTTGTAGCACCCAACAGAGTCCCTTGTGCAGGACATTGAGCGCAGCAGAGAAGGGTGCCAGTGTATGGGAAATATTTCACATTATTAAATGGTTACTGTTTCCTGCATTGAAATACATTTTAAGAAGTCATTCCATCACCTCTATGGACGGATAGACATGCACCATTCTGAATATGTAAAGATGCGAACAGACGCAGCCTAAAGGTGGCCACACACAATGCAATCTGACTGTACAATTTTTATACACTTACCAACATCCATGTAATATAACACCAATAGATTCACTGTGACTTGGATATATTTTTCATACTACATAAATGTGGCAAGATTGGTGATTGATTGTACAGTGAGATTGCATAGTGAGTGGCCAGCTTTACAGGTAATGGGGGGTAGATGCTACATGCAGGGGTAGATTGGCTGTTCTTAATAATATGACCATAATAAATAGCGAGACCTACATTTTTGTTTTGTTTTATATATGTTACGGCCAGAACCCGAAGTTGGCCAGAACTAGAAGTGGCCGGCCACTTCGGGTTCTGGCCGGCCAATGTGCGAACTGGCCGCTGCGCTGCGGCCAATGTGAGAAATGCAACAATTCCTGTAAGGTTAATGTTATGTTGTGGCCGCAGTGCAGCGGGCAAATGTATCACATCTTACTTTATTCAATGAAATTAAGCCGCCGGCTTTTTCTCTGCCTCTCTCCTCCCCCCCGCCTCTCTCTCCTCCTCCCCCCGCCTCTCTCGCTCTCCTATAGGCAGCCGGGCGGGGACACGCGTGTCCCCTCCAGAGTCGTTCGTCGCGGCAGGGGAATCCTGCCGTTCTTGCAGAGCGGGTGCTGGCAGAAGCAATTTCTGCAGCCTCCCCGCTCTGCTCTCCTGCCGCGAGGAACGACTCTCGGGGACACGCGTGTCCCCTCCGGCTGGCCATAAGAGAAGGAGAGAGAGGCGGGGGGGGGAGGAGAGAGGCAGAGAAAAAGCCGGCGGCTTAATTTCATTGAATAGATGGTCACACACTACCGAATAGGTGAGGTACCAGGGAAACACAATCACACACTTGCGTCCAGAAGGACATAACCCTATAGGTACAAAATAGTAAAAATTATAATTTTACTGTATCACTAAAAGTTTTAAAATTGGAGGTATTCGGTTTCAGAATCCCTCACTGTGTGGGCTTCAGATGAGTATCTGTTGTCAGAGTGTGGGGGTCTTTGCTGATCCCCCTTATCCCATAGCGAAAAGTCTCATGGGAAGGTGTAGCTATCCCACACTCCTGTGACCACTGACCACACAGTGTGTGTTTTGCTCGGGGACAGTAGAGATAACCTGATCAAGAATATAGCTGATCTGGTTCAACCACCAACTATCGAGTCCCCTCACACACTGACCCAATGACGGATGGGAGCAGCTCTGACTGGGGCTTATATGATGATGGGGGGTATTGTGTAATATATGTAAATAATTGATGTAGGTTATGTAATATATGTACAGCACGCTTTCTGATGAAGCCTCTTGGTGAAACATGCACATGTTAAAGTCTTTGTACAGCACCTAGCACTTTATGTTTGTATATACCCATCCGTCATTGGGTCAGTGTGTGAGGGGACTCGATAGTTGGTGGTTGAACCAGATCAGCTATATTCTTGATCAGGTTATCTCTACTGTCCCCGAGCGACACAGACACACTGTGTGGTCAGTGGTCACAGGAGTGTGGGATAGCTACACCTTCCCATGAGACTTTTCGCTATGGGATAAGGGGGATCAGCAAAGACCCCCACACTCTGACAACAGATAGTCATCTGAAGCCCACACAGTGAGGGATTCTGAAACCGAATACCTCCAATTTTAAAACTTTTAGTGATACAGTAAAATTATAATTTTTACTATTTTGTACCTATAGGGTTATGTCCTTCTGGACGCAAGTGTGTGGTTTCATTGAATAAAGTAAGATGTGATACATTTGCCCGCTGCGCTGCGGCCACAACATAACATTAACCTTACAGGAATTGTTGCATTTCTCACATTGGCCGCAGCGCAGCGGCCAGTTCGCACATTGGCCGGCCAGAACCCGAAGTGGCCGGCCACTTCTAGTTCTGGCCAAACTTTGGGTTCTGGCCGTAACATATATAAACCTGCATAGCAACCTTTTTTTCATACATCAGGTGACTTGGCGGCTGATCGACCATCCGATTTGATTATTATAAACTGAATCAGATGTAAATCGGTGCTGCTAAGTGCAAGCCTAATCGACGATGTGATCAGTTTCGAGATTGTTTGCATGAATCGGTCAGACATGCTGCAAGATGTAGGGCCGACTTGCTTGATCGGATATGTTGCGGATATGGGGTGCTATCCGAACGAGTGATGAAATCCCTGACGCTGCTCCCCTAATGTGTAACTCTTTCCTGACCGCCTAACGCCATCGTGAAGGTGGCAGCCCCAGGGCCAATAACGCCGAAAGGTGTCAAGTCCTGGGGCGGGATTATAAGGAGATCGCACGCCAATGTGCACGCACCCCCGCTTGAGTGACAGAGCTCCGCTCCATCATCAGTCTCCCAGCAGTGATCGCCACTAGCAGACTGTTAGATGGCGAAACTGCTGTCCATTCACATTGTACAGGGCTGCAATCTATGGCAGCGCAGTACTGGGAACAGGCCTGTCACTCGGCTGCCCCCTGGAAAGGCTCCAAATCGCGATCCCCCCTCTCATAGGCTGATGCTTATGAGAGAGGATTGCTGTGATTGGCTAGTGAGGGGGGGGGGGGGGGGGAGGAGAGAAAAATAAATTTAAAAAAAGTAATTTTCAATTCAAATAAATTAATAAAAAAAGTAAAGCCTGCAGCAGCAATCAGAGCCCACAAACAGAAAGCTCTGTTGGTGGGTAGAAAGGGGGGGAGGGGGGGGGATTCACTTGTGTGCCAAGTTGTATGGCTCTGCAGTGAACTATTAATGCGGCAGAGCACTAAATTGTAAAAAATAGCCCGGTGACTAGGGGGTGTAAGCCTATGGTCCTGAACCGCTATACATTACCTGTCAGTGTCTAGGCAACACGTGCCCTACGTGGTTGCCTAGTAAGGGCGGGCGTGTGTGTGTGAGACGTCACACATTCCCCCATGTTACTAGGCGTGGTTACATGGGGCGTGCATGTATGGACAGCAGAGGGAGCCTTGCATTCATAGTCTATGAGATCTGCAGATCCTCATACACACCTTGTTTAACTGACATTCATCTGCATATCTGACAATCATCTGCAGATTTGAAAATCCATCCTGGTGGATCTGATCTGTAGATAAATGTCTGTTAAACAAGGTGTGTATGATGATCTGCAGATATCATAGACTATGAATGCATTTTGCAGGAACAGATCTTTTGCAGATACTGATCTTTTGAATGTCTACAGCATCTTTGTGTGCAGCATCTTGCAAAGATTTCTGTCTGATGGGGAGTTCAGCGCCATAGAATAGACTGTGTAGAGTATGGCTCTCATACTACATGGAAGGGGGTAAGATTGGTCTGTGATCTTTCATTTTCCAAAGACTATGGTCTGATGTGTGTATGAGCCTTTAGAGACACAGGCTCAGCAGGAGTTGGGCAACTGGTATTATTTTAAAAGGAAAAATCCATATCCTTAGTTTAGGTTCCCTTTAGGGATGGATTTATCTTAAAGGAAAGAGAAAGTGATATGAGATAGACATGTGTATGTACAGTGCCAAGCACATAAATAACTATGCTGTTTTACTTTTTTTCTTTCTCTGCCTGAAAGAGTTAAATATCAGGTATGTAAGTGGCTGACTCTGTAGTCACTTCCTGTCTGAGTCAGGACTGTGTGACCCTCACTGATGAGAAATTCCCCTTGTTATCTCTTTCTTGCTCTCAGAAGCCATTTTCTGCTAGGAAACTGTTTTATACTTGGAATTTCTTATCAGTGAGGGTCACACTGTAGTCACTTCCTGTCTGAGTCAGAACTGAGTCAGCCACTTACATACCTGATTAACTCTTTCAGAAAGAAAAAAAAAAAAAGGAACACCACATAGTATTTGTGTGATAGGCACTGTACATACACAGGTCTATCTCATGTCACTTCAGGTATCCTTTAACATACATAACAGTAAAAGCAGAAGCTTGTGTACTTACAGGAGGCAAACTGCCAGGTGCAGCTCCACAGCTGAATGTTCATTTGTTTCTGGATTAGAAAAAAAAGGGTCTTATTTACAATGTGTTATACTAAAAAATCGCTAAATTAAATGATCACTGTGAAACACGGTAACATTTGAAAAGTATACATACAAAATGTACCTTTCTTCCCAAGTTAAATGGACTATAAATGACTTTTTCCCCTTATGTTGCTGTCACTTTACGTAGGTAGTAAAAAAAAAGCAGACCGATTTTGGACTAGACCATCTTCTTATGGATGATTCTCCATATCTATATTGCCAAAAGACAGTTGTAATGCCCAGTGAGGGTGCAGCTGCACACAACAGTCCATGACGTACTAAGAGACAAGACTCAGAACATTTATATTGCACTTTTCTTCAGGCGGACTCGAAGCGCCAGAGCTGTATCCACTAGGGTGCACTCAGTGGGCAGTAGCAGCGTTAGGGAGTCGTGCCCAAGGTCTCCTTACTGCATTGGTGATGGCTAACGCAATCTTCTCAATCTTACTGTCACAACAAGTGGCAGCCTACCAGGCGGGGGTGAAGGAGAGGGAAGGGGTTACGTGCAGTGTGGGCCCTAAGGTGGGCGTGCATTTGCAGCGATCGGACGGCTGCGCACAGCAGGGGAGGGGGGGGGGGGGGGTCCTAAAAAGAATGGAGCACTCCCTGGAAAGGATCTGCACAAAAATTCTGGCCACCCTACTTGTCTGAATGCTATTTTGGTAGTTGGGCTGAGCAACTACCCTTCATTAGGTGCTTTTATAAATTGAGAAATACCCGAGAATCCTCCATAAAGAGATGAACTAGTCCAAAATCTGTCTGTTTTTTCACTACCTCCTGTAAGTGACAGCAAGATACGGAAAAAAAATTTATAATGCATATTTACTCTCAGGGAAAATATACTTTTTTTTTTTTTTTTAGTAGATTTCACATTTTCCCATTTTTTGCACTAGTTCTCCTTTAAAAAAAAAAAAAAAAAAAAAAGCTATACATTCCCTTTACTTTGGTAAATGAGATGCTGATAATTTAAGTTTTAATGCAACACTTATGCAGCTTGGAATTGGTCAGATTTATTCTACGGTTTACATTCATAAGATTTAATGAAAAAAGGAATAATGATGCTGGCACAATTGTGTTAAAATTGTAGAATTTGTTACATTGTTGCTCATTGCCTCCAGCACTTGTCACTTTGCTATATGCTTCTCAGAGACTGATTGTTCTGTCTCATCACCCCACAGGGCCAAGCGGATCTCCTCAAACATGCCAAGAATGAAGCTGTGGACCACGTCAGACAGATCCACCACGCCGGGCAATCGTGTGGGATAAGCCAGGACAGCTACCATTCTCCCTCCCCTGATGTGTTTAGGCCAAGAGGAGCCCTGGAGCCCATCCCTGAAACTGACACCGGGGGGAGCACCGGCTCTTGAAGATGCACTCAGATGCCAGCATAGAACCTAACCCCTTGCATGGCAGACCCCTCTGCAGAATATTGCTGTGCAGTGTGTTGCAGATGTGTCACTCAGCTACAGGGTAAATGTTAGGATCACCCCACTTAGTGGCCCCCATTACCACCATCCCTTAAGACACATTGTGACATTTCCTGCAGAACCAATCTGTGGATTTCTGAAAGATGCTTGATTGGATACACAGCAGTGCAGGACAGACTTAGAAGACATACAATTTATTTTTGTGCACTTACAGAACCAGCCTCACTTCCCCTCAGTCTGCACCTTTCCCAAAGCAGTGAAGACCTGGGAGGGGAAGAGTGTATTGCTACCTCTGTTTACGTTCTCCTTGCCCCATTCTCTATGTAGTGTATGACAACACTCGTGGAATAAAAGACACTTGATTTGATCTTACAATTTGGCGTGTGTCTCTTTCTTGGAGGTCTTTGCCTTTCCATTAAGAATACAAATCACTTAGCTTAAGGCTCAATGGGTGGGTCTGTCACACCTGCCTGGATTACATCATCCTGCTGCAAAGGAGGAATGTTCAGATAGCTCTCTGAGATAATTGTCCACCATATTAAGTTGCGTACACATGCACTACTGCCGCCAACGACGGGTCTGTCAGACCCTCCCGCTGGGTGGACGTTCAGCCGACAGTAGCACATGTGTACGCACTGTCGGCGGACTGATAAGGCTGTTTCTGAATGTCCGCCCAGCGGGAGGGTCTGACGGACCCGTCGTTGGTGGCTGAAATGTGTGTATACGCACCTTAATGAAATGTTAACACTAATGGCTAAATCAACAAATGGTTTCTCTTACCTCTTCAGGTGGCCATTAACAATGCAAATTTTAGTAAACGATCATATATTTGATACAAACATTCAGAAAGAAAGAGAAAAAAAAATCTTATTTAATCTATTCTCAGCATTACAGAATCCAAACTATTCCGAATATCATGTGGTTCAATCAGTTCTTCAACTGGTTAAGGTTCTTGGCCATAGAATATACATACATGATTGAAAGCTTCTGCCTGTCACCAAAGTTTATGCACACACACCTGCTCAAAAGTTATTAATTGCTTCTATAGCAAATTGCAATTAATAAAAAAAATTAGAGGGTAAAAAAAAGTTAAGTAACAAGGTCAAAGTAGATAATAAAGTGGTTGCTTTTTCAGTGAAATTGTAACCCTTTACTAGCTCATAACACCAGTATACCTGTACCTTTTTATACACCTTTAACCACTTCAGGACTCAGCCTTTACTCCCCCCCCCCCCCCCTTAAGGACCAGCGCTGATTTTGCTGATCTGTGCTGGGTGGGCTCTACAGCCCCCAGCACACATCAAACAGGCAGAGCGACCAGATCGCCCCCCTTTTTTCCCCACTAGGGGGATGATGTGCTGGGGGGGTCTGATCGCTCCTGCCTGCGTGTGGCTGGCTGGCAGGGGGAGGGGGGGCACCTCAAAGCCCCCTCCACCGCAGGATTCTCCCTCTCCTCCCTCCCCCGGAGATCGGAGGCTGCACAGGAACGGATCTGTCCTGTGCAGCCTCTAACAGGCTCCTGCCTGTCATGTGACAGTGATCCCCGGCCGCTGATTGGCCGGGGATCGCTGATCTAGTACAACGTTGCTACTGTTAGCAGCGTTGTACAAATGTAAACAAAGCGGATTATTTCCGCTTGTGTTTACATTTAGCCTGCGAGCCACGATCGGCAGCCTGCAGGTTATTCACGGAGCCCCCCGCCGTGAATTGACAGGAAGCAGCCGCTCGCGCGAGCGGCTGTTTCCTGATTAATTAGCCTGCAGCCGGTGACGCAGATGTGCGTCGCTGGCCCTGCAGCTGCCACTTTGCCGACGCACGTTATGAGTGCGTGGTCGGCAAGTGGTTAATGACTGATGTCTGTAGCGACTGGATATGATCACTAGGGCGACAGTTCAGGGCTCATTACACTACAGCTGCATTGCATTGCCACTGCCTAGTGATGCATTTGTACAGCACTGTGGCCCTTGAAAAGTCACTTTAGCAATTGCATCCAATCGCTGACATGCAGGCGAAATATAGCGAATGTGGGATCTACCATATATTCCAGCTTATAAGACGAACCCCCAACTTTTCCAGTTAAAATATAGAGTTTGGGATAAACTCGCCGTATCAGACTACCTCTCTTCCAACGCACACCAAATAAAAAATAAAGTCATCATATACTGGTGCTATGTATGAACAGATACTGGTGCTGTACTGTATGTGGTACCCAGGATAGAGGCGATTGACTGGTCAACTCTCCCTCTCCCAAAGTGGATTGGTCAGCTCTCCCTGTTTATCAGAGAGGTATGGAATAGATTGCACTGTGCCCATAAAACACGACTTTTTCGCCCTTCTGGCCCACCCTTGTATCCTATTTACCTCTTCTCTGCCTCTCAAATCTCGCACATGTGCGCCTGCACCGCTTCACTACAGTCCTCAGCAACGAGATCTGAGCGTTGGTAACAGGATAGGGCGTATCACCCGGCATCAATGACACCCTGCGTATAAGACGACCCCTGACTTTTCAGAATATTTTCTTGGGTTAAAAAGTAGTCTTATACGCCAGAATCACTTAGATGGTATAAGTAGTGCAAAAGCTATTGCTGTATCAATACTGCTGAAATGCCAAAATTGTCAGAACCCTTAAAGTGTACCCAAGGGGAACCTTGGGTCAATAGTCAAATACTTACCTAAGAACAGGGAAGCCTCTAGATCTGGAAGCTGAGCATGGACCCCCCCAAAGGAATACGACGAGAGCTTGTTGTATTCCAAGCACAAGTGCAGCGTACTGCGCCTGCCCAAGCACTACCGCCCCTGTGCCGCACTGCGCCTGCCAGAGCAGTGCACTACCACCCCTGTGCCGCACTGCGTTGGCCCGAGCACTGCCGCCCCTGTGCCGTACTGCGCCTGCCAGAGTAGTGCACTACCGCCCCTGTGCCGCACTGTGCTTGCCAGAGCAGTGCACTACCGCCCCTGTGCTGCACTGCGCTTGCCAGAGCAGTGCACTACCACCCCCGTGCCGCACTGCGCCTGCCCGAGCACTACCGCCCCTGTGCCGCACTGCGCTTGCCAGAGCAGTGCACTACCGCCCCTGTGCCGCACTGCGCTTGCCAGAGCAGTGCACTGCCGCCCCTGTGCCGCACTGCGCCTGGCAGAGCAGTGTACTGCCGCCCCTGTGCCGCACTGCACTTGCTAGAGCAGTGCACTACCGCCCCTGTGCCGCACTGCGCCTGCCCAAGCACTACCGCCCCTATGCCGCACTGCGCCTGCCCAAGCACTACCGCCTCTGTGCCGCACTGCGCCTGCCCAAGCACTACCGCCCCTGTGCCGCACTGCTTGCCAGAGCAGTGCACTACCGCCCCTGTGCTGCACTGCGCTTGCCAGAGCAGTGCACTACCACCCCCGTGCCGCACTGCGCCTGCCCGAGCACTACCGCCCCTGTGCCGCACTGCGCTTGCCAGAGCAGTGCACTACCGCCCCTGTGCCGCACTGCGCTTGCCAGAGCAGTGCACTGCCGCCCCTGTGCCGCACTGCGCCTGGCAGAGCAGTGTACTGCCGCCCCTGTGCCGCACTGCACTTGCTAGAGCAGTGCACTACCGCCCCTGTGCCACACTGCGCCTGCCCAAGCACTACCGCCCCTATGCCGCACTGCGCCTGCCCAAGCACTACCGCCTCTGTGCCGCACTGCGCCTGCCCAAGCACTACCGCCCCTGTGCCGCACTGCGCTTGCCAGAGCAGTGCACTACCGCCCCTGTGCCGCACTGCGCTTGCCAGAGCAGTGCACTACCGCCCCTGTGCCGCACTGCGCTTGCCAGAGCAGTGCACTACCGCACCTGTGCTGCACTGCGCCTGGCAGAGCAGTGTACTACCACCCCTGTGCCGTACTGCGCCTGCCAGAGCAGTGCACTACCGCCCCTATGCCGTACTGTGCTTGCCAGAGTCTGTGCACTACCATCCCTGTGCCGCACTGCGCCTGCCCAAGCACTACCACCCCTGTGCCGCACTGCGCCTGCCAGAGCAGTGTACTACCGCCCCTGTGCCGCACTGCGCTTGCCAGAGCAGTGCACTACCGCCCCTGTGCCGCACTGCGCTTGCCAGAGCAGTGCACTACCACCCCCGTGCCGCACTGCGCCTGCCCGAGCACTACCGCCCCATGTGCCGCACTGCGCCTGCCCAAGCACTACCGCCCCTGTGCCGCACTGCGCTTGCCAGAGCAGTGCACTACCGCCCCTGTGCCGCACTGCGCCTGCCAGAGCAGTGCACTGCCGCCCCTGTGCCGCACTGCGCCTGGCAGAGCAGTGTACTACCGCCCCTGTGCCGCACTGCACTTGCCAGAGCAGTGCACTACTGCCCCTGTGACGCACTGCGCTTGCCAGAGCAGTGCACTACCGCCCCTGTGACGCACTGCGCTTGCCAGAGCAGTGCACTACCGCCCCTGTGCCGTAATGCACTTGCCAGAGCAGTGCACTACCACCCCTGTGCCGCACTGCGCTTGCCAGAGCACTACCACCCCATGTGCAGCACTGCGCCTGCCTGAGCACTACCGCCCCTGTGCCGCACTGCGCCTTCCAAAGCACTACCACCCCTGTGCCGCACTGCGCCTGCCCGAGCACTACTACCCCATGTGCCGCACTGCGCCTGCCTGAGCACTACCGCCCCTGTGCTGCACTGCGCCTGCCCGAGCACTACTGCCCCATGTGCCGCACTGCGCCTGCCCGAGCACTACTGCCCCATGTGCCGCACTGCGCCTGCCTGAGCACTACCGCCCCTGTGCCGCACTGCGCCTGCCCGAGCACTACCGCCCCTGTGCAGTAAGCCAGAGCTGCTCGTTCATGAAGAGGAGTGTGGTTGCCATGGCAGGGTGGGTCCTGGGCTGTGGCAGTTGTTTGCAGAGCAGCCTGTAAAGCTTCTATACAGAGGCTTTACTCTCCTTAACCACTTGATGACCCACCCTTTACCCCCCCTTAAGGACCAGCGTGGTTATTAGTGATCTGTGCTGGGTGGGCTCTACAGCCCCCAGCACAGATCAGGGTGCAGGCAGAGAGATCAGATTGCCCCCCTTTTTTCCCCCCTATGGGGATGATGTGCAGGGGGGGTCTGATCTCTGCTGCCTGCGTGTGGCTGGCGGGGGGGGGCACCTCAAAGCCCCCCTCCGCGCCGAAATTCCCCCCTCCCTCTCCTACCTGTCCCCTACCCGGTGATCCGGGCTGCACAGGACGCTATCCGTCCTGTGCAGCCAGTGACAGGACGTCCCCTGTCACATGGCGGCGATCCCCGGCCGCTGATTGGCCGGGGATCGCCGATCTGCCTTACGGCGCTGCCAGTGGCGGACATACGGCCGTGCAGGCCGTGCCGCCGCACGAGGGCCCCTGAAGTTCCGTTTTCTTCAGGGGCCCATTAAGTATTTTTTTTTTTTTAACATTTTTTTTTTTTTTTTATATATTTTTTTTTTTTATATATTTTTTTTTAATTATTTTATTCCCCCGGGGGGCCCCCCGACTCCTATCCTCCCTCCCTCACCTCGGGGGGCCCCCCTCCCGATATGCGTGGCGGGAGAGCGAGCGAGCGAGCGGCAAATGCAGGAAATCTTCAGGGCTGTCCAGGCATCCGCTAGAGGCCCAGCCGCTTAGTCTCCAATATGTCTCCAGTTGGAGACATATTGGAGACTAAGCGGCTGGGCCTCTAGCGGATGCCTGGAGAGCCCTGAAGACTTCCTGCATTTGCCGCTCACTCTCCCGCCGCGCATATCGGGAGGGGGCCCCCCGAGGTGAGGAAGGGAGGGAGGGAGGGAGGATAGGAGTCGGGCCCCCCACCCGGATAGCTACCCACCCGGCTACCTAACCACCTACCCACCCGGCTACCTACCTACCCACCCACCCACCAGGCTTCCTACCTACCCACCCACCCACCAGGCTTCCTATCTACCCACCCGACTACCTAACCACCCACCAGGCTTCCTACCTACCTACCCACCCGGCTACCTACCCACCCACCCACCAGGCTTCCTACCTAACCACCCACCCAACTACCTAACCACCCACCCGGCTACCTACCCACCCGGCTACCTACCCACCCACCAGGCTTCCTACCTAACCACCCACCCAACTACCTAACCACCCACCTGGCTACCTACCCACCTACCCACCCGGCTACCTACCCACCCGGCTACCTACCTACCTACCCACCCGGCTACCTACCTAACCACCCACCCGGCTACCTACCTAACCACCCACCCGGCTACCTACCGGGCTAGTTACCAACCCACCCACTAAGGCTACCTACCCACCCACCAGGCTACCTACCCACCCACCAGGCTTCCTACCTACCCACCCGGCTACCTACCCACCCACCAGGCTTCCTACCTACCCACCCGGCTACCTACCTAACCACCCACCTGGCTACCTACCGGGCTAGTTACCAACCCACCCACCAGTCTACCTACCCACCCACCCGGCTACCCACGCACCCACCAGGCTACCTACCTACCTACCCACCCGGCTACCTACCTAACCACCCACCCGGCTACCTACCTAACCACCCACCCGGCTACCTACCGGGCTAGTTACCAACCCACCCACCAGGCTACCTACCTACCCACCCACCAGGCTACCTACCTAACCACCCACCTGGCTACCTACCGGGCTAGTTACCAACCCACCCACCAGGCTACCTACCTACCCACCAGGCTACCTACCTACCCACCCACCGGGCTACCTACCTACCTACCGGGCTAGTTACCCACCCACCCACCAGGCTACCTACCCACCAGGCTACCTACCCACCCACCCACCAGGCTACCAACCCACCCACCCACTAGGCTACCTATCCACCCATGGGAGCTGCGCGCCGGATGGAGGCTGGGACAGGAGGTCTGCTGCTGCAGGTGAGTAAATGTTTTTGTTTTATTTATATTAGCAGGTGTATGTTCTGGGCAGGTCTGCCACATGATTGCATGTATTTTCTTCGCTAATCTGCCGACATGATTGCATGTATTTTCTGGGCATATCTGCCGACATGATTGCACGTATTTTCTGGGCATATCTGCCGACTTGTTTGCACGTATTTTCTGGGCATATCTGCCGACTTGATTGCACGTATTTTCTGGGCATATCTGCCGACTTGATTGCACGTATTTTCTGGGCATATCTGCCGACATGATTGCACGTATTTTCTGGGCATATCTGCCAACATGATTGCACGTATTTTCTGGGCATATCTGCCGACATGATTGCACGTATTTTCTGGGCATATATGTGTATTTTCTTGAGAAAACCTGCACAATTATGTGAATTTTCTGGGGAAAGGTCACCAAAACTTGGGCCCACTGTCTTTGTGTTGCACTTTTCAAGGGAACCTGAGGTCAGAATAATATTGAGGCTGCCATATTTCTCTCCTTTTAAGCAATACCAGTTGCCTGGCTGCCGTGCTGGTCCTCTGCCTCTTATTCTTTCAACCATAGACCCTGAACAAGCATGCAGCAGGTCAGGGGTTTCTGACAATATTGTCAGAACTGAGAAGATTAGCTGCATGCTTGTTGCTGGTGTAATTCAGTTTATTACTGCAGCCAAATAGATCAGCAGGGCCGCCAGGCAACTAGTATTGTTTAAAAGGAAATAAACCCTCACCCCGGGTTCGCTTTAAGTTACAGTTAGCTCCGCCCTTATCCGGTCATTACCACGCCCATTTTTTTGCCGCGGCGTCTATCCACTATTTTATGCCGCGGCGCGCGCTGCAGGTTGTAGCCACGCCCATATTTTGACGCGGCGCGCCGCAGGTCATAGGGGGCCCACAATTACAATTTTGCACAGGGGCCCACTGCTGGCTGTGTCCGCCACTGGGCGCTGCTGCGCAGCAGCGCCGTACAAATGTAAACAAAGCGGATTATTTCCGCTTGTGTTTACATTTAGCTTGCGAGCCGCCATCGGCGGCCCGCAGGCTATTCACGGAGCCCCCCCGCCGTGATTTGACAGTAAGCAGCCGCTCGCACGAGCGGCTACTTCCTGATTAATCAGCCTGCAGCTGGCGACGCAGTACTGCGTCGCTGGTCCTGCAGCTGCCACTTTGCCGACGCACGCTATAAGCGTGCGGTCGGCAAGTGGTTAAAGAGAACCTGAACTGAAAATAAAAATGTCAAAATAACCCTATAGAGGTCATACTTGCCTCCCATATAGTCTGCTCATCAATCTCTTCCTCCTCCTCCTCTGCATCCCATGTTAACACTGATCGAAGGAATTCTCTGTCCTCCATTTTGAAAATAGCCATTACCTTGTACCGGCTTCCTGGTCAGCACACTGTTAAACAGTTATATCGCCCACTTGAGCCATAGGGAAACATGGACATTACCTTGTTGTAACTGACAGCAACTGGTATATTTAAGTTCTGACAAAATGTTGTCAGAACTGGAAGGGATCACTGTAAGAAGAAAATGGTGAGCTTCTGAGAGGAACTGACAGTGAGGTAAGTATGCAATATTCATTTGCAGCTACATCATGTGTTTATTTTAAAATAAATTTTACTCAGTTCAGGTTCCCTTTAAGTATTTGATTATTTTTTTTACCCGAGTGTCCCCTTGGGTTCAAATAAGGGGTTAAGGAAATGATTAGTGATGTTCAGGATCTTCTGTAACCACCATCTTTCACATAATACAATTTATATTTGATCAAAAATACAATGGTTTCCTAAATAGTACTGGATACCAATAATGGGCACCTTTAGAGATACCAGTTCAGTAGAACAACACTAACTCGTAAAAGAAGCAGTAACAGGCTAGAGCTATGCTTGGTAAATTGGAAAGTTCATGATGTATCTGACATTCTGTACAATTCCCATTCACATCAGTCTAGGTGGAGAGATTTAAAATGGGACCCTGGCAGCCAGGAAAAAACTTTTCTTCATGAATTATCACTGTTTACTTATTCTCTACCTTAGCCATAAGGAAAGATTATTCATGAGATAAGGGCCCATATGCAATTAACTTTCTCCTGAGTTCTGTCCTGAAATTCTCACACCATGTCAATAAAATGCCTTGTAAAAGCTCTTTCACACTTAGACGTTGCGTTTGATGCAACGTTATGGTCGCACAACATGCCCCTAACACAATGCATGTGGGTTTTGAAGTTGGACGTTGCTTTAACCACTTGAGGACCCACCCTTTACCCACCCCCCACCCCCCTTAAGGACCAGCGCTGTTTGTTGTGATCTGTGCTGGGTGGGCTCTGCAGCCCCCAGCATAGATCAGGGTGCACGCAGAGCGATCAGATCGCCCCCTTTTTTCCCCCCTATGGGGATGATGTGCAGGGGGGGTCTGATCGCTCCTGCGTGCAGGCTAGTTGCGGGGGGGGGGCACCTCAAAGCCCCCCTCCGCGGCGACATTCACCCCCCTCCCTCTCCTACCTCTCCCCCCGGTGATCCGGGCTGCACAGGACGCTATCCGTCCTGTGCAGCCAGTGACAGGACGTTCCCTGTCACATGGCGGCGATCCCCGGCCGCTGATTGGCCGGGGATCGGCGATCTGCCTTACGGCGCTGCTGCGCAGCAGCGCCGTACAATGTAAACAAAGCGGATTATTTCCACTTGTGTTTACATTTAGCCTGCGAGCCGCCATCGGCGGCCCGCAGGCTATTCACGAAGCCCCCCGCCGTGAATTGACAGGAAGCAGCCGCTCGCGCGAGCGGCTGCTTCCTGATTAATCAGCCTGCAGCTGGCGACGCAGTACTGCGTCGCTGGTCCTGCAGCTGCCACTTTGCCGACGCACGGTATAAGCGTGCAGTCGGCAAGTGGTTAAAGTACGTTATGTGTATCGCGGTGCGCCGTTTTCGTCACATACTGATGGAACGAAAACCAAAGGAGGAGGAGAGGCTAGCACCGATCGATATTCTCAAAGCTTAAACTATATCAAAGGTGTATATATACAAACACTGTGTGCAGAAAGGGAATAGTATATGACTATAATGAATAATTGACAAGACTTTTCCCCATAAACACCGCACCACAGCTGGTTAGAAAAACACCCCCCTCTCCAGTGGTTTGGTAAGCCTCCCCTACTGGCACTCGTTGCACTTTTCTTTTGGCTGGCGCCGTCCAGCCTGATGGTTACTTACTTGTCTTATGGTTTTATTGTTGCTCTGTCTCTCCCTATCCACCATCTCCAGCACAATTTTCCGGGCACTAGCACTTTAGCACTAGCACTTTAGTTTATTGGTTGTGAGTTGTCAATTGTGCACTTTAGCTTACTGATTCCAATGAGTCGTACCTTTATTACATTACAGTGGGTTACAGTGGAAGGTGTGTTATATTACTCATCTAATTAAGATATGTTCATGATTTATGGTGAGTAATATAACACACCTTCCACTGTAACCCACTGTAATGTAATAAAGGAATCATTGGAATCAGTAAGCTAAAGTGCACAATTGACAAATCACAACCAATAAACTAAAGTGCTGGTGAATGAGGATGCCCCCTGTGTGCACAGAATTGTGTACACATCAAGGCATGCCTGGAAAAATGTGCTGGAGGAGGTGGATAGGGAGAGAAAGAGCAACAATGAAACCATAAGAATGGCGTGAAACAAGTAACCATCAGGCTGGACGGCGCCAGCCAAAAGAAAAGTGCAAAGAGTGCCAGTAGGGGAACTCATGGAGGAGCATGTGACCAAACCACTGGAGAGGGGGGTGGAAGTGCGGTGTGCCCTGGGAGAGCCTCATTACTCATCTAATTAGGATATGTTCATGATTTATGGTGTGTACCCTGGATATTCATTTTAATTGTTTTTATTGTGGAACCTTATTATGATACAATAAAAGCTTTTTGGTATTTTTCTAACCAGCTGTGGTGCGGTGTTTATGGGGAAAGGCCTTGTCAGTTATTCATGATGGAACAAAAATGGCGCATGCATCACCTTTAAAAAAAAACAAAAAAAACATTACTGAGCATGTGCAAACAGTCCAACGCAGCTAATAACGCTTCTAACGCACAGCATGCAGCACTTTCTAAATATTGCTACACGTTACAAGGCAACGTGAGCACTGTGAATGTCACACATACTTTGTGTTGCTGTGCGTTTGTCTGCATTATTACTTTTTATCACGTGCGACTTTAACGTTGCACTATGAAAGCAGCCTAAACCAGCAGCATACAAGAACATACTCTAAATAATGTTAGTACTTTTTCACCTACCTTTTGGTACTTTTTCAATTGTACAGTGCTAAAAAATTATTTTAAAGAGAAGGTGAAAAATTATCTCCTAGGAGAAAACTCAGGCGAAAAAGTGAATTGCCTATAGGTGATAAAAGAGAGATACAATGAGATCACTCATGAAAAACATTTTGTCAATCAACCACATAATGAGGTAAATAAAGCTTCTTTAGCTTTCCTGCTATTTTCAAAACAAGCTACTCTGTCAAGTGTGAAACAGGTTAGCTTTAACCTCTTCTGTGCAGTGAGTGCCAAGGATTAGTTATGGTCATGTCTAGGAGAACTCATGGAGAAGCATGTGATGAGTTTGGTCAAGTGATAGATATGCAAGTCTCTGATTTGCTAGTCATGATCATGTGCAGGATATGATCACAGCAAATCAGACCTTTGAACATCTGATCAAACAAATCACATGGTTCTCCATGAGTTCTCTTAACTACTTCCCGACCGCCTAACGCACAGAGGCGGCCGGGAAGTGGACCCCGCAAGGACCAGCTCATGCCCAAAGGCGGCGGTCCTTGTAGGGGCATGGGCGGAGCGATCGAGTCATCCGTGACGCGATCCTCCGCCGGCGCCTGTCACCGCTCACCCGCCGCAACATCCCGCCGGCCATACGGAAGCGCCGGCGGGATGTTAACCCCGCGATCGCCGCATACAAAGTGTATAATACACTTTGTAATGTTTACAAAGTGTATTATACAGGCTGCCTCCTGCCCTGGTGGTCCCAGTGTCCGAGGGACCACCAGGGCAGGCTGCAGCCACCCTAGTCTGCACCCAAGCACACTGATTTCTCCCCCCCTGCCCCAGATCGCCCACAGCACCCATCAGACCCCCCCCTGCCCACCCCCCAGATCCCTGTTTGCACCCAATCACCCCCCTAATCACCCATCAATCACTCCCTGTCACTATCTGTCAACGCTATTTTTTTTTTTTATCTCCCCCCCCTGCCCACTGCCCCCTCCTGATCACCCCCCACCCCTCAGATTCTCCCCAGACCCCCCCCCAGGCCCCCCACCCCCTGTGTACTGTATGCATCTATCCCCCCTGATCACCTGTCAATCACCCATCAATCACCCCCTGTTACTGCCACCCATCAATCAGCCCCTAACCTGCCCCTTGCGGGCAATCTGATCACCCACCCCCACCAATAGATCGCCCGCAGATCCGACATCAGATCACCACCCAAGCGCAGCGTTTACATCTATTGTCTCCTCTAAACACCCACTAATTACCCATCAATCACCACCTGTCACTGTTACCCATCAGATCAGACACTAATCTGCCCCTTGCCGGCACCCAATCACCCGCCTACACGCTCAGATTGCCTTCAGACCCCCCCTTATCAATTCGCCAGGGCATTATTTACATCTGTTCTTCCCTGTAATAAACCACTGATCACCCATCAATCACCCCCTGTCACTGCCACTCATCAATCAGCCCCTAACCTGCCCCTTGCGAGCAATCTGATCACCCACCCACACCAATAGTTCGCCCGCAGATCCGACGTCAGATCACCTCCCAAGTGCAGTGTTTATATCTGTTCTCTACCCTAAACACCCACTAATTACCCATCAATCACCCCCTGTCACTGCTACCTATCAGATTAGACCCCTATCTGCCCCTAGGGCACTCAATCACCCGCCCACACCCTCAGAATGCCCTCATGCCCCAGCCCTGATCACCTCGCCAGGGCATTGCTTGCATCTATTCCCCCCTCTAATCACACCTTGAGACACCCATCAATCACCTCCTGTCACCCCCTAGCACTCCTATCCATCAGATCAGGCCCAATACAACCTGTCATCTAAAAGGCCACCCTGCTTATGTCCGGTTCCACAAAATTCGGCCCCTCATAGACCACCTGTCATCAAAATTTTCAGATGCTTATACCCCTGAACAGTCATTTTGAGACATTTGGTTTCCAGACTACTCACGGTTTTGGGCCCGTAAAATGCCAGGGCGGTATAGGAACCCCACAAACTGACCCCATTTTAGAAAAAAAGACACCCCAATGTATTCTGTTAAGTGTATGATGAGTTCATAGAAGATTTTATTTTTTGTCAAAAGTTAGCGGAAATTGATTTTTTTTTTTTTTTTTCACAAAGTGTCATTTTTCACTAACTTGTGACAAAAAATAAAATCTTCTATGAACTCGCCATACACCTAACGGAATACCTTGGGGTGTCTTCTTTCTAAAATGGGGTTACTTGTGGGGTTCCTATACTGCCCTGGCATTTTAGGGGCCCTAAACCGTGAGGAGTAGTCTTGAAACAAAAATGACCTGTGAAATCCTAAAGGTACTCATTGGACTTTGGGCCCCTTAGCGCAGTTAGGGTGCAAAAAAGTGCCACACATGTGGTATCGCCGTACTCGGGAGAAGTAGTATAATGTGTTTTGGGGTGTATTTTTACACATACCCATGCTGGGTGGGAGAAATACCTCTGTAAATGACAATCTTTTGATTTTTTTTACACACAATTGTCCATTTACAGAGGTATTTCTCCCACCCAGCATGGGTATGTGTAAAAATACACCCCAAAACACATTGTACTACTTCTCCCGAGTACGGCGATACCACATGTGTGGCACTTTTTTGCACCTTAACTGCGCTAAGGGGCCCAAAGTCCAATGAGTACCTTTAGGATTTCACAGGTCATTTTGAGAAATTTAGTTTCAAGACTACTCCTCACGGTTTAGGGCCCCTAAAACACCAGGACAGTATAGGAACCCCACAAATGACTCCATTTTAGAAAGAAGACACCCCAAGGTATTCTGTTAGTAGTACGGTGAGTTCATAGAAGATTTTATTTTTTGTCACAAGTTAGCGGAAATTGATTTTTATTGGTTTTTTTCACAAAGTGTCATTTTCCGCTTACTTGTGACAAAAATTAATAGCTTCTATGAACTCACTATGCCTCTCAGTGAATACTTTGGGATGTCTTCTTTCCAAAATGGGGTCATTTGGGGGGTATTTATACTATCCTGGAATTCTAGCCCCTCATGAAACATGTCAGGTGGTCAGAAAAGTCATAGATGCTTGAAAATGGGAAAATTCACTTTTTGCACCATGGTTTGGGTTTAAGCGTTTACAAACTAATAAATATACACTGAATGGGTTTTTTTTTAATCAAAAACATGTTTGTCCACATTTTTCGCGCTGCATGTATACAGAAATTTTACTTTATTTGAAAGATGTCAGCACAGAAAGTTAAAAAAATCATTTTTTTGCCAAAATTCATGTCAATATAATAAAAAGTAAAAATCGCAGGAGCAATCAAATAGCACCAAATGGAAAAAAAAGTGGCCGGTCCTTAAAGTGACTCTGTAACAAAAATTACAACGTTTTTTCTACCATCCTACAAGTTCCTAAACCTATTCTAATGTGATCTGGCTTGCTGCAGCTCTTTCTACTATAACCATCTCTGTAATAAATCAATGTATCTTTCCCCTGTCAGACTTGTAGGCCTGTGTCTGGAAGGCTGCCAAGTTCTTCAGTGTTGAACTGTTCCTCTATGCACACTCCAGTGTGTGTTTTATTTACATAAGCCAGCAGCTTCTCTGCTATCTTATCAGTGATAGAAGAGAGCTGGATAAAAATCCTCCTCTGGAGGCTGTGAAAGGAGCTGGTCTGTCACATACTAAGGGCCCTTTTCCACTAGCAATCGCTAGCGTTCACGCTGAATGCTAGCGATTGCTGAATCGCAATTAGCGGCGATTCCCCGACGTTCGCGGCCGCGATTTTGCTATGCTATGCATTGCATAGCAAAATCGCGGCAAAAGTCGCTCCGCGGCGCGATCGCGATCAAGTAAAAAACGAATCGCGGTAGTGGAAATGACCTACCGCGATTCCTATGTTAAAAAGCAAACCGTAGCGATTGTAAAATAGCTAGCGGTTTGCGTTTTTGCGATTCAGCCAGCGCAAACGCGCTGGTGGAAAAGGGCCCTTAGGAATTAACGACATAGGCAGAGCTGTCTGCAGGAAGCCTGTAATGTTCAGTGCATGAGAGAAGCTGGGGACAGAAGGTAAACACACACAAGTGATCTCTTGAGATTCAGAAGTAAGGCTGTATACAGCCTGCTTGTGTATGGATGTATTTCCTATGTGTGGACATGCTGTACATCAACCTACTTCCTGTTTTGGTGGCCATTTTGTTTGTTTATAAACAAACTTTTTAAAACAGTTTTTGACTACTTTTAATGCGGCGGGGAGCGGTGAAATTGTGACAGAGGGTAATAGGAGATGTCCCCTAACGCCAAGGTTCTCAACGTGTGGTACGTGTACCCCAGGGGGTACTTATGAAGGTTCCAGGGGGTACTCGGGCTTGAAAAACTTAACCAAGCAAGAATAACAAATTTAGAGTTTTAGAAAATGATAAAACTTATTTAAACAATGCCAAATTAGTATTTTAGCTAATTTAATAGTAATGCTTGGAAATTGTTTACAATTATAATGTATTACGATTAAATATATATTTGTCAAGGGGTACTTGTGATAATGTTTACTCTGCTAGGGGGTACTTGGTGAGTACAGGGCTTTAAAAGGGGTACATAACAATTAAATGTTGAGAAACCCTGCCCTAACGCACTGGTATGTTTACTTTTGTGCGATTTTAACAATACAGATTCTCTTTAAGGGGGGTAAAGCCCTAGGTCCTCAAGTGGTTAATAGAGTTGGGCCGAACCTCCGATTTTAGGTTCGCGAACC
Source organism: Hyperolius riggenbachi (assembly GCF_040937935.1). Classification (NCBI taxonomy): domain Eukaryota; kingdom Metazoa; phylum Chordata; class Amphibia; order Anura; family Hyperoliidae; genus Hyperolius; species Hyperolius riggenbachi. The sequence continues at coordinate 90,868,549 of NC_090657.1, forward strand.
GGGTTCGCGAACTTTCGCGAAAGGTTCGGTTCGCGAACCGCAATAGACTTCAATGGGGATGCGAACTTTGAAAAAAAAAAATTATGCTGGCCACAAAAGTGATGGAAAAGATGTTTCAAGGGGTCTAACACCTGGAGGGGGGCATGGCGGATTGGGATACACGCCAAAAGTCCCCGGGAAAAATCTGGATTTGACGCAAAGCAGCGTTTTAAGGGCAGAAATCATATTGAATGCTAAATGACAGGCCTAAAGTGCTTTAAAACATCTTGCATGTGTATACATCAATCAGGTAGTGTAATTAAGGTACTGCTTCACACTGACACACCAAACTGTTCACTGAACAGAACAGGTATACAGTGGCGGGTTCACTGAACAGAACAGGTATGCAGTGGCGGGTTCACTGAACAGAACAGGTATGCAGTGGTGGGTTCACAGTACAGGTATGCAGTGGTGGGTTCACAGAACAGGTATGCAGTGGTGGGTTCACAGAACAGGTATGCAGTGGTGGGTTCACAGTACAGGTATGCAGTGGTGGGTTCACAGTACAGGTATGCAGCGGTGGGTTCACAGAACAGGTATGCAGCGGTGGGTTCACAGTACAGGTATGCAGCGGTGGGTTCACAGAACAGGTATGCAGTGGTGGGTTCACAGAACAGGTATGCAGTGGTGGGTTCACAGAACAGGTATGCAGTGGTGGGTTCACAGAACAGGTATGCAGTGGTGGGTTCACAGTACAGGTATGCAGTGGTGGGTTCACAGAACAGGTATGCAGCCAGGGACAAGCTAAGCCTAACTAATCTTTCCCTATGAGAGAGAGTGTGCAGCAGCTCGCCTTACTCTCACTAATGCAGGCACACGAGTGACCGTAATGGTCGCCGCTGCCTGCCTTTTAGTAGGGGGGGAGTGGCTCCAGGGGCTAGTGTAGCCTAATTGGCTACACTGGGCCTGCTGACTGTGATGTAGAGGGTCAAAGTTGACCCTCATGGTGCATTATGGGGCGAACCGAACTTCCGCAAAAGTTCGCCTGCGGGACGCGAACGCGAACCACGGAAGTTCGCATGGAACCGTTCGCAGGCGAACCGTTCGGCCCAACTCTAGTGGTTAAACATGACCATCACTACTAAGAATTATTAGGCTGTACTGTATACAGTTATCCACCTCTCCTGACTTCTTGTAGGCTTATCCCATACTTCCTGAGATGGGAGTATAGCCATGCACCTGCCTCATCAGTTCTGCATAGGAACAGATGCTATCTTACAGTTATGTGAATAGAAAGGGACTATCACCACCAAATATGATACCAGCCTGCGCTAGGTGGGAGAGAGCATGCCCATTTTCCGCGCACACACACAGACCTATAAACCAGCCTCTTCTCCAGTGTAGAGCTGAATATAGTCATGTGTGACATGAAAATGCCTACTGAAATATTACAATGCCTATTATCACATCAATGCAGTCATTTAAATGTGATTTTTAACTTGGTTTCATAGCAACTTTCAGGTGGCATTCTCCTCTGTGACATCAGAATTATGCTAGGTACACACCATACAATTTTGTGTTAGATAGCTAGTTCGATAGATCATTTCCGACATGTCTGATCTTATTTACAATCGTTTTTCTAATTGATTTCTCATAGAAGTGAATGGAAATAGAGAAGAAAAAATATAACAGAATGGAATCGGAAAATCAAATCAGAAATCAAGCAGATGGAAAATCGACTAAAAAAACGCAATGCGTGTACCCAGCATGAAGGTCTATTTCAAACAATAGAAGACATACAGTATTACTTTTCCTCAAGAGTACAATTAAAAATCATGACTGCATCGGGATGTAACAGGAGCATTGTCATGTTTCAGTAGGCATTGTGATGTGCAGTAGGCATTCTAATGTCATAGGAGGCATGCTGATGTCACAAAAATGACAACATTACTTTAAATGAGCTATTTTGATTTACTCTTGAGTACATTCAAAGCAATTAGCTCACAAACTTTCAGTACACACGCTAGATGAAACTTGGCCGATAATGACGGCCTCTGCTGAGAATCCAGCATGTGTACAACAACCCCTGAAGCCACTTACCCCTCCGCCATAGGTCTGACTGTCAAATCAGTTTAATCACTTGGCTCCCATGTGCCATCACTCTTATGCCGTAACATCGTCCCTCTGCCCTTTTTCAAGCTGAGGTGGCTATCAGCCTGTGTATGGCCACAGTTAGCCAGTCAGTCAGTCTTTTCATGGCAATTCCCTCTGACCAGAGCATACCTTTACTAAGCATGGGACTATGTGCAGACTACTGTACAAGTTGTCTGCTAGCAGCATTATGCTTGATACAGGCTCATGGTTGGGTCTGGTCAGAGTGAAAGACCTTAGAGGCAGAATAATAAAAAAAAAAAAAAAACCTGATATTTCCAATTTTCAACAATACGTGACAATTCATATACACAAATTATATAAATCGGTGTGCAAAAGGTTAATGCGAATACGTACTTTATGAGTCACTCACCTGGTGCAAGTATATTTGATGCAGTGGTCAGCATTACAGCCAAAACAGGGATTTTTTTTTTTTTTTTTTAGGTGGGCAAGATGGTAGCTTCTATAGTCTTCTAATGTAAAATGTACTTTAAGGTGCATGCAGACTTCTGAACGGAAAAAAAACACCATTATTTGTTGCGATCACTGTCTAGGCATCCTATCCCTTAAAAACACAAGTAATTGGTCACAGTGGAATTGTTCAGTGATTAGCTTTGTCCAATGACACTGCAGGGTGAGCCTCGCATCTCCTCCCTTGACCCCCTCCATAGGACAGTACATGCCCTTCAAATAAGCTCAGTGTGCATATCTGTCACGGTCTAGAACACACTATTGGCCAGCTCACTCATGAAGGATCAGTTTGGCCTATAAAGATCCACTGCCTATTGGACATTTTCGATGGCTTGAGGCTTATCTCAGACTCGCCCCTTTCTAACAATTCAGGTCGTTTCAGCGCAGCACCTAATTTTGGCGCTGCCATAGACCATAAGGGTAATTACGGCTATATCGGCGCAGGAGGAATTTTGGTAAAATCACAGGTGTTGGCAATAGCTAGACCCCGATTTAAGTGTCCACAAGACAAAATGAGGTAATCAATTGAGGAATAGATGTGCTCTATTCCCCTATATTACCTAGCGCAGGGAGAGCACTCTTTCGGCTTCTCCTTGTACTCAAATTACCACCACCCAGAACGTCTTTCTAATGGTGGCCATACACGGTACAATAAAAACGTTCGATTTTCCCGTTTATTCGATCTAAATGATCGAATTGAATGAAAGTTGAAAATATTTTTTTTTTCGATCAAGAAATTCGAACGATTATCCCGTTTTTTCGGGAAAAATGATCGGACATGCTGGAAAAATCGTTATATTCGATCTAATGGAATAATCAAACTAAATTATCTAATTGAAAAATTGTACCATGTATGGCCACCTTAAGACTACAATCAGTGACGTGTGGTGGTGCATGTCACAATGCTAACAGGTTGCAATTATATTGTAATGGGATGTTCAGATTGGCGTGTTATAGTAGTGCAATGAATCTATCGGCATATGCACATTAACAGTTGCAGTGAAGCATTCTTTGTATGTACTGTATGTGTTGCATCACACTGATAAACATAATTTCCCCCTCCATTGTGATCCTGTTACTGCAGGCTACATACTGTAATGTCACTTTGAACATACCCTTAGACTTAATAGCAAGGCATCTCATATACATGCTGTGCATGGAGGCAGGCGTCCTGGGTTAGTGCAGGTCAGTCACTGTGAGTCAGGGACCTGAAGCAAGCAGGAAGTTGTGGACATACAGTTCTGAAGCCAAAAGATCAGCAGCTGCATTTTTTTTTTTTAGATTGCAATAAACAGTTGTGTCTTCCATATTTGCATTGGTACAGGCTTCCATTTATTCAAAGGCAAACAAACTTCCAAGTGGCATTGTTTGACTAACTGCATGGAGGGGCAGAGCCTAAATACAGGCAGGTTACACCAGTTGCATTCAAAACAGATGCAACAAAATGGAGGATGTTGGCTTCCAAAAACAATTTGCGTGCAGAGTGTTCCGTACTAGTCTCTTCCGCCTCATTGAGGTATCCTCATGGAAGAGACCCTAACCGCTAGCAAAAAACAGTGTGAACCTGGGAGCAGCTGGCCTTAAAATGGTTTACACTTTTTTGGGGGGGAGGGGGGGGGGTGAAACTGAGAAATTGGCTCTCCTATCCAGGCTGCAACTGACATGACTACCAATAGAGGCATGCAGAGCCCCCTAGAGGCTAAATACACACCTTGTATTCAGAACAGATACAAACTATGCACTAAACCCTGAACTCAGATTAAAACGGAATGCAAACTGAAATAGCACATGGATGCGGCTAGCCCAGGCATGGGCAAACTTGGCCCTCCAGCTGTTGAAGAACTACAAGTCCCACAATGCATTGCAGGAGTCTGACAGCCACAGTCATGACTCATAAAGGCAAATGCATTGTGGGATTTGTAGTTCCTGAACAGCTGGAGGGCCAGGTTTGCCCATGCCTGGGCTAGCCACAAGTAAACTTACATTTCTATACAGGTAATTTTAGACCAATCGCAAGACTCCAATACTACAGAGTTAAAATTTCTGCAGTAAATCACCACATTCTCTGATTGGTCCAATACTACCAAGTATTTCCGAATTCTGAGTCTTGTGATTATCCTACGTTTTAGGGGATTGGCCTAGGTTTAAGGCCAATCACAAGATTTGAAAATCAGATTACCATCAGTATGCTGTAGTATCGGTAATCGTCATTTTCAGAAATCGGATTTTCGATGGAATTGGAAATTAGCATTTCCAACCATACCCAACTGTAATACATCTGATGCTTAGCAATACAGCTACAGCAATTGTTGCTCTCCTCTGACCCACATTGCAGAAATCAATCAAGTACTGTAAAACTATTTTCTGTTCCCCACATGCACAGTGGAGATCCAGCTGGCATGGTTGCTGCAAGTAGCTGTAGCTGCCCCTCAGCCAGGCTGCCACCTGACCAACATACATATGTTGACACATTGTGAAATTTAAATGAATGACCTTGAAAACTAATTTAACACCCTCAAAATAACAACAGGTTGAATGGGTCTGCAGGTTATCCAGCCTGAAGGAAAGAAGAATTCTTGAAAGCCAGGCCTGGACTTAAGTTAAAGGAGAATTCTCCAAAACATATAAGGCTGACCGTGAATGAAGAATGGAAACTGTGAAAGTTGCCGATAGTATATTATCAGTTATATAAAATAATCAATATTAAAAAATTACTTCTTTAACCTTCCACTCCAGGCAAATTTATGTACTGTATATTTAGGAAAATCTATGTAGATTTAGGCAAATGTATGTACAGCAGATGTATGTTAAATTAGGCACATATATGTAAATTTAGGCAAATGTATGTAGATTTGGGCAAATGTATGTAGATTTAGGCAAATGTATGGAAATGTATGTAAATTTAGACAAATATATGTCGTTTTAGGCACTTGCATGTAGACTAAGGCCCAGTGCACACCGAGCGGTTTTTGGAGCGATCCGCCGGCCGCATCCGCCTATAAAAACGCCTGTCTAATGTATTGCAATGGGATGGTGCACACCGGCGGTTTGCGGTTTTTGCCAAGCCGCAAACGCGCCTCCTGCTGCGCGTTTGCGGTTTTCGGAAGCGTTTCGTCCTCAATGTAAAGTATAGGAAAAACGCAAACTGCTCTGAAAAACGCTAGTTCAGAGCGGTTTGCCAGGCATTTTTGTTACAGTAGCTGTTCAGTAACAGCTTTTACTGTAACAATATGTGTAATCTGCTACACAAAAACGCACCCAAAACTGCTAGGTATGTTTAGAAAACCTCTCTAAACATACCTTGAATCGCTCTGAAATCAGCTCCCAAAACCGCTAGCGTATTGCGGATCTGCTAGCGGTTTTGGTGTGCACTGGGCCTAAGGTAGATTTAGGCAAATTGATGTAGATTTAGGGATATATGTGCAGATTTAGGCAAATTTATAGAAATGTATATAGATGTATGCAAATGTATGTAGATTTAGACACTTGGTGGTAGACTAAGGTAGATTTAGGCAAGTTTATACAGATTTAGGTACATTTCTTTAGGCAAATGTATGTATACTGAGGTAAATTTTAGCAAATATTGCAGATTTAGGCCTCTTTCACACCAAGACATTGCGTTGTAGGGGACGGATCGCATAACGTGCCCCTAACGCTACAGCATGGTGGTGTTGAAGTTGGACGTCAGATTGAACTGCATTATGCAGCTCTTGGTGCGCTGTTTTCGTTCTATCTATACTGATAGAACAGCCGCTACAGGATAGTGATAGGAAGTCCGGATATTTTCAAGGATTCGGATGATTCGAATCGGATCATTCAAATGATGCGGTTCAAAGATCCGTATCTTTTCAATCATTTTACTAGGGAAGCAGACTGGGGGTGAAATGACTAGGAGAACAGGACTTTCCCTGCACTGTACATTCTGTATGTTCCTGTTTCTTCCAGACAGACATCCACTGTGAACCGAATCGTTCATGGTGATGATCTGGATGATTCGACTCACAAAAAAGATCCAGATTAAATAGAACGATTCATTCATGATCCGGACAACACTGAGTCCAGGTTACCTCACCACAGTGCAGTGAATATTAATTAGCCATGTGGCTAGTCACTGAGCATGTGCAAGCAGTCTAACGCAGCTAAAGCCCAGTATAATGCACAGCATGCTGCACTTCCCCAGAACGTGCAGCGTTACAATGTAACGCAACGTGGGGACTGAACAGCCCATTGATTTTTAATTACTGTGCGGTGGGCTATGTTACAGGCTGTGTTACAGGCTGCTCTAACGTGCATCTGTAACGTCTCACTGTGAAAGCAGCCTTAAAGGGAAGGTTCAGGGTAACGTGGAAAAAAATAAAAATCCATATCCACTTACCCGGGGCTTCCTCCAGCCCGTGGCAGGCAGGAGGTGCCCTCGCCGCCGCTCCAGAGGCTTCCGGTCGTCTTCGGTGGCCGACCCGACCTGACCAGGCCGGCTGCCAGGTCGGGCTCTTCTGCGCTCCACGGACGGGCTCTTCTGCGTCCCACGCGGGCGCGCTGACGTCATCGGATGTCCTCCGGGCTGTACTGCGCAGGCGCAGAACTACTGCGCCTGCGCAGTACAGCCTGGAGGACGTCCGATGACGTCAGCGCGCCCGCGTGGGTCGCAGAAGAGCCCGTCCGTGGAGCGCAGAAGAGCCCGACCTGGCAGCCGACCTGGCCAGGTCGGGTCGGCCACCGAAGACGACCGGAAGCCTCTGGAGCGGCGGCGAGGGCACCTCCTGCCTGCCACGGGCTGGAGGAAGCCCCGGGTAAGTGGATATGGATTTTTATTTTTTTCCACGTTACCCTGAACCTTTCCTTTAAGCAAATCAATCCAAATGTATGTAAATTTAGGTGAATTTAGGCACATTAATGTAGATTTCTTCATTTGATGATCTTATTGTCAGTTTTCTTCTTGCGGTCTATTGCTGTTGCCCACTTCCCATCGCTAAGGATCTTAAGTGGAAACTTAATTCCATGTCAATTTTCTGCAATTCATTCTTGCAGTTAGCACTTAGCTTAATATATAGATATATGCAAATAAATATAGGATGGGGAGTAGAATGTTGCAATTTTTCCAATAAAATTTGCAGGAATCTAGCAAATTCTTTATTATAAGTTAATAGTTATGAAATATTCACATAATATTCAGATATTACATAAATATTTCAGCAGGGGGATTATAGTGCTTTTGTACAGAATTACAGCTTAGTAAAGAGTAATATCCAAAACAATATGGTGTGTGTGCCTAGCAACTCCCACCCCACAACAATTTTCAAACTGCTCACCAGTAGGGATGCTCTCATGAGTAAATTCAAGTGCCTAAGCACTCAAATTCATAATTTAAATGAGCATTAATTACTGCAGGTGTGCGGCGGGGACATAAGGGGTTACTTACCCATAAATCCGCATCCTCCCTGCACTGTAAATAGCCTGCACGCGTCCTATTGGACGCGTTGCAAGGCTTACCAACCCGCACTTCCTCCAAGCTGAAAGTGGGAAGTGCGGGTTGGCGAGGCTTGGAGCGCAGGGAGGACGCATAATTATGGGTAAATAACCTGTTATGTCCCCGCCGCACACCTGCAGTAATTAAAGATAATCTGTACTGTCTGATTTGTACACTAAAAAAACATACCAATTGAGTCACTGTGATCGCCTAGATCCCTCTTTGCCGCTAGGTGTAGGGGTGTGTGTGCGTAGGGGTGTGTGCGCCTAGGGGTGTGTGTGCCTGCGTATGCGTGTGTGTGTGTGCGCGTGCAGATACACATATAAACACACAGACCTAGCTTCCTGGTTAGGCCATGTGTTGTTTGTAAAAACTGGCGATTAAAAGCCAGGATCGCATATATACAGTATAGACCAAAAGTTTGGACACACCTTCTCAAAGAGTTTTCTTTATTTTCATGACTATGAACATTGTAGATTCACACTGAAGGCATCCAAACTATGAATGAACACATGTGGAAGTATAGTACATAACCAAAAAGTGTGAAACAACTGAAAATATGTCATAATCTAGGTTCTACAATGTAGCCACCTTTTGCTTTGATTACTGCGGAGCATGAAACAGCCAATCAAATTTCAGCCATTCATTTTTAATGGGAAAATGTAAACTGCAGCCATTCTTACACTGTTATTCGCAGGGTTCTCAAACTTGCCACACTTGGTCACTGGGTGAACAAGATTAATACTCAAAAAAGTGGGTGGAGCCTACAACAGCCAATCAAAATTCACCTATTGATTCTCAAGGGGAATATTTAAACTGCTGCCATTCTTACACTGTTAATGGCAGATGCTTCAAACTTGCTACAGTCGATCATTGGGTAATCGGGGTTGAAATTCACTAAAGGGAGCGGAGCCACAAACAGCCAATCAGATTTTCGTGGTGGATAAACTGCTTCCATTCACACATTTTTTATGCCGGGAATCCGAAAGCTCACAAACTTGGTCATTGAGTGACTGTGTATCAAGGTTACAAAAAGTGGGCGGAGCCAAAAACAAATTTCACTGGAAAAATATAAACTGCAGCCATTCTTACACTGTTAATGGCAGGGTTGTCAAACTTTGCACAGTTGGTCACTGGGTGACTGGAATTAATATTCAGGACAATAGGTGGAGCCTACAGCAGCTAATCAAGATTCACCTGTTGATTTTCAATGGGAATATTTAAATTGCTGCCATTCTTACACTGTTAATAGCAGATGCCTCAAACCTGGTACAGTTGGTCACGGGGTGACTGGGGTTCAAATTCAGAAAGGGGGCGATGCCACAAACAGCCATATTTGTTTAATTTCAATGGGAATATACAAATTATTTATACCAAGGACCCCAAAGCTCATAAACTTGGTAATAAAGTGACTGTATGTCAAGGTTAGAAAAAGTGGGCGGAGCCAAAACTAATTTTTTTAGACATGGGAAAATATAAACTGCAGCCATTCTTACGCCGTTAATGGCAAAGTTTTCAAACTTGACACCACTGGTCACTGGGTGACTGGGATTATTATTCAGAAATGTGGGTGGAGCCTACCACAGCCAATCAAAATTCACCTATTGATTTTCAAGGGGAATATTTACATTGCTGCCATTCTTACACTCTTAATGGCAGAGGCTTCAAACCTGATACAGTCAGTCATTGAGTGACTGAGGTCCAAATTCACTATAGGGGGTGGAGCCACAAACAGACAATCAGATTTAATAGATTGATTTCAGGTTCTCAAACTTGACACAGTTGGCCACTGGGTGACTGGGATTAATATTCAAGAAAGTGGGCGGAGCCTACAACAGCCAATCAAAATTCACCTATTGACTTTCAAAGACAATATTTACATTGCTGCCATTCTTACTTTCTTAATGGCAGAGGCCTCAAGCCTGATACAGTCAGTCACTGGGAGACTGGGGTTTACATTCTGAAAAGGGGGCGGGCCACAGACAGCCAATCAGATTTGTTTAATTTCACTGGGAAAATGCAATTTATTGATGCCAAGGACCCCAAAGCTCATAAACTTGGTCATTGAGTGACTGTATGTCAAGGTTAGAAATAGTGGGCAGAGCCAAAAACAACTAACTTTTTACATGGGAAAATATAAACTGCAGCCATTCTTACACTGTTAATGGCAGGGTTCTCAAACTTGACACAGTTGGTCACTGGGCTTAATATTCAGAAAAGTGGGTGGAGGCCACAACATCCAATCAAAATTTACCTATTGATTTTCAAGGGGAGTATTGAAACTGCTGCCATTCTTACAATACTAATGGCAGAGGCCTCAAATCTGCTACAATCGATCATTGGGTGACTGGGGTTCAAATTCACTAAAAAGACGGAGCCACAAACAACCAATCAGATTTATTTGCCGGATAAACTGCTTCCATTCACACAATTTTGATGCCATGAACCTTAAAGTGAACCTCCAGACTAAAAATTGACTCAGCAGCACTGGAAAGGCCTGGTGTTTCTTTAACTGTTTCACAGCATCAGAACTTTTTTTCTCTTATACAAGCCTCATTTTTAGCTACACAGAAAAAAACTGCCCGGGCATTTTTCCCCTGATGCTGTGCAAAGCATGATGGGATTTCTGATGTTGTTGTTCTCGTTCTGCTGTTTTGGTGCAATTTTTTTTTTTACATTTTGAATTTGACATTTAGAAGCCTAGTGTGTGCAGCTGGGAGGGGTGATCAGGACACAGGACAGTTGGAACTGTGTCTCCTGCTCCCTGTCACCTCCTTTCAACCAAAAAGATGGCTGCCCCCATGACAAAGATGGCAGCCCCCATGAATCACAAACATTTGCCTGTTCTTTTAAAACGGGGTGGGTAAGAGATTATATTACCTATCTATTCTAATTAACATAACTAATGTAACTTAATGACAGTATGTTTGTTTAAGCTGAAGTTCCCCTTTAAAGCTCACAAACCTGGTTATTGAGTGACTGTGTGTCAAAGTTACAAAAAGTGGGTGGAGTCAAAAACAAACGCTCCTGGGAAAATGTAAACTGCAGCCCTTATTCACTATTAATTGCAGAGTTCTCAAACTTTGCACAGTTGGTTACTGGGTGACTGGGATTAATATTAAGAAAAGTGGGTGGAGCCTAAAAAAGCCAATCAAAATTTGCCTGTTGCTTTTCAAGGAGAATATTTAAATTGCTGCCATTCTTACACTGTTAATGGCACAAGCCACAAACCTGGTGCAGTTGGTCTTTGGATCACTGGGGTTCAAATTCAGAAAAGGGGGTGGAACTACAAATAGCCAATCAGATTTGTTAAATTTCACTGGGAAAATACAAATTATTGATGCCAAGGACCCCAAAGCTCACAGATTTGGTCATTCAGTGACTGTGTACCAAGGTTACAAAAAGCGGGCGGAGCCAAAACCAAATTTAACTGGGAAAATATAAACTGTAGCCATTCTTGCACTGTTAATGGCAGGGTTCTCAAACTTTGCCCAGATGGTCACTGGGTGAATGAGATTAATATTCAAGGAAGTGGGTGAAGCCTATAATAGCTAATCAAAATTCACTTGTTTATTTTCAATGGGAATATTTAAATTGCTGCCATTCTTACTCTGTTAACCTCCCTGGCGTTCTGATTCCCGCGGCCCTGTGGCCGCGGGAGCGTTTTTTGCACTTTTTTTTTATTTTTCATGCAGCTAGCCTAGCGCCAGCTACATGATTGCCCCCTCTGTGCGGCGTCCCTCCCTCCCCTCGCCGCAATGGCCCGTCCGGAAATCCCGTTCTGAACGGGATTTCCTGGAGGGCTTCCCCCGTCACCATGGCAACGCACGTTGTGACGTCACAGGGAGACCCAATCCACCCCTCAGCGCTGCCTGGCACTGATTGGCCAGGCAGCGCACGGGGTCTGGGGGGGGGGTGCTCGTTATGCGACGGATAGCGGCTCATCGGCGGCGATCGTCTCCGACACGCAGCAAGCAAAGTGCTTGCTGCGTGTTTAAAAAAAATATATATATTCAAAATCGGCCCAGCAGGGCCTGAGCGGCACCCTCCAGTGTCTCTGGACGAGCTCAGCTCGTCCAGAACGCTAGGGAGGTTAATAGCAGATGCTTCAAACCTTCTACGGTTCATCATCATTGGGTGACTGGGGTTCAAATGCTGGAGAGGGTCGGATCCACAAACAGCCAATCTAATTTGTTTAATTTCTATGGGAATATACAAATTATTGATGCCAAAGACCACAAAGCTCACAAACTTGGTCATTGAGTGTTTGTGCGTTAGGGTTAGAAAAAGTGGACAGAGCCAACTCCAGCCAAGTACAATCCCGGGCAACACCAGGTCATCAGCTAGTAATAATAACAACAACAACAACAACAACAACCAAAATTACAGGCCCGTTTCTAGGGCCATGTGGCTGCCCTGAACACTAAGGGGGGGGGGGCGCTGTAATGGAGCGGGGAGCCGCAGCCGCGTGGAGGGCAGCCCGACCTCTCCCTTCCTCTCTCCGGGCCGCCCTCCCCCCTCCGACTGCGGAGTTAGCGCAGGGAAGCGCTGTAAATAGTAACTCACCTCCCTGGTTCCAATTGCCGCTCACTTGCCGCTGGTCTTCTCCTTTGCATAGCCGCTGATACACACTATACTTCCTGTTTAGCAGGAAGTAAAGCGTGTATACCGGTGAGCAAGTGAGCGGCGATTGGAAACAGGGAGGTGAGTTGCTGACAGTTTACAGTGCTTCCCTGCGCTAGCTCTCCAGTCGGAGGGGGGAGCACGGAGGGTGGCCCAGGGAGAGGAAGAGGTCGGGCTGCCCTCCCCGCAGCTGCGGCTCCCCCTTCCATTATGAGGGGGCACCTACTATCGAACCTATATTGCGGGCACCTACCTATCTAACCTATACTGGGGGAAGCTGCCTGTATAACCTATATTGGTGGAACCTATCTAACCTATACTGAGGGAAGCTACCTATATAACCTATACTGGGGGAAGCTACCTATATAACCTATACTGGGTGAGCCTACCTATCTAACCTATAATGGGGGAAGCTACCTATCTAACCTATACTGGGGCACCTACCTATCTAACCTATACTGGGGCACCTACCTATCTAACCTATACTTGAGGAACCTACCTATATAACCTATAATGGGGGAACCTACCTATCTAACCTGTACTGGGGAAGCTACCTATCTAATCTATACTGTGGGCACCTATTTAACCTATACTGGAGGAAGCTACCCATCTAACCTTTACTGGTGGCACCTACCTATCTAACCTATACTGGGAAAACCTACCTATCTAACCTATACTGGGGGCACTGACCTAGCTAACCTATACTGGGGGCACTGACCTAGCTAACCTATACTGGGGGCACTGACCTAGCTAACCTATACTGGGGGCACTGACCTAGCTAACCGATACTGGGGGCACCTGCCTATCTAACCTATACTGGGGGCAACTATACTGGCTACCTATACTGGAGGCACCTACTGGGGGCAATTATACTGGGGCACCTTAGCCTGGCTACCTATACTGGGGGGACCTATAGCCCGCTACCTATACTGGGGCACCTATGCCCGGCTACCTATACTGTGGGCACCTATATCTGGCTCCAAGGCGGGGGGGGGGGGGGGGCGCAATTTTTACACTCTCGACCTGGGTGCATTTTAACCTAGAAATGGCCCTGGGACATAACACTAGGCGTATGGTAGGGATTAAATTGTGAGCTCCAGTGACCACAGTCAGTGACATGACTATGTACTCTGTAAAGTGCTGAATTCAGTGCTACATAAATACATAATAGTTCCAAATGCTACTGGCTCCCCTGTAGTGTGCTCAGAGTACCTAGTTGTGCACATTGTTCTCCAAGTAGCAGGGCTGGTCAGAGAGACAGTGGGAGAGTAAGCATGAGGAGAGGGTGAGAACGAGCAGAGAAAGTTGAGCTACATACTCACCACAGTGACCGCAACGACCCAGGCAGATGGATCCAGCGAGGTGTCCCTTATGACAAGCATCCAGAGAATCATCTTCCTGCCAGCGGGTATGCATGACGTCACGTGACATTACAGGACGGGCGTGAACAAGAAGTCAAGTGACCACTGTACTTACGGGTTGTCAGGGATCATAAAGATCCGACCAACAGTGACTGTTATTTATCACCACGCAACGCTAAGCGATGTTTACGTGATCGTGCACCCGTACCCACGTCACGTAAATGACCACTAGTCGCAAAAAAACAACAACAAAAAAAAAAACACCACATCGATAGACGTCGGTAAAATTGTTTGAAAAAATCGTGAGGTGGGTACATAGCATCAGAGAGAGGGCAAGAAGACAGCATTAACTAAAATACATTATTATGGCAGCCTCAATTATAAGTAGTGATGGATGTAATTGCACACATTACTTACATGGCTGGATGGTATAATGGTTAACCCTCTGGGCGATACAATTGCATCGCCCAGGAGGGGGCGCAGCACTTTTTTAAATTTTTTTATTTTTTTAAATCATGTAGCGAGCCCTGGGCTACATGATAGCCGCTGCGCAGCGGCATCCCCCCACCCACTCCGATCGCCTTCGGCGATCAGAGTAAGCAGGAAATCCTGTTCAGAACGGGATTTCCTGCTGGGCTTCCCCGGTCGCCATGGTGACGGGGCGGGATGACGTCATGGACGTCGTGACGTCAGAGGGAGTCCCGATCCACCCCTCAGCGCTCTTTTTATTCATGAGGCACACTGAGGAACCACAGCCTGCTAAGGACCAGAGGTGATACAAGATCCTCTATCTGGAACACAGCACACTGGAAATCGGGCAGCAGATCGTTAAGAATTACATCAGAGCGTACCTTGACCAGTCTCACAGTGGTCAATCTGGACGGGTGAGTGCGGTCCCATAGGGGACATCTTGACTTGTGATATTTTGAAGTGGAGCGCTGACTACTATCTGAAACCTGTTTGAAGAAGGGGTTGGCTATACCCATTTAGAGGCGCAGACACACAACAACAGAACTTTATCTTTCCCATCTAAAGTCACCTCTCAGAAGGGAGTTGAACTGTATTGTCAGACACTAGCAGCGCCGTTTTCAACATATATATCTGTACTTTATAGCAAAGAAATGGCAGCAGGCAAATTGGATGTATTTGATTATCGATCTAAGCATAATGTTGATTTAGAGGTCATTTTTAATGTCGAAGATGAAAGTCATGATGACATTAAGAAAGACATTGAAGACAAATTTAGAAATTTAGAACATACACTTTTAAAAGAGCAAGCCACATGGTGGGATGTCACCACACTGACCAAATACATAAATAAGGGTATCATCCCACAAAAATTGCGATGGGACATAATCCCGGATGATGGTGAGGAAGGAGAGGAGAATGATAAGGAATGGGGGGAATATTTTGACGGTTGTGGCATAGGACTAATGGAGCTATTGATAAAGAGAAAATCGGCACGCCTTGAACGACTGGGAAGGGAAGTAACCCAAATTAAAACTGATCTGGATATACATAAGGAAGAGGCCCTGTATAAAACCATGTCAGAACGAACCTGTGAGGTATTAATAAAACAAGAAAGAGAGATTATTATAAAGAAGAAACGAAAGTTCCAATTAGACTGGAATGCATTTAAACTCAAAAGAGCCTATAGATGGCAGGTTAAAAACAAGGGGCCTACACCTGCAGTCCCTAACCCAAAGGAGCGGCCACCCGCTCCAAGTGGAATAATAACTCCAAGAAGACCCAGAAACCCTATCCCAGTTCATAACGGGGGAGCAGTCCCAAAGAAACCAATGCATCAGAGTGGGAGAAATTATCAAGAACAGCGGGAAGCTCAGGGAGAAAATAGATCAAAAGGGAACAGACAGCATCCTAGGGAGTTCAATGGACCAGTGAATGGAAGTAGATATATGCCACAACAAAGAAACAATTATGAGAATAGGAACTTTCAAATACCACTGCAGAATCGGTATGATCCACTTAGACAGGAACAGGAATTCCAACCTTTTTTAGGGTACAACCAGGGACCACAGAGACCTCCATGGAACAGATTCCAACGACCAGAATACGAACCAATGCAACAACCGACACCCGAAGGATACAAACGAAGACCAGAAGGGGTATACGAGGAGGGAAGCGCATACAAACGAAGAAGAGAGAAGTAGGAAAAGGGATATTTAACATCTCAGGTGTTACCCTAAGTAGGGAGGAGCTAAAACTCTTGGATCAGGGTCTAAAACATGCACCCAACCAACCTCTTAACAAGTTTGGTACTTATATAGATTTGCAAAAATATACAAGGACACTAAACATTAAGAAATATTTTCTCAATAAGGAAGGCCCCTCGACTAGAATTAACCCAGTAAGTGAATTCAAACATACAGGGATGAAAAACCGGTCCTTATTCAATCCACAATCCAATAATGTGAATTCAGTGGAGGTGTTTAAAAGAATGGTGGAGAATGATCTGGAGAAAATAGAAATGAAAAAGAGTAGGGGGGTAACTAAACTAACTCAGGGTTTATTGAAAGATAAACAACTTGTAATACGACCAGCAGACAAAGGGGGGGGGGGGGGGAGTGGTCGTGATGAGACAAGAACAGTATAACGCTGAACTAGACCGGATTGTCAATGACACAAGTACCTATGTAAAGTTAAGAGGGAACCCATTGATCACTTATACTAATGAATTAAGAAAGCTACTACGAGAGGGCCTGGAGGAGGGCATTTTAGAGGATAAAGAATTTGAATTTTTAATGCCATCAGCACCAAGAACTCCTGTGATCTATCAGGTACCCAAAGTACACAAAAATGCAGAGCAACCGCCGGGACGACCCATCCTAAGTGGGATAGGATCCCTAACACATAGACTGGGACAATATTTAGATTATTTTCTACAGCCACTAGTAAAAAACCTTCCACAGACAGTCAAAGATACAAAACATATGTTACAGATATTGGAGACCTTAGAAGTAGGAGAAGACGACATCCTTGTGACAGCAGACGTCACAGCATTGTACTCGAACATACCACACCAGCAAGGGATGGAGGCAGTACATTATTATTTGGCCAAAGATCAGGACATAAAGGCTCAGCAGAGGGACTTCATAATGAAATTATTGGACTTTGCACTAACAAAAAACTACTTCTGGCACCAAGGGGACTATTACTTGCAGGTGAAGGGCTGTGCAATGGGGGCGGGCTTTGCCCCCTCTCTGGCCAATTTATTTATGGGAAGATGGGAAGAATCAGTGCTGGGTGAGGGGAGGGACACTAGAATCAAAGCCTGGCAAAGATTCATAGATGACCTATTTGTGTTATGGGGAGGAAGGAGGGAAGACCTACCGGACTTCTTTGAGAACCTGAACAAGAACACTATGAACATTGAACTCACAATGGAGTCCAGTGAAGTAGCGATACACTATCTGGATCTTACTATTGAAAAGAGGGGGACCTCACTAGTTATGACCACCTACTTCAAACCAACAGATAGAAATGGGTACCTCTCGACCCAAAGTTGCCATCACCCCAAGTGGAAGAAAGCCATACCTAGAGGCCAGTTCATGAGACTGCGGAGGAACTGCAGCAATCTGAACGACTATATAACCCAAGCGCAGACACTAGCTGATAGATTTATTGAGAAAGGTTATGAAGATATAGATATACAGAGGGAGATTATGGAAATAGGAAGAATAGAGAGAAGGGACCTATTGGGACAAGAACCAAAGATTGCAAGGGAATCCAAGCCAGAGGAAAGTGTACCATTTATTACTGATTATTCCATCCAGTATAGGCAGGTAGAACATATATTCAAAAAGCATTGGCCTATATTAAAAGAAGATATAACACTCAAAAGAATCTTGCCAAAGGACCCACGATTCATCTACAGAAGAGCAAAAAATCTGAAAAGCTATGTGGCCCCAAGCTGTGTAAATCCACCAAGGGTGGTAACTCCCTTCTGGCAGAAAGATGGTTTCTTCCCATGTAGGGACTGTGTGGGCTGTAGGGAAGCAACTCCAATAAAAAACAAGGAAGTGGTCTCAACATCAAGAGGTATTGCATATAAAATAAAACAGAATATTACTTGCAACTCAAAAGGAGTTGTGTACATGGTGTGGTGTCCCTGCAACATACAATACATTGGAAGAACAACTAGACAACTCAGAACAAGAATTGGAGAACATATAGGGAATATAAGAAGGGAATTTACAGGCCATAGTGTTTCTGACCACTACAGAACCCACCACAGCTCTGATCCCAGGTCCCTAAAATTCTGCGGGCTTGAAAAGGCAAACTATTCATGGAGGGGATGCAACAAAACAAGGGATATTTTGAAACGTGAAACGAAATGGATATACAATATGGGAACCCTCAAACCAAATGGACATAACATCGAATTAGATCTCAACTGCTTTTTAGCAAACAGCTAGGGGAAGTGTTATGGCTCATCTAGGTCTTTATTTATGAAGGTCCCTCTCCTCTAACGGAATATACTGGCCCATTGTTTTATCCAATAAAAAAACCCTCCAGGGATGATCTTCTTTTTTAATTTAGGAAACTAGTTTTAGAATTGAATGTGCAATATATATTATAACCACAAGATGGCACAGTGCTTGGGTTAATTGGCATATGAATTCACAGTTATTCTGTAAAATATTTGTCTGAACTGTCACCAATAGATCCTATGTATGCCACCTGTTTTATAAATGTGTATATGTTGTATATGTTTTATATATATTTTACATGAATGTAAATGTTCTATGAAGTTTTTATGGAAAACGGGCTCTCAATCCACAACTTAGGAGCCAGGGTGGAACGCATCTGCCGCACGCAGTGTAGTGACATCGGCGAGGCGGGATCTCACCGCTCGCATTATGACACTCACACTAATCCACCCATGGCAGGGCGGATATGCTATAGCGCACGTGGGGTGTATGCGACGTGGCCTACGTAATATGCATCACTACAAGTAACCCTGGTGTCCAATGGCTAGCCACGCCCCTGATGAGTCACGCGCGGTGACGAAACGCGTAGGGTGGAGCCGGAGGACGACCAGGAAACGTACTAGGACACGAGTAACGGGGAACTAGGCGGCGGAGGACGGTGCAATCTTCAGGCCTACCCGGGAGGCACGGGGGAGAGCCCGTTAAAACACTCTAGACGCCAGACTATCTTGCATGCTTGTGAGTAGTTTTTTTATCCAATAAATCTGTCACTTTTTACGGAGTTACGCTATGGACTCTTTTTATTCATGAGGCACACTGAGGAACCACAGCCTGCTAAGGACCAGAGGTGAGACAAGATCCTCTATCTGGAACACAGCACACTGGAAATCGGGCAGCAGATCGTTAAGAATTACATCAGAGCGTACTTTGACCAGTCTCACAGTGGTCAATCTGGACGGGTGAGTACGGTCCCATAGGGGACATCTTGACTTGTGATATTTTGAAGTGGAGCGCTGACTACTATCTGAAACCTGTTTGAAGAAGGGGTTGGCTATACCCATTTAGAGGCGCAGACACACAACAACAGAACTTTATCTTTCCCATCTAAAGTCACCTCTCAGAAGGGAGTTGAACTGTATTGTCAGACACTAGCAGCGCCGTTTTCAACATATATACCACCCCTCAGCGCTGCCTGGCACTGATTGGCCAGGCTGCGCAGGGGGTCTGAGAAATCCTCCTGCGCGATATACCCCGAGCTCAGCTCGGGATTATCACCCAGGAGGTTAAGGGCTCTGCCTCTGACGCAGGAGACCAGGGTTCGAATCTCGGCTCTGCCTGTTCAGTAAGCCAGCACCTATTCAGTAGGAGACCTTAGGCAAGTCTCCCTAAACTGCTACTGATTAAAGAGCGCGCCCTAGTGGCTGCAGCTCTGGCGCTTTGAGTCTGCCAGGAGAAAAGCGCAATATAAATGTTATTTGTCTTGTCTTGACTTACATGCCCTCTAGCATTCTTTGAGCTTTAGATGCTTGCCCTCCTATTTACTCATAGTGAAAGACCTGCATCCCCCACTGTGCCCATTTCACATTTCAAACACTGTCCTTGTGAATTCAAGTGCAGCCTGGGTGACCCAGAGAGGGAAGGGGATCAGAAGATGAAGATCATACTGCTCATCATGGCAATCGTCCTGACACCTAGACATGTCTGACATTCTAGCAGAGCACAGGGCTGTCTGCAAAGTTTACTGTTTGTCTCACTGCAGACTCGCAGCATTTGGGGGTAGGGCGCTGTACACTGAGGGACTGCCTCACATCTTTCTATGAATCCTTATCAGATGCATCCATTAAAACACTTGTGAGAGCAGAAAACTTTTTCTCTACATACCCTTAGTTGTCAGTCACTCAGGGTGGAGGGGCAGAGAACAGCTATAAACCAGACACCTTCTTAGGGAGTGTCTATAAATCAGAACTCTGAATGATTCTTTATCAGTGACTTAGCAGAAGGCTATTTGTGAAGAGAGCAGAAGGCTATTTCTCTCCAGTCCCTTACAACGGTCTTTCAGGACAGGATTTTTCCCCCCCCTTGGACTAACAGTAATTTCTTCCGCCTTCCCCCCATCAAAGCCACTCCAAGCCACTGCCTGGGTGGTCCGTAGGTTAAGGCGTCTCTGCAGGTGGGAAGCTTCAGTTGGAAGTAATTGTGGATTCACTTTACACTGGGGAGAGGAGGAGACATGCGGGGGGGGGGGGGGGAAATGGGACCACACAGGGGGACAAGGCAGGGAGTCAACGACGTTGCGGCGGGTCGGTGGTTCGTATCAGTGGGCGATCGTAAGTCGGGGACTCCAGGGCTGGATTTAGGCCAAGGCCACCTAGGCCATGACCTAGGGCACCATAGACCATAGGAGCAAGGGCACCAAAGCAGCAGGCTAAACTGGTGCAGCATTTGCAAGCTTACAAAAGCTGCAATGCAGGGAGATCAGACGAACGCCTGACAGTGGTACTCGCCTGTGCCGCAGCCACCTGTGCACGATTGCATTGTGGTTTGTGGCTATGGACTTGGGCAGCTTTGGAGATGGAAAGGAAGAGGAAGCTTCTGCATTGGAGACAAGTGGAGAAGTAAGGGACACTGATGGCTGCTGCGGTGTGATGGCAAGCTGGCTACCTATACTGAAAGGGGGGGGGGGGAGGAATTAAGGGAGTCATCTGGCCACCTATACTGGAGGGAAAGGGGGAGGGGTCATCTGGCTACCTATACTGGGGGGTCATCAGGCTACCTATACTAGAGGTGGGGGGGGGGGAGGGTCATCTGGCTACCTATACTGGAGGGAAGGATCATCTCGCTACCTATACTGAAGGGGGGCAGCTGGTGACAGTGGCCTTGAGCGGTAGAGAGTACAAATCCGGCCCTGGGGGACTCCCTGTCTTTGGAATATTAGACTTTTTCTCTCCATATCCAAAACCAGTATACACTTATGTTATCGTGTTATATAAATATTAAATAATCTATTAAATAGGAGATAGAATAGCAATACTACACCTGGCTAATATGATCAAACATGAAACTATATTTACTGAAGTACTTTTAAATGTAAAGTGGACCTAAACTTTTTCACATGACAGAAGGAAAACAGAGAAATGCCCCCCGTATGTATTTAGAGACTTTAACCTGTTTAATTCCCCCTCATGTGTCTAATCACAAATTGTAATTTGATCTCTCCCGTGTCACATGACTGCTATGGCAGATAAGCTCATTTGAAAGCACAGGCTGTTAATATGTCTGCTTCCATGAATCAGGAAGTAGAAACAGTGCAAATTAATTTTAAGATTGGTATCAGCTGTAACAAAGACATGTTTTTTGTTTAAAGGTTATTATGCTGTTGCGTATCTTTTAGAGCAGAGAGGATGTTCTGAGTTCAGGTCCGCTTTAAGTCAGTGTTTGAACCATGAGGAACCAACCAGTAGCTTTCTTTTTTGTATAACTGTGCCTCTGAATTATAAAACTTTATTCCTGGAACGATAATTTGCGGTCATAAATCTGTGGTCTTGTATTATTCAACATGTGTAAGGGTCCTTTTACACTAGCAGGTGGTTCCTGCATTGTGTTACCCCATTTTACTGCAAAGGGCCGCATGGGGACTGTTACACTTATTGCGTCTGTTGTGGTGCACCGGAAGTATCTGAGCAGATGAAAATAAAATGAGCATTACAACAAACGCATGCACGGACCAACAGGGCCGGATTTGTACTTTTTACCGCCCAAGGCCAACTATACTGTCTGTATGGTTGTTATCTCTGTGTGCCCCAATGAGCATTTTACTTACTTTCCATCATTGGATGTCACAGACAATAAGTATTTTAGTAATATGCGTATAGAATATAAGTTGTGTTTTCCTTAAGAACGTTATGTTATGTTTGCCATTTTGTTAATGATGGACCCACTGTGTCACCAGGAGAATTAGGCTGATATGTACCTGCAGGGATAGAGCTTACAGGTCTTGCAGGGACGACACAAGTACAGGACACAGAGTACGAAGGGTTAAAGCTGTCCTTGTAGATGGGGATGGCTGCACAGAACAGCTTTACTGCCCTTCACTGAGCCGCCCCCAAAATTTCTTGTGCCCTAGGCCATGGCCTATGTGGCCTTGCCAGAAATCCGGCCCTGCGTACCAACAAGAGTCCCAGTGACTACCTACCTGCCCTGTCACTGAATGGGGTCATATGATTGTTGTGATGTTGCTGACCCATCTTATCGCAACGCAGAACACATTGCACCGCAATGCAAAAATAAAGTGCAAACCGACCTAAAATGTTGGTAGCATTATACACTTCAAAGATAATCATGTACTTTTTATGCCACTTCTGATACCTGTACCCCAGACGATTATGTTATTTACAAGGTGTATGGTCTGCATTGGGAACAGGTGTGTTACATGTGGCTGTCAAACAGTATCCACGTGACAACAGCTAAAGCTCTAGTGAAGTCCATGGCAAAACAGTGAAAGGATAGCAGTGATACAAAACATTTGGAGATGGAATAACCTTGCCAGGCCTACCATTCTTTCTTTGACAACGGACTTCACTAGCGCTTCATATGTTGCCACTTGGATACTGTTCCACTTCCCCATGACAGCCAAATGTAACACACATGTCCCCAATGCAGGTCCAAGACCATCTAACAATAGCACCCTCTGGGGTACAACTTCCAAAAGTGACACTATTTAAAATGTACACTGTACAAAGTAGTTTGTGAACAGTACAAGATATATGTTATATACACACCGCAACATTAGAAGATGCTTTGTAGGGGTCACACTTGTATGGAAGCTTGTATCCTTCCTCAAATCTTCACTCACCAGAGCAAGAAGCCTGTTAAAGCTGTTCATACAAATAATAGGTTTATATTGTATTTATTACAAACATAATGCAATTTTGTATTTCATACTTAACTTATTTGTACAGTCACACTGTTCTATTTTTTCTCAATAAATATCACTCTTGTGCATCTAATTAATGCTACCAAAGTGGTAGATTTATGTTATTTGTGTTTACTAGTCAACCACTTGCACTTTAAGGACATATTTGTAGTGTGAAGACTACTGCAATTAAAATACTTTGCACTACATGATTGTAATTTGAAAAATGTTGATACAACAAATAGTACAGTGTTTTATTGTAAAAAATTGGCACTACAGATAGATTTTTTTTACATGCTAATTATTACCACTTTAATGCTAGGTTTGCTGTATTTGCAATATGCATAGTACTGAAATAGGATTTTTACTTGATTTGCAATATCATACTGTAATTTCATTATGTTCGAAAGAGAAAAAGAAAGGGGGATTGTCGGTGACTTCTCATTAAACAAATTTGCAGTTAAAAAGAATTTCATTAAAAGATATTTTCATTACACAAGCCGATCTGGGAAATTTGGGTACCCATCATCGGCAGAAGTTTGGGCGCGGCCATAGAAAAGTATTCAAATATCGGCATTAAGGGGAAATCAGGGCACCCGAAGATTACCGCTCTTTCCCCATATTTTTCTACCCGATTGGTTGGGGTTTAATGTTAGTCATGGGGGTGAGGACTGGTCAAGGTTAGCCATGAAGGGGGCTACCTTAACCTAAACCGCCCCCCTTACAGCTAAACATAACCCCCCCCCCAGGTTATGGTTAGCTGTAAGGGGGGCGGTTAAGGTTAGTCATGGGGGTAAGGACTTGTCTAAGTTAACCATTGGGGGGGGGAGGGGAAGTGTTATGATTAGCTGTAAGGAGGGGGGGGGGTTAAGGTTAGTCATGGGGGTGTGGAGTGGTCAAGGTTAGCCATGGGGAGAGAGTTATGGTCAGCTGTAGGGGGGGGGGGGTTAAGGAGGGGGGGAGGAGGGAGTACACTTCCTGAAGTTGTAAAAGTAGTGTAGGCCTGCAATTGAATATTCAATGAGATTTCTGACCTTAAAACACTGCTTTGTGTCAAATGCAGGTTTTTTTCTGGGACTTTTGATGTGTATTTCACTCAACCATGTCTTACACCAGGTAATAGACCCCTTGAAACATCTTTTGTATCATTTTTCTAGTCAGCAGAAATGTTTCTAAATATTTTAAGTTCGCCTCCCCATTGAAGCCTATTGCGGTTCGCGAAAGTTTGCGAACTGAAAATCGGAGGTTCGCGACATCTCTAGTTGAGATTAGTCATGGGATGAGGAGTCGTCAAGGATAGCCAGGGAGAGGAGTTATGGTTAGCTCTGGGGGGGGGGGGGGGGTAAAGGTTAGTCACAGGGGTGAGGAGTGGTCAAGGTTAACCATGGGAGGGGGAGGAGTTATGGTTAGTTGTAAGAGGGGAGGTGTTTAACGTTAGCCATGGGGGTGTGGATTGGTCAAGGTTAGCCATGGGGAGGGAGTAATGGTTAGCTCTAAGGGGGGGTTAAGGTTAGCGATGTGGGTGAGGAGTGGTCAGGGTTAGCCAGAGGGGGAGGGGAGTTATGGTTATCTGTGAGGGGGGGGGGTATAAGGAGTTGTTAATGTTAGCCTTAAGGGGCATTATGTTTAGCCTTAAGGGAGGGGGTTAAGGTCAGTCATGGGGGTGAGGAGTGCTCAAGGTTAACCATGTGGGCGAGTTATTGTTAGCTGTAGGGGGGGGGGTAAGGTTAGTCATGGGGGTGAGACGTGGTCAAGGTTAGCCATGGGGGGAGTTATGGTTAGCTGCTGGGGGGTGGGGGTTAAGATGGCCAACGAAGAGCTTCACAGAGAGGAGCAGCAAAGAAGGAACAAGAAGGATATGAATGAGATGAGCAGCTGAGTTCAGTACATCAGGGCTTTTCAACCTTTTCAGAAATTGTACCACGTTTATCGCATGAAAATTTTCAAGTATCACCAGTGTTTTTACAAGATGTCAACAACTCAATAAGTGAAAAAAATGATAAAATGTGCACACTTATTTATTGTATTTATAAAACACCAACATATTATGCAGTGCTGCCCCAGCATAGGTACAAAACTGCCCCCGGTATAGGTTGCGTGCTGCCCCCGGTATAGGTAGAAAATCCTCCAGTATAAGTAATATGCTTCCCTAGTATAGGTAGAAAATTGCCCCCAGTACAGGTAGCTCACCAGGCTCTTCAGACCTCCAGATCAGCACGGCGACAATCAGACCTCCAGATCAACACGGCAACAATCAGACCTGCAGATCAGCATGGGACCCAAGCGGCACCCAGCAGCCGCGCAAATCGCTTCAAATCCAGGAAGGGACGTCACTCCGCATCTGAAGTACGCTGTAACTGTGTGCTGCTCGGGCCCCCTGCTGATCTGTAGGTCTGATGGAGAGGGAGGGCGAGCAGGCTGTGGAGAGCAGTGCCGGTGCCATGGGAATGACGCCGGCACCGTGTGTTAGAGAAGGGAGAATGATCGGCGCGTACCACCGGCTGGAAAGCCCTGCAGTACATAATGAAACAATGCCAGCGTGTTAGTTGGTAGTCCAAAGTGGTATGTTACAATAGTCCAGACGAGATATAAGAGCATGCATTAACATTTTAGGTGTGTCCTGAGAAAAAGGTTGGATGCGAGACATGTTTTTGAGTTGCAGATTACAGGATCTTGCTAGGGAGTGAATTTGAGGAATAAAGGAGAGGAAGGAGTCAAATATTACCCCTAAGCACCATGCTTTGGAAAGTGAAGGTATAGGGGTGTTATTAACATTTATGGTTATATCAGGCAGAGAAGTGAAGTGGACAGAGACGGTGAAAAAAATGGATTAGTTCTGTTTTACTCATATTAAGAATATTTTAAGAAGCAAGAGGTCATGAAAGAGGATATAGCAGACAAACAGTCAGGAACACGTGTGAGGAGGGAGTTAAGGTTTGGGGCTGAGAAGTACAGTTGTGTATCGCCTGTATATAATTGGTATTGAAAACCAGATGAGTGTAAGTTGCCAATACCATGTATGTAGATGGAAAAGAGGAGGGAGCCAAGGACAGAGCCTGGAGGTAACACCAGGGCTGGTTCTAGACTTTTTGCTGCCTGAGGCAAACTTGTGAGGATGCACCCTCTCTCCAGTCAGGACAACAGTGCCACCTCCTCACTTCTGCTGTGCAAGTCAAATTAAACACTGCTGCATCCCCCCTCTTTACTCACTGTCAGACTCCTCACACGGCACAACAAGCTGCTTTTGCCCCAATAATGATCTCTTTACCTTGCTCTCCTCTTGCTTCTCCTGCTACTCTGACTGCATGCTGTTACAAAAATGGTGCCCCTGTAATCTCTGCGCCTGATGCAAATGTTTTACCTTGCTTTATGAGAGAACTGGCCCTGTGTACCCCCACAGATAAAGGGTGGGGAGAGGAGATCTGATCTGAGGAAGAGACTGTAAAAGGCCTTCCAGAAAGATAGGAAAATATCCAGGGGAGAGAGAGGCCCTTTATAGCTATGGATCAAAGTATCTGAAGAAGTAAGGCGTAGTCAATAGTATCAAATGCTGATGACAGATCGAGAAGGATATATATATTTACATAGAAAGAGGGAAAAAGTCCTGAAAGAGGGACAAATGAGGAGGAAAGAGGGACAGGGCTCCAAAAGATGGACAGTTGGGAGCTATATCAGCAGAGAAGGAGAAAAGCGCCGGCACTGCTGTCATTCACTTTTTATTTATTCCAATATAAATGTCATGCTAAAACATGCGTACAAACATTGCAACAAGGTGAGGACACATACCACAAGGTGGACGCAGTAGTGGAGCGGTGGGTGCAGAGGAAAAGGAGCCTGACGGCCGTTTCGCGCTATGCGCTTCTACGGAGGATGCAAGGGAGGGGGTGGGACAGTCAGACCTAAATATGCTTACTAGGGCAGTGTGCGGCGTCCTGCCACTCCGAGTCCCGCAGGACGCCGCACACTGCCCTAGTAAGCATATTTAGGTCTGCCCGTCCCACCCCCTCCCTTGCAGTCTCCGTAGAAGCACATAGCATGAAACGGCCATCAGGCTCCTTTCCCTCTGCACCCACCGCTCCACTACTGCGTCCACCTTTGGGTATGTGTCCTCACTTTGTTGCAATGTTTGTACGCATGTTTTAGCATGACATTTATATTGGAATAAATAAAAAGTGAATGACAGCAGTGCCGGCGCTTTTCTCCTTCTCTGCTGATATAGACATACTACTGCCTGAGCAAGCTGGGGATTCACCTATCCATACCTATATTGTGTGTGACGGAACCACTCCCTCCCCCTCCCACCTTGACAAGAGTGTATAGACTGCAGTGCCAGCGCTTCTATACTTTCATTTTGTATTGCACAGTTGGGAGCTATGCAGACATGCTGCTCTGATGATCTGCAGGTCTGCAATGTATACAGTGCCAGCACAGCTTTGGGGGTAGCAGAGACGGCACAAGAGCATTACACTCACCGCTGGGGCCAATGTGGCAGAACCATTCAGGCCCCAGACTGTGCTATGTCACGTGACATCACACCTGGTCAGCCCACACCCCAGTGCAGGCACTTACCGCAACCCCCTCACGATGCTAGGATCTGGGAAATGACATACTGTACGGAGAGATCCAAAGTAGTTTTGAGATGCCATTGATGGTCTTTCAGTGGAAAATTTTTCATTCTACATTGAGTGTAATGAACATTACTTTTGCTCTGTCCACAAACCTCATAGTAACTATTACTACACTCTGATGGTCTTGAATACTTAGAGATGTCATCCAATGCTACGTACAGTGACAAGAATGTGCAGTTCTGAGGTCAGCTGGTATTTCATTATGACAATGTACCTGTTGCCT
The DNA here is from genome assembly GCF_040937935.1 of Hyperolius riggenbachi. NCBI lineage: Eukaryota > Metazoa > Chordata > Amphibia > Anura > Hyperoliidae > Hyperolius > Hyperolius riggenbachi. Next base: position 90,896,815 of record NC_090657.1, read on the forward strand.
GGGACAACCAACCTTTATTCACACTGCAATTAAGATTCCAAGTAAGACATTCATTAGTGTAAAAGTATGTGGTGTCTTTATGGCCACCAGTGTAAAGAGTAATGGAACTCGAGATAAATAAAAAAATAAAATAACTTGCTAAACAATCTGACATAATCATTAAGACTTTTTCCTGTGTCTGACCCAGACAAGAGTGTCTCAGACCCACTACTGCATTCCACCTGCCATTAAATCCTTATTAAATCCAGGTAACCTGGAGAAAACGTCTATTAACAGATTCTTCACAGTGGATAGTGCATCTTGAGCTATGAGACGCTCTTCAAGTATCCTGGAGACAACGGCTTTCCAAATTCTAGCCAATTATAGCCACCCATTTTCATTACCTTTTATCTATTTCTAGATGCTCTACCATTTTTCAGCTTTCTATAGACTGACCCAGTGAACAAAAAAATATTTAGATAAAGGCCAATTAGCATTGTCCTTGAAGCACGATGATGGCCAACTGTATCTATATAACAAGAGGATGACTTCTTCTCTTTTACAGAGAAATTAAAGGAGTTGGCACAGAACTAGCTGCAACTGCTGTAAGATCCCTTCCAAGATATGGACATTCTCAGAAACAAGGTAAATCCCTTATGATATATTAGATTATTTTTAAGAGCATATACAAGATCTCAAACTCTACCTCTTCTTGGCACTCACACTACATTGATATATAATAGTGAAAAGGGCTTGCAGATGCTGATAACAGTACCAGGTCTAATCTAGCTGGATAGTGCACTGGTTAAAGGCTCTGCCTCTGACACAGGAGACCAGGGTTCCAATCTCAGCTCTTCCTGCTCAGTAAGCCAGCACCTATTCAGTAAGGAGACCTTGGGCAAGACTCTACAACACTGCTACTGCCTATAGAGCGCCCTCTCGTGGCTGCATCTCTGGTGCTAGGTCTGCCAGGAGAAAAAGCACAATATAAATGTTCTGTGCCTTGTCTAACACCCCAAGTAAGCCTACCTCAACCTTTGAAAATATGCATTATCAGCCCAACTAAACTGAAAATAAACAAATTCTAATATCAAAAATAGATGACTACAGACAATATATAGTAGCAACAAAGAGGTACAAATAATAGGTGTTTCATGGGGAAGACTTTGTAGTCCACAGGAAGTAGGTGTTGAGAAATGTTGGTGCTTGATTGTATTATGTGGCTATTAAATGACAAAGAGAAACCGTGACAAGAATTGAACTTCATCCCAATCAGTAGCGGTTACCCCCTTTTACATGAGAAATCTATTCCTTTTCACAAATGGATCATCAGGGGGCTCTGTATGGCTGATATTGTGGTGAAACCCCTCCCACAAGAACCCCTTAGGACCGTGGTACTCCTGGCAGTTTCCGGTCTGTGAACCTTGTTGCAATGTGGGAAATAGCTGTTTACAGTGGTTTCCAACTGCCAATAAAGCAAGCAGCACCTACATCACCTGCCAGCAGTAAAAATGTCACCATGTGATAAATGTCAGAATGTAAATCATGGATTTAAAAGATTTTACAATGGGCAAACAGTGACCAAATCATTTATACATAATTATTGTAAAAATTAAGCACTTTTTTATTACATTATTTTCACTGGCGTTCCTCTTTAAGCCAGAGTGAATGGTTATTTATGGATTATCTATCTGTATAGCCTTTTGTGTGCCTGCAGAGATCACAGCACATAGCTCTGTCATTCAGGCTGGTTCTGACTTACTGCTGCATGGTAGATCATCACTGTCACACAGTCTGCCACAAGGTTAATATGAGTTGACCGCGCACTTATGTTGGTAAGGAAGGAATAAACGAGAGCCAAAATGATTGAATGTGCTCCAACCAAGATGGTTTGCTCCCCAGGACTAAAGTCCTTACTGTCATGATCGGTGCAGCTCCAAAGTCTTGTGGGAAAGTGTTGTATCCAATAAACAGATGAGGAGCACTCCATAGTGCAGTGATTCCCAACCTGTGTGCCGCGACACATTTATGTGTCGCGGCATCCCCGGCTAAGTGTCGCAGCTCTCTCCTCCTCCGCTTGTCTCCCCGGCAGATCGCCCTCTTCCTACTCGTCTAATGCTGCAGGGCTACAAGAAAATGGCCACTGCCATCCGCATTTGTGGCCATTGGCGGCTATTTTGTTGTAGCCTTACAGTACTACGAGCAGAGGGCGGAGGCAGAGCATCAGACGGAGCCACAGAGGGAACATACAGGAGGAGGAGGAGGAGAAGGGGCAGAGAGGAGGCTGTATGGGGGGTGATAAGGAAGTTCACACCCTTACATATAGGGTGTGACTTCTTCCTGTGGCTGGCATTTTGCTTGTGAATGAGACAGTGGCAGCAGCATATTGGACCTGTATCTATTGCACCAGCATACTGTCCCTCCTACCTCATTGTGCCAGCAGCAGCAGCAGCAGCATATTAGTGCAAGGCCTTCACACATTGCAGCAGCATATTAGTGCTGCCCTTCACACATTGCAGCTGCAGGATTTTGTACCTCTAACACCCTCTCCCTTCATTGTGTTAGCTACAGAAGTATATAGTTTCTGAGGCTCTCCATTGATTATTCATTGTGCGTTCAACACTATATTGTACCAACAGCATAAGAAGTTTGTTGCTGCAGCCGCTATTGTGCGTTCAGCATTATATTGCTTCTGAGCCCCTCTATCCATCAGGTCCAGCTTTCCCACTGATTCTTTAATCATATTTATGAAAAGCTCTAGCCCCCATTTTAAAGTGTATTCCAAAAGATGCACTCTATTGATTTTCTGTTTATTGACCTTATTTTTCTATTGAAAAAGCAGCATGCAATAATGGGGGTCTCGTATTAAAAAAAAAAAAAAAAAAGTGTCAGATTTTATTGCTGCAAGATAATTACTTGACACACACAAATGGTAGTCATTGTAGTATTTTTAAATAGAATGGATATTGTATAAAATGTGTACGCTCTACTGCACTTGGTGAGCAGCAATAAAATATGGAATAATTTGACCTAGCATTTAAAAGAGTTTTAAAGTGAACCAGAGACCAAGCACCCTCATTTATTTTACCATATATATCAGTGGGAACATTAGAGAAGACACCTACCCTGCTCTCTGCTTCTTCCTTCACTGCTCAGCCTGCTTGTTATCAGCCCTGATAAAATCCCCAACTGAGCATTCAGTCTGGCTTTGCTCAGGAATCATTATAGCTGGTCTTTTCAAGCCCAAGCTTGCCCCCTTGTGGCTCTGCTATAATGACTCAGCTATAACGATTTCTGAGCAAAGCCAGACTGAATGCTCAGTTGGGGATTTTATCAGGGCTGATAAGCAGGCTGACCAGTGAAGGATCAAACAGAAAGCATGGTAGGTGTTTTCTCTAATGTTCCCACTGATATATATGGTAAAATACATGAGGGTGCTTAGTCTCTGGTTCACTTTAACCCCTTCGGGACCGGCTGCCTACCACCTCTTAAGCCGGATCCCTGCTAGGGCTTGCTGGGCTGTGTGTGTCCCCTGCCTACAGACGTCCCCCCTTTCACCAGCAGCCTTTACTCACCTCCCAGGCTCCAGCGATGAGCAGCTGTAGACTCCTCCATTCTCGCTGGCTTCCAAGCTCATACTGACGCTAAGTCCCGGGTCCCGGCTTGATGACGTCATCGAGCCGGGACCCAGCACTTAGCGTCAATACAGCAGGGATGCCGGCAAGAGTGGTGGGCAGTGCCGATCGTCGGGGGAATGGCAGGAAGGTGAGTAGATCCTCTGCTTTCCCTCCTACCGCCGCAGCCCTGTAAGTGAGCACTATGATCTGTCGGCGATCATAGTGATCACATGATCAGCAGCCATATGCGATGGCTGCTGATCACTGAGGGGAGGTGTCAGCTGTCATATGACAGCTTATCTCCTCTCTCTGGTGCGCACGATCGCGTCGGGACCGTTCATTAGCGTGGACGTTGAATCAACATCCAGTCAGGGCGGTAGCACCACCTGCTGTATGTAGATTCAAACTACGTCGGTCCCCAAAAGGTTAAGCAGGGGGACGGCTAAAAGAAAAGCCACATTTATACAGCTCAGGTACACACAATGCAATTCTGACAGATTTACTGTCAGAACGATTATTTCCAATGTCTGATCTGATTTCCGATCAATTTTTCAATCGATTTTCCGTTCATTTCTATGAAAAAATCATTCAGAAAAATCTATCGGATAGTAGATCAGACATGTTGGAAATAGTCGATCTGACAGTAAATCTGTCAGAAAATTGCATCATGTGTACCTAGCATAGGCTCAGGTGTACTTTACACAGTGACAATTTAGCACTTGGGGCAAGTTAAGACAGATCTTAATCAGTCAGCAGGAAGTTTTTACGTTTTGTAATAGAATTATACTATTTATTGGCTAACCAAAAGAAAACAGTGAGCCTTTGGCTAATGAGCCATCTTTAGACTTTGTTCCTGTATACATGATGTTAGGACACACAGCTATATATACAGTCAGCAGGAGATGCATACATTGTTTTGTAAATATAAATAAATGTAATACAGTTGTCATTCTGTTTCAAAACATCCTGCTTTCACTGATGGCTAACACAGAACAATGCTTTGCTACTTCTAAAACATGTCAGGAAAGAGTTAAACTGTAGCACAGAGAATGTTGCTGTCATTCCCTAGGAAAGAAAAACAAACCATAAATCTAACAGGTCTCAGGTCTTTAACAGCTCTTACCAAGTAATAAAGATCAGTCGGGGAGAGGAGAGCTGATAATTTCTGTCCTTGAATGCGTGCATAAAGAAACTAATCTGAACTCAAAAGTTCTACTACTTGAGCCCATATATTTTTCTTCTCACAGCAGCTTGTATGTCCCCAACACTCATTATACTAAGGACAAGATCCTCAGATGACAACAGATGCTGACTGTCATCACACACACTCTGCAGTGAGAGAGATGCATGGATCTCTGGAATTCAGGTAGAATAGAGCAAAGCAGAAGTGATTTACTTTGACATGTGACCTCTTACCTCTCCAAGTCCTGCGCCCTGCTGAATTTTATCGCCCTAGGCCATGACCTTTGTGGCCTTCCCAGAAATCCGGCCCTGAGCGCAGTGAGATGCCAACCTGGAAAGGTCGGCATCTGCACCAGAAGCCACCAGAGCAGCGGTGAGGACACAGGATGGCTGCCAGGGGCTGGAGGAAATTCCAGGTAAGTAGAGCAGGACCATCCTTTTAAAGGACATCTAAGACCAAAAAAGAAACGTGTAATGTGTAATGGAGCGGTTGAAGAGATCAGCAGCACCACGTGGATGTATTCAAGCTCTTTATTGCATAAAGATAGCGCCCAGGGACAGCGACAGACGCTGTTTCGGAGACAAGCTCCTTTCTCAAGCTGTATAGGCTCACTCAAAAGAGATAACAAACATAAAGGCATTTATATACAGTTTCAATAGGGTCACATGGACCAATCAGATAACATCACAATACAAAAAAGCATAAGTATCCAATCACAGGGCAAAGCATAATGAGAGGACCTGATGGGAAACAGATATGTAAATCAGCAGCCGTTATCACAGCATGATTTGAAAAGTCTCATAACCCCAATGGCCAATCAGCACTTACCAAGTCAGGAGGACCTGATGGGAAACCACAGCAATGTCATAACGCTCCTCCCAATCTCCCAGGGGGCAATGCGAGAAGCGTACTGCTGAAAAACGGAACGAATGACGTCATGACGTCATCCGTTTCCATGCGTAAAAGCCTCTTAGCAAAGCGTAAAAATGTACGCATAAAATTCTCAATAGCATCCATGCGTAAAAGCGTCCTAGCGATGCGTAAAAGCGTACGCGTACAAAAAGGCCTCCGTGCGTAAAAACGTCCAAACCGTTTTTTTCGCATTTTTTTGGCGAAAAAAAAACGCGGAAAAAACTTACGCATAAAATCAAATACAGAACAATATAGAATAGCCGCTATGCTGAATGCAAAAATATGCAAACTGGCGCATAAAATGCATATAAAGCCGAACATGCTGACGAAGTCAGCACCATAAAACATCAGATGATGACCAAAAGCGAAAAAATGCTAGTGCTGTGGTAAAGTAAGGCTGAGTGTGCCATGAGAGATAACCACCCTTATAGATAAATCGTTGTATTAGATGTAAAAGATACAATAAAGAGACCTGCACATCAAAAAGTAGCAACCCCCAGAATACTCAAAGTGTAACCACAAGGGAAACACACATAGCTGGACTCGGCAGTCAGCACACCGCCGACGCAGCATAGCAGAACGCACAAGAACATGTGAGGGCACAATATATCAATGAATCTTGTACTCAGGTAGGATATAAAATTTTAAATACAGAAAGAAAGGTCATAATCACGGTTGAGACCGCCCCCTCCCAGGGTACCCAACCTCCTAATCCAACCCGCCTCCCGTCTAAGTAATTCCTTTTCCCTATTTCCTCTAAAATGAACAGGAACCCCATCTATAACTTGCACACGGAGCTGTGGTATAGAGTGGTGGAACTGGGTAAAATGGGCCGAGACAGATTGGGACATATTCTTGGTCCTGATGGCCGATTTATGTGAGGAAATACGTTCACGCAGTCGCTGGGTGGTCTATCCCACATATAATAGCCCACATGGGCATTTTAGTATATAAACTACATATGAAGAATCACATGTATACAGACCACGTATGCTGAACTCAGTACCCTTGGACGGGTGCCTGAACTTATCTCCCTTAAAAATCAAGCCACACATATGACATCCTAGACATGGAAAGGTGCCATTTCGGCCGCTCTGTACCACAGCTCGAGGTGTGCGTGCTCGAATCTTGTCCCTGACCGTAGGGGCTCGTTTGAAGGATAACAAAGGAGGAAATTTAAACTCCGGAACCTGAGGAAAAGCACTTTGTAAGAGGCCCCAATGCTGCCGTGCAATGGACCCCAGCTTATAGCTGCAGGCATTGTACCTGGAAACAAAAGGGAGTCTCACTCCTCCATGACGTCTTCTGGTGGGTCTATTGGATACCAGGGTGTGTTCAGGGTACCCCCTTGACCTAAATCTGTCCCTCATTTCATTAAGACGAATCTCGCACTGGCCAGAATCCGACACAATCCTGGAGACTCTCTGCAATTGTCCACCAGGAATGTGTTCCCTAGTCGACCTGGGGTGGAAGCTAGAGAATTCCAAAACAGAATTCCTATCTGTTGGTTTAACATACAGATCTGTCTGGAAACCACCGGGTCTCAAGACAACCTGAGTATCTAGAAAGGAAACACTCTTCGAGTCAAAGTGTGCCGTCAATCTAATGGGGGGGGCATTTGCTCGAAAGCTCCTCAATGAATGAGTTAAGGGTCAACTGTGGCCCCCTCCAAACGCAAAAAAAAAACGTCAATGTACCTCCACCAACAAACCACATGTTGGCGGAAGTACATGCTGGTGTAGACGAATGCCTCTTCGTAGAGGCCCATGAAAAGATTTGCGTAGGAGGGGGCCACATTGGAACCCATTGCCGTCCCCCGTAGTTGCTGATAGAAGACACCCTCGAACTCAAAGTAGTTCTCCTCCAAGATAATCTTCAAGAGTAAAACTGCAAACTTTCTCTGTTCAACGGTCAGGTCAGACTGTGTAAGAAGAAACCAATCGATAGCCTCTACACCCCTCTACATCTTATGCGTACATTTTAACGCATTGTTAGGACGCTTTTACGCATGGAAACGGATGACGTCATGACGTCATTTGTTCCGTTTTTCAGCAGTACGCTTCTCGCATTGCCCCCTGGGAGATTGGGAGGAGCGTTATGACATTGCTGTGGTTTCCCATCAGGTCCTCCTGACTTGGTAAGTGCTGATTGGCCATTGGGGTTATGACACTTTTCAAATCATGCTGTGATAACGGCTGCTGATTTACATATCTGTTTCCCATCAGGTCCTCTCATTATGCTTTGCCCTGTGATTGGATACTTATGCTTTTTTGTATTGTGATGTTATCTGATTGGTCCATGTGACCCTATTGAAACTGTATATAAATGCCTTTATGTTTGTTATCTCTTTTGAGTGAGCCTATACAGCTTGAGAACGGAGCTTGTCTCCGAAACAGCGTCTGTCGCTGTCCCTGGGCGCTATCTTTATGCAATAAAGAGCTTGAATACATCCACGTGGTGCTGCTGATCTCTTCAACCGATGTCTTAGGAGCTGCTGGACCACAGCGCCACATCAGCCTAGCACACGGATACCCTCACCACTAGGGTGCCTATCGACTGTGGTGCAACATGTGTAATGGAGTACATACGTTTGTAACTAATGGCTTTGTCCTATCTTCCCTCTGTCCGCATCCTTTCGTCTGTTATTAGTAGCCCTGTTAGACTTCATTGAACACTTTTTCTGCGTCTGTTGAAAACAGTAAAGATGGAACCTTATAGGAGATGGCACAGTGCTGTGACTAAGCTATCCAGTGTTCCACAGCCTTATGTAAATCTTGTTTGATCAGCTCCTATAATCTCTGCTATTTATGGCTTTAGTCTAGTCCTCGCTTCATGTTTGATATTTCCCTCGTCTAAAAGAGCGTTCAGTTCTTTTTTCTTTAGTGACAACTGTTTTTACATTTCACCTCCACTAACTTCTGAATTTTTATTAAATTGAAATTGTATTTGATATTTTGTTTGAGATTTCTTAATCCTCTAATAATTTTTCAGTTAGCCTCTAAACGTTCCCTTGGGGTTTAAACGTTTAAAAGTTTGTATGGATAAAACTTATGGGGGCATGATCTGATATAGATATATTTCCTATCTCAGTATTTTTTACTATAGCTTTTTAAATAATATTGAAAATAAAGTCTATTCTAGAGTAACTTTGGTGTAATATGTATAATTCCATTCCAGGGGGTGCTGATCTCTCCAGCTGTTCATTTATCAGCCTATTGCTGAACATTTTCACATTTCTTTTTGTTTGTGAGGTTATACCCCAAGAGGTATCCAATTCCAGTTTTATTGTCCAGTTCAGGTCCCCCCCCCCCCCCCCCCATGATCAGCATATCCTCCTGAAAGGTGGGTAACTCTTTCACCATCCTATTCAGGAAGGCAGGCCACTATTGGGGAAGTACACTGAAGCCAATGTATACATTTGACCCTTTATCGATACTTTTCAAAAGTATTGTTGAGTTTAAATATCTATTGAATCTCACTCCATATTCTGGTTCATTTGATGGGGACCTCAATCCTTTAACGTTATATGATACTATTCCAATTCCTTCCATACACCTTTCCTTTTTCTGCTGCTGATATGACTCCTCCATTTTTTCCAACCTACACCCCTTTCCAGCCCAATCCCTTCACCATGCTGTCTTCCCAGCTAGTTCCCCTCCAGGGTGAAAAAACCTCAGGGACACTCTCTAAACACATGAGAAGCAGTTCCCAACCAGGTCTTCTCAATCGCAAATTGATGGTAATGCAACCTCCAAGCCACAAACCCTTCACCTCTTATTTCACCCCCCCCCCAAGAAAGAGAGGGGGGCGAAGGGGAGTGGAGGCAGGTGGGACAGAGAGGGGGACAAACTAAGAGGGAAATAGCGCCTGTATCATAAGAAAGGCAGTCATTTATTTGGTGTCTGGTGCACACACCTCATAAGGGAGCCCCACCAACACCAACCTGCTTACCCAGCCCCAAACCCTCCCGAAGGAGGGGGGGGGGGGGTGTAGAGCCGCGGGCACTTGCACAGGGGACAACACAAGTGTTCATCCCAGTTCACAGCCCCAAGGCATTTCCGATCATCCTATAAAAGGAGTATTTTCCATTGATACAAATTGCCTAGGATTCCTGTGTTTCCCATGTTCCCCTGCCCCTCCTCTGACCACCCAAATCCCCCTCTCCACCAGAAAATAGAAAGCAGGTGGAAGCAGGGGGATAGGCAGAAGTAGCACCTTCTCTGTCATACAAAATTTCCCCAGCTCTCCCCCTGACACCAGCCCCCCCCCCCCCAACAGTGAGAAGGGGGGGGGGGGGGCAGCAAGCAGATGGGCAGTGAGCAACAGCACCCCCATCTCATTTCAGCACCCCATCAAGGTCCACCCCTTCAGGTTTCAATATGCCCCAAACAATCATCTATAACCTCCCCCCCCCCCCTGACCCTCCCAAAAGGAAAATAAGGGAGCCGGTTCAGCAGGTAGGGAGCGAGAGATGACCGCCACCCCCAAAAATAGAGTGAAGGGGCAGCAGGGAGAGGGATGCAACCCTCTACTTATTTTCTAGACATCTACCAGACAGAAATCTTTAATCAACCATTTGTTTATGTTTCGTGTGTGTTCCCTCGCCCCCTCCCCGGCTGCTTGGGGGGGGCTCAAGAAAGGGGTCAGTGGACTAGTGGAGCAGACAGCTCCCAACAGCCTGCAAGGAACCATACAATCAGACAATTGTCTATATCTCCTAAGTAACAGTTCCTCCCACTGAATCACCAGCCCCCCTCAGAAAATAAACAAGCGGGCTGGACGAGAGGGGGGGGGGGCATTAGGCGGATGAACGGGGACAACCACAACAGTTATTTTGGTTCACAGCATACTTCCAATAATTCACCAGTAATTATTCAAGCATTTGTCTAGGTTTACTAGGTTTCCCCTGCCAGCAATCGGATGGGTGGGGACGGGGGGGGGGGGTGTTCCGCAACCTTCATGTTAAGTCACAGGCATAAACACCTCCAAGTGTCCTCCAAGGTCTACCCTCCTCTACTTACTGTATATATTTTTCTGTTTTGATTGCTGATGGGATTCTATCAGTTAATTGGCTTCCCCCTAAATTGGCCCTAGACTACAATGGACATAGGACTATGGTAGGAATTAAACTGTGTGCTCCTATGAAGGACAGTTAATGACAAGACTACATATATTCTGTAAAGCCATGTGGAAGATGACACCGCTATATAAATACTAAAAATAAGAAACAATTATTATAAAAATAAATCTACAGTGTTGCGCCTATTGGGAAGCTGAATCTGGATGGGGTTCCCCACTTCCCCCAAAGATTTTGGAATAAAGGATGAATTGGGACATAGCAGGGGTGATCTATGTGCTAATGTGTCCCTGTGCAAAACAATATGTGGGAAGGACCAAACGACCCCTGAAAGAAAGATTGGGAGAGCATTGTGCTAACATTTCAAAAGGAAATAAAAATCACCCCTTCTCTGCACATTATAAACAATTCCACAACTGTTCCTTTAACCAGCTGAGCGGTCTGGACGAGCTCAGCTCGTCCAACACCGCCAGCGGCTGCCGCTCAGGCCCTGCTGGGCCGATTTTAATGAAATAAAAAGCAGCACACGCAGCCGGCACTTTGCCAGCCGCGTGTGCTGCCTGATCGCCGCCGCTCTGCGGCGATTCGCCGCGAGCAGCGGCGAAAGAGGGCCCCCCTAGCCGCCTGAGCCCTGCGCAGCCGGAACAAAAAGTTCCGGCCAGCGCTAAGGGCTGGATCGGAGGCGGCTGACGTCAGGACGTCGGCTGACGTCGATGACGTCACTCCGCTCGTCGCTATGGCGACGATATAAGCAAAACAAGGAAGGCCGCTCATTGCGGCCTTCCTTGTTTATTATGGGCGCCGGAGGCGATCGGAAGAACGCCTCCGGAGCGCCCTCTAGTGGGCTTTCATGCAGCCAACTTTCAGTTGGCTGCATGAAATAGTTTTTTTTTTATTTAAAAAAAACCCTCCCGCAGCCACCCTGGCGATTTAATCAGAACGCCAGGGTGGTTAAGGGATCCAAATTCAATGCGATAGAGAAAATGAAAATCCTGGACGGGATTTTATAATGGAAATGTCCAGACGTGAGACATACTGGATATACAGTCTAAATACACTAGTGCCACATGGTTTAAAGGGACTCCGAGCAGTGCAGTAACTATGGAAAGATGCATATCATTTCGAAGCTCTCTTTCTCCTCTTTCCAACGATATATATAAACCGCTGCCCTACGCCTTTTAGTTTTCGCTATTTTCACGATCGAAATTGCCGTGGCCGCGAATTCGATCGCGAAAATAACGAAAACTGAAAGGCGTAGGGCGGCGGTTTATATATCGTTGGAAAGAGGAGAAAGAGAGCTTTAAAATGGTATGCATCTTTCCCTAGTTACACTGTATTACACAGGGCGACTTTTTCCCAAAGCCGGCCGTTCCATTCAGCACAATGTAATGAAATACAAGGAACCCAGGGGGATAGAATTACAAACATCATGCTGGTAGGTGTGAGGATATAATTAATTAGTTGTGGTTATGCTTAAAGGCATACCCACAGGCACTGCTCGGAGTCCCTTTAAACAAGCAGATATAATGTATCTTCTTGTAATTGTGTGTGAAACCTGACACCCGAGGCTTTTCATAGAACTCTGATGTCTCACATGCAAGAACAACACTGCCTGTGTCACATACCTCACAAAGCACAGACTCCGCTTTGCTAATTAATTCTTCTAAATGCAGCTAAAACCTACACACAGACAAATCTTTTGCCTCTGATATTTAACATAAAAAGTACGAAAATGTTTACACAGCGACTTAGACATTATTTGTACATTGGCCTCAATTTACTAAGCTTATCTCCTGTCTTTAATAACGTTTCTAGAATTGTTACCATGGTGATAAGGCATGTCGTATTCATGAAACATTTTACCTCAGGCAAACCTAAAGTTAACTCTTCTGTCTTTAAGTTAACTCTCCAATCCTTAAAATAACTCCAGAGTTAAAGACAGGCTGTTAATTAACTGCGTGTGAAAATAACTACAGAGGAGGCAACGTAAGGAATGAAGAGATAAGATAACTCTCTCACTGTGTGGATGTAAGTTTTCTCTTGCCTTATTATCTCCAGCATGATCTTAGTGAATTGAGGCCAATGGCCTCAATTCACTAAGATCATGCTGGAGATAATAAGGCAAGAGAAAACTTACCTCCACACAGTGAGAGAGTTACCGTATTTTCCGCCGTATAAGACGCACTTTTTCTCCCCAAAAAATGGGGAGAAAAAGTCACTGCGTCTTATACGGCAAAGGCAGGGAATCCCCGAGTTACAATCGCCCGCCGTTACAAACCACCGACCCGCCGCATCATCGGGGATTCCCTGCATGATCCCAGCCGCATGTCTGGTGTGCCGTGTCCCCCCTTCTTTTACCTATGAGGCCGCTCTGATAAGCCCAGTATATGTGCATCAGCTTATGCGTATAAAGTCTTTCCTTGCGTCGTGTGGCCCCACCCGCTTTGTCCCGCCCCCCCCCCCTCTCAGTCGGTGTCTCCCCATGCCTATTAAAAGTAGTTCTAGACAGCGTATCTTACTACATCCACGCTGCCTGAGATGACGTCATCTCCACAAGCGCCGGTCACTAGAGCAAGAAGTGAGGACATCGGCGATCCCCGGGCAGCGTGGATGTAGTAAGATACGCTGTCTAGAACTACTTTTAACAGGCACGGGGAGACACCGACTGAGAGGTGGGGGGCGGGACAAAGCGGGTGGGGCCACACGACGCAAGGAAAGACTTTATACGCATAAACTGATGCACATATATTGGGCTTATCAGAGCGGCCTCATAGGTAAAAGAAGGGGGGACACGGCACACCAGCGGAGACAGAGAGACCACACAGGGAGGCGAGGGGACATGTAATACGCAGGGAAATACAGGGGGCTGGACAGAGGCTACACAGGGGTCAGGAGGGGGAGGCAGTCACATAATAAGACAACACCACAGGGGACACCTGGGGAACAGAAGCTGCACAGAGCAGCCACACAGTGGGCAGAAGGGGAAGCGGGGCACCCAGAGACAGAAGAAGACACCTGGGGGCACAGGGGACACCTGGGTGCAGAAGGGGACACACAGGAGGTCAAAGAGGACAGAATGGGACTTCTCGGGACAGAAGGGGACACCATTATAAGACGCTCCTGGAATATGGACACACCAGGATTAGTATATTTTTTTTTCCCTGGATTTTGCCCTCTAAACCTGGGTGCGTCTTATATTCCGGAGCGTCTTATACGGCGCGAAATACGGTATTTTATCTCTTCATTCCTTACGTTACCTCCTTTGTAGTTATTTTCACACGCAGTTAATAAACAGCCTGTCTAACTGTGGAGTTATTTTAAGGATTGAAGAGTTAACTTAAAGACAGAAGAGTTTACCTCAGGCAAACCTACAGTTAAATGTTTTCTGAATATGACATGCCTCATCACCATGGTGACCACTCTAGAAATGTTATTAAAGACAGGAGATAAGCTTAGTGAATTGAGGCCATTGTCATTTAAGAACAAATGGGCATTGATAGTGTTCCTTTAACACTGATAACAGGTGTACATTTTATAATCCTGCTTCTGCCAGGACCTGGGACTTAACCAGTTTATGGTAATTGTTAAAGCAGAAATATGGCAGCAGCAGCAGCCAGAAGAGTCACTACCTCCAACTGGCATGCTTGCTCTGTGTCACCATCAGCAACTACCTAAGAAGTGAAGTCTGCACCTCATCTAGTCAGCATTGGTAGCTCCCATAGGCCATTCATTCATTAACCTTTGTGTTTGTTTGCAGGTGAAAATGACTTGCTGTGTGCTGGTTCTGTCTCTTCTCTGCTCGCTTGCTCTGATGTCAGATAGTGCACCAGACTGCTGCAAGCAGAAGACTTGCTCCTGCCGACTCTATGACCTTCTTCGCGGTTCAGGCAACCATGCTGCTGGGATACTGACCCTGGGAAAAAGGAAGAGCAGTTCTCAAATGCTACAGACACGACTTCAGAGGTTACTGCAAGCCTCAGGGAGCCAAGCTGCAGGCATCCTCACCATGGGCAAACGAGCTTCACTTACCCTGGAGGGACAATGTAACAATGGCCAACTGATGAACAGCCTGGCCTCCAGCACACAGTCTCCCCTGTCCTTGTGTCCCACATTGATGGAACCTGCCAATATCTGTAAAGGCTCTACATGCCAACAAGAGCCCAACATGTAGCAGCATCTGGAATTCTGCGTGGCCCCTAAGGGAGAGGACCAAATGCTATCTAATGATGTATATTTATGTACAGGAACTACTATAGGTTAATAAATATAAGCACAATTTGCCTCATACAAAGCAAAAATTAAAGGAAACTAAAGAGGAACTCCAGTGGATATAATGTAATAAAAAAAGTGCTTCATTTTTACAATAAATATGTATAAATGATTTAGTCTTAGTGTTTGCCCTTTGTAACATCTTTCCTCTCCCCGATATACATTCTGACATTTATTACATGGTGACATTTTTACTGTGGGCACGTTATGTAGCTGCTCCTAGCGGTTTTGTCCGTTGTAGACAGCTGTAAACAGCTATTTCTTGTCTGTGAACCTTGTTACATTGTGGCAAACTGTCAAAAGTACCGTGGTCCTCAGAGCTTCTTGTGGGAGGGGTTTCACCACAATATCAGCCATACAGCGCCCCCTGATGGTCTGTTTGTGAAAAGCAATAGATTTCTCATGTAAAAGGGGGTATCAGCTACTGATTGGGATAAAGTTAAATTCTTGGTTGGTTAGTTTCTCTTTAAGGGAGAGGAACATGGAGGGGTACATTGATGGTTGTTTATTTAAGGAGAACTGTAGTGAGAGGTATATGGAAGCTGCCATATTTATTTCCTTTTAAGCAATACCAGTTGTATGGCAGCCCTACTGACCTATTTGGCTGAAGTAGTGGCTGAATCACACAAGAAACAAGCATGCAGCTAATCTTGTCAGATCTGTCAAAATTGTCAGAAACACCTGATCTGCTGCATGCTTGTTCAGGGCCTATGGCTGAAAGTATTACAGGCAGAGGATTAGCAGGGCAGCCAGGCAACTGGTATTGATTAAATGGAAACAAATATGGCAGCCTCCACATCACTCTCACTACAGTTCTCCTTTAACTACTTTCGCCTCCTGGACGTACTAGCTACGTCCAGGAGGCCATGTGTGCGCGTTCCCGTGGCCGATCGTGCGCGTTCACGCACGCTCCCGGCCCGTGGTTCGTTAGCCAGGCAATCAGTGAATCGGGCTATTGTGCCCGATCACGGATTCCTCTCCCCCGCAGAAAAAGAGACAGCTTCTCTCGGAAGCTTCACTTTTTCTGACTCTTACGTCTCCCTATGTCCCTCTAAGCGTACGTGTTATGCTTAGAAGTGACGTCATGTAAATAAACTCATGGCTGCCATCTTGTGGCCAAAAAGTAAAACTACAGCTACATACAAAAAAATAAAATAAAACAAACATATTTACATTTAAAAAAAAATTACTTTTTACATCCCACCCTCCCAAAAATACCCAAATAAAATGTATAATGAAAAAAAAACAACAAAAAAACACAAATATTTACCTAAGGTTCTAAACTTTTTAAATATCTATGTAAAGATGAAATATTTCTGTTTTTTTTTTTTATTATAAGCTTGTAAATAGTGATGGATGCAAAACGGAAAAAATTCACTTTTATTTCCAAATAAAATATTGTCGCCATACATTGTGATGGGGACATAATTTAAATGGTGTTATAACCGGGACCAATGGGCAAATACAATACATGGGTTTTAATTATGGAGGCATGTGATATTTTAAAACTATAATGGCCGAAAACTGAGAAATAATGATTTTTCCCGTTTTTTTCTTATTATTCCTGTTAAAACGCATTTACAGTAAAGTGGCTCTTACCAAAATGTACCCCCCAAAGAAAGCCTAATTGGTGGCGGAAAAAACAAGACACATATCAGTTCTTTGTGATAAGTAGTGATAAAGTTATAGGCTAATGAATGGGAGGTGAACATTGCTCGGATGCATAAAGTGAAAACTAATGAAGGCTGAAGTGGTTAAAGATAAAACAAACAAACAAAAAACACACTCAAAGGCCACTTGCATGGTTGTAATTGTGATAATAGGGCTTTAGCAGTGAAGTCACAGTTCAGTTACTTGATCTGCACCTATTCTGGAACAAGGATTCAGATAGCATTAAAGTGAACCTAAAGCAAGAAAACTTATCTATGTAGAGGGAAGGCTCTGTGAATCCCATAGAGCATTCCCAGTCCTTTCTCCATCCCCTTGTTCCACTGCTGCCCCCCCCCCCTGAATTTATGCATGCACACAGTAGGCAGGGCAAACTCAGGCTTTTTTTTAAGGAGGGGATTCCTTAAAGGTCTCCCTCAACCACGCACAATACAGTATAATAATATGGTTGGACATCATGCTGGGTACTAGGATGTCTGATCTGCTCCCAATCAAACACCAGGAGCAATCAGAAGCAGTATGGATACAGATAATAATGAGGGCAGCGACATTGCTAATGAAGGGGAAAATGAAGCATTTACACAGCAGGGCACAGGGCTGTGCTCATACCTAGTTCTGTGCTGTGTTAAGCACCCCAGAGCTGCTCCATGCTCTGTACATCCAAAGTTAACTGCAGTGGGGAAAGAAAGGGGCAGTGCTGTGAGCTGCAGGATACCTGCAGATATTCTGGTGTTTCAACTTGTGCCTGTCCCCAGACACTGCACCGGCCCTGGTCTGAGGGGGGGGGGGGGGGGGGGGGGATTCTGGGCAGCTGTAATCATCCCCCCCCCCCCCACACACATTTGCTTATGGTAGGGATCCACTCGTTTTGGGAGTACTTGGGGTCACTTGGGGAACAGGCATATACTGCAACCTGACCTGATGCCAACTGCTCCGCCCGTTCTCCTTTCTACCCCGCTTACTACCTAAATGCCCCTCCTAACTGCAGTCCCTCCCACCCAAATCTAACTACCTACCTTTCCATACAGTCCGCTCAGCAACAGCTACCTATTCTCTCTTCTGCGTTGCTGCTGCAGCTACCTACCTACTGCACAGCTACCTTACCTCCTTACACTCCCACTTGTCCTGCAACAGATACCCAATACCTCTACCTACCCTCCCTCCCTCCTTATTTACACTTTTTTTCCCGAGCCACACTACTTAACATCCCCACCTATCCTCCCACCCTGCTGCAACTACCTTCTCTACCTACCTACACTCCCATCTGTCCTGCAGCAGCTACCTAATCTCTCTACCTACCCTTATTTCCAGTCACAGCTACCTAACCTCCCTCCTCCCCAGCCTCAACCACTTAACCTCCCTACCTATCCTCCCGCTCAGCTACAACTACCTTATCTACCTCCCTTCTGTCCTACAGCAGCTACCTAATCTCTCTACCTACCCTCGCATCCAGTCGCAGGTACCTAATCTCCCTACCTACCTACCCTTCTTCCCCTCCAGCCACAACCACTTAACCTCCCCATCTATCCTCCCTCCCAGCTGCAGTTACCTTACCTTCTCCTACCTTCACTTACTCCTGTTCTAGAGCAGCTATCTAATCTCTTTACCTACCCTGCTCCCAGTGGCAACTGCCTAATCTACCTCCCTCTGGGTGAGGGGCAGTAACTTTGGTCTGAATATTGCCATTTATTCCATTTTTTCTATTAGGGAGGGAGATCCAACCCTGGGCTCTGATGAATTCTCACCAACCCCAACCCCCCCCCCCCCCCATCTAGCAGAGGGTGGCATTTGCAAACACACTGCAGCCAACAGCAGGGCGAGTACTTATTCCTGCATAATGGAAGGACCGTAGGAGGTGTCTACTGTGCTGACAGGAGTGGGGATTGTTGGGCAAAATAATTGCGGCATTTTTGATATGAGGATCATTTCTGCATTTAATACGTGGGGTGATTGCTGAATTTTAAATGTAGTGTGGCCTTTAATGTATAAGTTGTATTGTTTTAACTAAAACCGCAGGATTCAGTATAAATACCCGTGTTGGCACTCTGATAAATAAGTGGATTTTGGGTCGCAGTTTGGGCACTCGACCTCTAAAAGGTTCGCCATCACTGCCCTTAGCCAAACACTACTTGTCCCTTTCCCATAATCTGTTATCGGCTACAAGTCCCGCACCCGAACCAGGGGTCGAGTCCTGCGTGGATGCGGGTGAACGGCGTCCACCCACTTTTTCTTCAGCGTGGACGCCGTCCACCCTGGCTTGTGTGGAGGGGAGCAGAGAAGGAGAGCTATGGGGACAGCGGGGATGGGCGGACATCTCCCCCCCCCCCCTCAATCCCTCACCTTCGTGCTCCCCTTCTTGCCTCTGCCCACCAGTGTTTTGAAGTGTCGGGCCCGGCGGCGAAAGTGGGCGGAGACTTTCCGCCTTCTTCCGGCCGCAACGGACGCTCCGCTCTTTGTGCGGCTAGAAGACCAGACTAGCCACACACAGAGCGGAGCGTCCCTTGCGACTGGAACGCGGTAAGTCTCCGCCCACTTTCGCCGCCAGGCCCGACATTTCAAAACACTGGAGGGGAGAGGCAGGAAGGGGAGCACGAAGGTGAGGGATGGGGGGGGGGAGATGTCCGCCCATCCCCGCTGTCCCCATAGCTCTCCTTCTCTGCGCTGCTCCCCTCCTGCTGGGGGCAAACCTGGCTACCTGGGCACATATACCCCTGCCTACATATACTGGGGACATATCCCACTGGGCACATATACCTCTGCCTATATATACTGGGCACATATACCCTCTGACTACATATACTGGGCAAATATACCCCTGGCTACATATACTGGGCAAATATACCCCTGGCTACATATACTGGGCACATATACCCCCTGCCTACATATACTGGGCATATATACCCCTGGCTACATATACTGGGCACATATTCCCCCTGCCTACATATACTGGGCATATATACCCCTGGCTACATATACTGGGCACATATACCCCCTGCCTACATATACTGGGCATACATACCCCTGGCTACATATACTGGGCACATATACCCCCTGACTACATATACTGGGCACATATACCCCCTGGCTACATATACTGGGCACATATACCCCCTGGCTACATATACTGGGCACATATACCCCTGGCTACATATACTGGGCACATATACCCCTGGCTACATATACTGGGCACATATACCCCCTGCCTACATATACTGGGCACATATACCCCCTGCCTACATATACTGGGCGCATATACCCCCTGCCTACATATACTGGGCACATATACCCCCTGCCTACATATACTGGGCATATATACCCCTGGCTACATATACTGGTCACATATACCCCCTGCCTACATATACTGGGCATATATACCCCTGGCTACATATACCTCCTGCCTACATATACTGGGCATATATACCCCTGGCTACATATACTGGGCACATATACCTCCTGCCTACATATACTGGGCACATATACCCCCTGACTACATATACTGGGCACATATACCCCCTGACTACATATACTGGGCATATATACCCCTGGCTACATATACTGGGCACATATACCCCCTGCCTACATATACTGGGCATATATACCCCTGGCTACATATACTGGGCATATATACCCCTGGCTACATATACTGGGCACATATACCCCCTGCCTACATATACTGGGCATATATACCCCTGACTACATATACTGGGCACATATACCTCCTGCCTACATATACTGGGCACATATACCCCCTGCCTACATATACTGGGCATATATACCCCTGGCTACATATACTGGTCACATATACCCCCTGCCTACATATACTGGGCATATATACCCCTGGCTACATATACTGGGCATATATACCCCTGGCTACATATACTGGGCACATATACCCCTGGCTACATATACTGGGCACATATACCCCTGGCTACATATACTGGGGACATATACCCCTGGCTACATATACTGGGCACATATACCCCTGGCTACATATACTGGGCACATATCCCACTGGCTACATATACTGGGCACATATCCCACTGGCTACATATACTGGGCACATATACCTCTGCCTATATATACTGGGCACATATCCCACTGGCTATATATACTGGGCACATATCCCACTAGCTATATATACTGGGCACATATCCCACTGGCTATATATACTGGGCACATATCCCCCTGGCTATATATACTGGGCACATATCCCCCTGGCTATATATACTGGGCACATATCCCCCTGGCTATATATACTGGGCACATATCCCCCTGGCTATATATACTGGGCACATATCCCCCTGGCTATATATACTGGGCACATATCCCCCTGGCTATATATACTGGGCACATATCCCCCTGGCTATATATACTGGGCATATATCCCCCTGGCTATATATACTGGGCACATATCCCCCTGGCTATATATACTAGGCACATATACCCCTGGCTACATATACTGGGCACATATACCCCTGGCTACATATACTGGGCACATATACCCCTGGCTACATATACTGGGGACATATACCCCTGGCTATATATACTGGGCACATATACCCCTGACTACATATACTGGGGACATATCCCACTGGCTACATATACTGGGTACATATACCCCTGGCTACATATACTAGGCAACTATACCTCTGGCTACATATACTGGGGACTACTATACTCATGGCTACTTATACTGGGGACACCTATAGACCTGGCTACCTGGGGGTACCTATTTTGGGGGAACCGCTGTCAGATTATCTGCATTTTTGTGGAACCGCTGTTATGTATTTTGGGGAACAGCTGCCAGATTATGTGTATGTTAGGGGAATGGCTGCTGCCAGATTACGTGTATTTTGAGGAACTGCTGCCAGATTCTGTATGTTTGGTGGACCACTACTGCCAGATTATATGTCCTTTTGGTGTTACGTGTATTTTGGGTGATCCGCTGCCAGGTTTCGCGTATTTTGAGGAACTGCTTCCAAATTATGTGTATGTTGGTGGAACTGCTGCTGTCACATTGTCTATTTTGGGGGAACCACTTCCATATTATTTCTATTTTGGAGGAACTTCTACTAGATTATGTGTTTTTTTGGTGAAATGCTTTCAGATTACATCTATTTTTGGGGGATACACTACCGCAGAGCTCAAACTTCCTCGGCAGACCTTTCACATCACTGCTAAGGTCATGTATATTTGGCCCCACCCATGACCACACCCATTTTTTTTGCGCGCAGTAGTTCTCCAAGTGAGTCCACTCACTTATTTTCCCAGGACTAGACCCTTGACCCGAACTATACATTGGGCACCACTACAGCCACATTTAACATTGCGGTCTATGGCAAAATTAAGTGCGTCGATGTATGGTACCTAACACTTTTTGTATGTAGCTTGTATTTTATGTTGATTGAACAGACAACTGAGAAATCTTTTGCGTGATGCACAAAAACATCAAGCATAGTACTAATCTATGCTGAATTGGACCGTGTCTACATTATGGTAGGTTATTCTAGAGACATTGGCCTCAATTCACTAAGCAGTTTAGACTAGTCTACAGATGGTTTTTAGTCTACTGATGGTTCAGTGTAATGTTTTAGACCTGGTCTAACATTCAGTAATTACACAATTCACAAAGGCAAACAAGGAGTAACCACACCCACTGACAGATTAGACCAGCTGATTTCTGTAGGTAAAGTAATTCTGTGAGGTATTTTATGCTGGGAATACACGGTTCATTTAAAAATTATCAATCGAGCCGCTGATGGCTTGATTGATAATTTCCGACCTGTCCGATACCCCGCTGGATCGATTCCGCGCTCGATACCAGCGTGGAGAACAAAAGAAGAAACGCACGGAAGATTAGGAAATGCCCTCGGGGACGAGCGGGAATTGAGCGGTATCAAGCCAGCGCCTCGATTCCGGCGCATAAACGCACCGTGTATTCCCTGCATCAGATGTGAAGATGGAACCTTTTGAATTAATTATGCAGGAGTTTAATTGTATACATAAGAGAGCTCATCAAAGGGGAAGGATGTCAGTCATAGCTACTTGTTTGTGAATTGCATCTTTTGATCATTTCCCTTGCTTTACCCACCTAATTACCAAATGTTTTAGACCAGGTCTAACACATTTGGCAATAGTGAATTCCCCTTTGATGCAACTGACCAAACCATCAGTAGACTAAAAACCCAAACCATCAGTAGACTAAAAACCCATCAGTAGACTAGTCTAAACTGCGTAGTGAATTGAGGCCAATGTGGGGAGTGTTTAGCAGTCCTATTCTGAACAGGCAGTGCTACTGATTGGTTGTCTTCTGCAAAAGGTCAGATTCATGGCCCAGTCCCTACAAAATCTTTAGTTTGGACAAACGGACGGGGAAATCCGGGGCCTTTTTGGGCACACCAGCTGAAAAATGGGTGTGTCTATGCACCAGAATGTGGTTGTGGGCAGGGGTTGAGCCAAATTTACATGAAATTAACAACGGTCTAAGTAGGCCTGCCCATCAAAAATGTTGGATGAAGACCCCCTCTCCATTAACCACTTGAGGACCGTGGGCTTTAACCCCCTTAAGGACCAGGCACTTTTTTTCCCATTCAGACCACTGCAGCTTTCATGGTTTATTGCTCGCTCATACAACCTACCACCTAAATGAATTTTGGCTCCTTTTCTTGTCACTAATAAAGTTTTCTTTTGGTGCTATTTGATTGCTGCTGCGATTTATACTTTTTATTATATTCATCAAAAAAGACATGAATTTTGGCAAAAAATGATTTTTTTAACTTTCTGTGCTGACATTTTTCAAATAAAGTAAAAATTCTGTATACATGCAGCGCGAAAAATGTGGACAAACATGTTTTTGATTAAAAAAAAACCCATTCAGTGTATATTTATTGGTTTGGGTAAAAGTTATAGCGTTTACAAACTATGGTGCAAAAAGTGAATTTTCCCATTTTCAAGCATCTATGACTTTTCTGACCCCCTGTCAGGTTTCATGAGGGGCTAGATTTCCAGGATAGTATAAATACCCTCCAAATGACCCCATTTTGGAAAGAAGACATCCCAAAGTATTCACTGAGAGGCATAGTGAGTTCATAGAAGATATTATTTTTTTGTCACAAGTAAGCGGAAAATGACACTTTGTGACAAAAAAAAAGTTTCCATTTCTTCTAACTTGCGACAAAAAAAAATGAAATCTGCCACGGACTCACCATGCCCCTGGATACCTTGAAGTGTCTGCTTTCCAAAATGGGGTCATTTGTGGGGTGCGTTTACTGTCCTCGCATTTTGGGGGGTGCTAATTTGTAAGCACCCCTGTAAAGCCTAAAGGTGCTCATTGGACTTTGGGCCCCTTAGCGCAGTTAGGCTGCAAAAAAGTGCCACACGTGGTATTGCCGTACTCAGTAGAAGTAGTATAATATGTTTTGGGGTGTATTTTTACACATACCGATGCTGGGTGGGGGAAATATCTCTGTAAATGACAATTTTTAATTTTTTTTTTTTTTACACACAATTGTCCATTTACAGAGATCTTTCTCCTACTCAGCATGGGTATGTGTAAAAATACACCCCAAAACACATTATACTACTTCTCCTGAGTACGGCGATACCACATGTGTGGCACTTTTTTGCACCCTAACTGCGCTAAGGGGCCCAAAGTCCAATTAGTACCTTTAGGATTTCACAGGTCATTTTGAGAAATTTCGTTTCAAGACTACTCCTCACGGTTTAGGGCCCCTAAAATGCCAGACAGTATAGGAACCCCACAAATGACCCCATTTTAGAAAGAAGACACCCCAAGGTATTCCGTTAGTAGTACGGTGAGTTCATAGAAGATTTTATTTTTTGTCACAAGTAAGCGGAAAATGACACTTTGTGAAAAAAACCAATAAAAATCAATTTTCGCTAACTTGTGACAAAAAATAAAATCTTCTATGAACTCACCATACTACTAACAGAATACCTTGGGGTGTCTTCTTTCTAAAATGGAGTCATTTATGGGGTTTCTATACTGTCCTGGCATTTTAGGGGCCCTAAACCGTGAGGAGTAGTCTTGAAACAAAATTTCTCAAAATGACCTGTGAAATCCTAAAGGTACTCATTGGATTTTGGGCCCGTTAGCGCAGTTAGGCTGCAAAAAAGTGCCACACATGTGGTATCGCCATACTCAGGAGAAATAGTACAATGTGTTTTGGGGTGTATTTTTACACATACCCATGCTGGGTGGGAGAAATAACTCTGTAAATGGACAATTGTGTGTAAAATAATCAAAAGATTGTCATTTACAAAGGTATTCTCCCACCCAGCATGGGTATGTGTAAAAATACACCCCAAAACACATTATACTACTTCTCCTGAGTACGGCGATACCACATGTGTGGCACTTTTTTGGACCCTAACTGCGTTAAGGGGCCCAAAGTCCAATGAGTACCTTTAGGATTTCACAGGTCATTTTTGTTTCAAGACTACTCCTCACGGTTTAGGGCCCCTAAAATGCCAGGGCAGTATAGGAACCCCACTAATGACCCCATTTTAAAAAGAAGACACCCCACGGTATTCCATTAGGAGTATGACGGGTTCATAGAAGATTTTATCTTTTGTCAAAAGTGAGCAGAAATTAATTTTTATTGGGTTTTTTTCACAAAGTGTCATTTTTCACTAACTTGTGACAAAAAATAAAATCTTCTATGAACTCACCATACTCCGTACGGAATACCTTTGGGTGTCTTCTTTCTAGAATGGGGTCATTTGTGGGGTTCCTATACTGCCCTGGCATTTTAGGGGCCCTAAACCGTGAGGAGTAGTCTTGAAACCAAATGTCGCAAAATGACCTGAGAAATCCTAAAGGTACTCATTGGACTTTGGGCCCCTTAGCATACTTAGGGTGTAAAAAAGTGCCACACATGTGGTACCGCCGTACTCAGGAGAAGTAGTAGAATGTGTTTTGGGGTGTATTTTTACACATACCCGTGCTGGGTGGGAGAAATCTCTCTGTAAATGACAATTGTTTGATTTTTTTTTTTTTACACACAATTGTCCATTTACAGAGAGATTTCTCCCACCCAGCATGGGTATGTGTAAAAATACACCACAAAACACATTATACTACTTCTCCTGAGTACGGCGGTACCACGTGTGACACTTTTTTGCAGCCTAGGTGTGCTAAGGGGCCTAACGTCCTATTCACAGGTCATTTTGAGGCATTTGTTTTCTAGACTTCTCCTCATGGTTTAGGGCCCCTAAAATGCCAGGGCAGTATAGGAACCCCACAAGTGACCCCATTTTAGAAAGAAGACACCCCAAGGTATTCCGTTAGGAGCATGACGAGTTCATAGAAGATTTTATCCTTTGTCAAAAGTTAGCGGAAATTGATTTTTATTTTTTTTTCACAAAGGATAAAATCTTCTATGAACTCGTCATACACCTAACAGAATACATTGGGTGTCTTTTCTAAAATGGGGTCACTTGTGGGGTTCCTATACCACCCTGGCATTTTACGGGCCCAAAACCGTGAGTAGTCTGGAAACCAAATGTCTCAAAATGACTGTTCAGGGGTATAAGCATCTGCAAATTTTGATGACAGGTGGTCTATGAGGGGGCGAATTTTGTGGAACCGGTCATAAGCAGGGTCACCTTTTAGATGACAGGTTGTATTGGGCCTGATCTGATGGATAGGAGTGCTAGGGGGGGGGGGTGACAGGAGGTGATTGATGGGTGTGTCAGGGGGTGGTTAGAGGGGAAAATAGATGCAATCAATGCACTGGGGAGGTGATCGGAAGAGGGTCTGGGTGGGATCTGAGGGTTTGGCCGAGTGATCAGGAGCCCACACGGGGCAAATTAGGGCCTGATCTGATGGGTAGGTGTGCTAGGGGGTGACAGGAGGTGATTGATGGGTGTCTCAAGGTGTGATTAGAGGGGGGAATAGATGCAAGCAATGCACTGGCGAGGTTATCAGGGCTGGGTTCTGAGGGTGTGGGCCGGTGATTGAGTGCCCTAGGGGCAGATAGGGGTGTAATCTGATGGATAGCAGTGACAGGGGGTGATTGATGGGTAATTAGTGGGTGTTTGGAGGAGAGAACAGATGTAAACAATGCACTTGGGAGGTGATCTGACGTTGGATCTGCGGGCGATCTATTGGTGTGGGTGGGTGATCAGATTGCCCGCAAGAGGCAGGTTAGGGGCTGACTTGATGGGTGGCAGTGACAGGGGGTGATTGATGGGTGATTGACGAGTGATCAGGGGGATAGAGGTATACAGTACACAAGGGGGAGGGGGGGGGGGGGGAATCTGAGGGGTGGGGGGTGATCAGGAGTCCCCAGGGGGCAGTTTAGGGTTAAAAAACAAATAGCGTTGACAGATAGTGACAGGGAGTGATTGATGGGTGATTAGGGGGGTGATTGGGTGTAAACAGGGGTCTGGGGGGTGGGCAGGGGGGGGTCTGAGGGGTGCTATGGGCGATCAGGGGGCAGGGGGGGGGGGAGATCAGTGTGCTTGGGTGCAGACTAGGGTGGCTGCAGCCTGCCCTGGTGGTCCCTCGGACACTGGGACCACCAGGGCAGGAGGCAGCCTGTATAATACACTTTGTAAACATTACAAAGTGTATTATACACTTTGTATGTGGCGATCGTCGGGTTAACATCCCGCCGGCGCTTCTGTATGGCCGGCGGGTGAGCGGAGACAGGCGCCGGTGCAGGATCGCGTCACGGATGACGCGATCGCTCCACCCATGCCCCTACAAGGACCGCCGCCTTTGGGCATGAGCTGGTCCTTGCGTGCTCCACTTCCCGGCCGCCTCTGTGCGTTAGGCAGTCGGGAAGTGGTTAATAAAAAAAAATAAAAAAAAAATGCAACATCACATATATGTAACAGACTAGGTGAAAACAAAGGAAAACCGTTGAAAAAGCTTAGTAAATCATGCCCAATGTCACCTAGCTTCTGTGCTGGCTGGTCTTGCTTTCTTTCGGGTGGGCTGGTCTGATGCCAGCCAGGTTGTCTGGCAGTCACCCCATAGCATTCCCTGACCTTGTAGTGGACCCCCTCTCATGCCCCCATGTGCCTCAAATCGAGGCACAACTCCCAGTATGCCCCCATAGAAGAACCACAGCTCCCTGCATGCCCCCATAAAAGCACCACAGCACCCAGCATAGCACCTCAGCCCTGAGCGTGACCCCACAGAGGCACCACAGCACCCAACATCATCTCCATTGATGCACCACAGCTCCCTGGATGCTGTGGTCCTTCTATGAGGCAAGCTAGGTGCTGTGTGGTGCCATGCGGGGTGCCTGGAGCCTCCATAGCGAGCATGCTCCTCTCTGAGGAGATCATTTTTCATCTTTGATTTAAAGTAACTTTTCAGCACTTGGCAATGAAAAAAGTACCAAAAAGTGAGTGAAAAGGTACTATCAAAATTAGTTTGAGTATTGTTTTGCTTGCTGGTGGTTTAAAAGGCATTTTATTGACAAATTTGAAAATATCACCCAGGAGAAAAGGTTAATTGCATATGGGCCTATGAGCTATAGCATTGTATTCATTCTCAGACACTGAGGAGAGATGCCTGGAAGAGAACATGCAGAACTGCAGAATTGGAGACCAAGGGGTCGATTCATAAAGCATTGCCGCATTCGGTAATGCAGAAAACAGCTGACTTTACCAAGCATTTAGGAAAATATCAATTCATTAAAGCAGTTACCGAATGAAAAGCTGAAATTCCCAAGCAGTGAGGTAAATTACCTCAACACAAGTCAGTAAATATCAATTCATAAAGAGCAGAGCAGGTGGTAATGGCATGGAAGAATACCGCCTGCTTCCCCTAAATACCTTAGGCTGTGTGTGTAACCTCTTGGGTACCTGCTTTTCAGATGTGTATTTCACATCACAAAGCCTGCCATGTGTAAAGTTTCTTGAAGTTCTGAAGTGGCAATTAACTAGATTGTTAAGAAATATAATAGACAGACAGAGCAGGTTCAGGGCAAGCAGAGGCAGTATAACAAAACATGTACATCTAAAGGGAAGTTGGGGATGCCTCTTATGTAATGCTGCCTCTGCACGGAGACCTGGAATGTAACAAAAAACAGGCAGTTACTATTCTCAGGTTACTGCCAGTTTACTTCGGTAAATCCCCGCACTTCTATCGCAGCTGTGGACATTTTTATGAATTAGCACACAGAAGTCTAAAATACCGAATGCTGTATTTTCCCCACCAGATTTTTTTTTTTTTTTTTTTAACACAGCACAGCCTATTATGAATTGACCCCCAAGTGCTCATAGGTGAGTACCCCTGTTTGCTGCCCGACTCAGCCTGGGTGACATCTGGGGCACCCCAGAATAGATCGGGGGCACGTGCCACGGATCTTTGGGGTAAGCAACACACCTGTGGACAAAGCTGGGAAAGGTTAGAGCTTATTTTTATTTCTGTCTTCAACCAATTTGGGATTCTTCTCTCTTCAGCCCATATGCAAATAACTTTCTCCTAGGTGATATTTTTACAATAAAGTTTGACCTACTTTTTCAGAAGACGAAAAATGATCCTGGAACCCACTACAAATCGCTAGTACAATCGCTAGCGTTTTTAACCACTTGAGGACCTAGGGCTTTCTACCCCTTAAGGACCGGCCACTTTTTTTCCATTCAGACCACTGCAGCTTTCACGGTTTATTGCTCGCTCATACAACCTACCACCTAAATGAATTTTGGCTCCTTTTCTTGTCACTAATAAAGCTTTCTTTTGATGCTATTTGATTGCTCCTGCGATTTTTACTTTTTATTATATTCATCAAAAAAGACATGAATTTTGGCAAAAAAATGATTTTTTTAACTTTCTGTGCTGACATTTTTCAAATAAAGTAAAATTTCTGTATACATGCAGCGCGAAAAATGTGGACAAACATGTTTTTGATAAAAAAAACCCCATTCAGTGTATATTTATTGGTTTGGGTAAAAGTTATAGCGTTTACAAACTATGGTGCCAAAAGTGAATTTTCCCATTTTCAAGCATCTCTGACTTTTCTGACCCCCTGTCATGTTTCATGAGGGGCTAGAATTCCAGGATAGTATAAATACCCCCCAAATGACCCCATTTTGGAAAGAAGACATCCCAAAGTATTCACTGAGAGGCATAGTGAGTTCATAGAAGATATTATTTTTTGTCACAAGTAAGCGGAAAATGACACTTTGTGAGAAAAAAAAAAAAAAAAAAAAAGTTTCCATTTCTTCTAACTTGCGACAAAAAAAAAATGAAATCTGCCACGGACTCACCATGCCCCTCTCTGAATACCTTGAAGGGTCTACTTTCCAAAATGGGATCATTTGTGGGGTGTGTTTACTGTCCTGACATTTTGGGGGGTGCTAAATTGTAAGCACCCCTGTAAAGCCTAAAGGTGCTCATTGGACTTTGGACCCCTTAGCGCAGTTAGGCTGCAAAAAAGTGCCACACATGTGGTATTGCCGTACTCAGGAGAAGTAGTATAATGTGTTTTGGGGTGTATTTTTACACATACCCATGCTGGGTGGGAGAAATATCTCTGTAAATGACAATTTGTTAATTTTTTTTACACACAATTGTCCATTTACAGAGATATTTCTCCCACTCAGCATGGGTATGTGTAAAAATACACCACAAAACACATTATACTACTTCTCCTGAGTACGGCGATACCACATGTGTGGCACTTTTTTGCACCCTAACTGCGCTAAAGGGCCCAAAGTCCAATGAGTACCTTTAGGATTTCACAGGTCATTTTGAGAAATTTCGTTTCAAGACTACTCCTCACGGTTTAGGGCCCCTAAAATGCCAGGGCAGTATAGGAACCCCACAAATGACCCCATTTTAGAAAGAAGACACCCCAAGGTATTCCGTTAGTAGTATGGTGAGTTCATAGAAGATTTTATTTTTTGTCACAAGTTAGCGGAAAATGACACTTTGTGAAAAAACACAATTAAAATCAATTTCCGCTAACTTTTGACAAAAAATAAAATCTTCTATGAACTCACCATACTCCTAACGGAATACCTTGGGGTGTCTTCTTTCTAAAATGGGGTCATTTGTGGGGTTCCTATACTGCCCTGGCATTTTAGGGGCCCTAAACCGTGAGGAGTAGTCTTGAAACGAAATTTCTCAAAATGACCTGTGAAATCCTAAAGGTACTCATTGGACTTTGGGCCCTTTAGCGCAGTTAGGGTGCAAAAAAGTGCCACACATGTGGTATCGCCATACTCGGGAGAAGTAGTACAATGTGTTTTGGGGTGTATTTTTACACATACCCATGCTGGGTGGGAGAAATACCTCTGTAAATGGACAATTGTGTGTAAAAAAATCAAAAGATTGTCATTTACAGAGGTATTTCTCCCACCCAGCATGGGTATGTGTAAAAATACACCCCAAAACACATTGTACTACTTCTCCCGAGTACGGCGATACCACATGTGTGGCACTTTTTTGCACCCTAACTGCACTAAGGGGCCCAAAGTCCAATGAGTACCTTTAGGATTTCACAGGTCATTTTTGTTTCAAGACTACTCCTCACGGTTTAGGGCCCCTAAAATGCCAGGGCAGTATAGGAACCCCACTAATGACCCCATTTTAGAAAGAAGACACCCCAAGGTATTCCGTACGGAGTATGGTGAGTTCATAGAAGATTTTATTTTTTTGTCACAAGTTAGCGGAAATTGATTTTAATAGTTTTTTTTCACAAAGTGTCATTTTCCGCTAACTTGTGACAAAAAATAAAATCTTCTATGAACTCACCATACTCCGTACGGAATACCTTTGGGTGTCTTCTTTCTAGAATGGGGTCATTTGTGGGGTTCCTATACTGCCCTGGCATTTTAGGGGCCCTAAACCGTGAGGAGTAGTCTTGAAACCAAATGTCGCAAAATGACCTGTGAAATCCTAAAGGTACTCATTGGACTTTGGGCCCCTTAGCGTACTTAGGGTGTAAAAAAGTGCCACACATGTGGTACCGCTGTACTCAGGAGAAGTAGTATAATGCGTTTTGGGGTGTATTTTTACACATACCCATGCTAAGTGGGAGAAATATCTCTGTAAATGACAATTGTTTGATTTTTTTACACACAATTGTCCATTTACATAGAAATTTCTCCCACCCAGCATGGGTATGTGTAAAAATACACCCCAAAACACATTATACTACTTTTCCTGAGTACGGCGGTACCACATGTGTGACACTTTTTTGCAGCCTAGGTGCGCTAAGGGGCCCAACGTCCTATTCACAGGTCATTTTGAAGCATTTGTTTTCTAGACTACTCCTCGCGGTTTAGGGCCCCTAAAATGCCAGGGCAGTATAGGAACCCCACAAGTGACCCCATTTTAGAAAGAAGACACCCCAAGGTATTCCGTTAGGTGTATGGCGAGTTCATAGAAGATTTTATTTTTTGTCACAAGTTAGTGAAAAATGACACTTTGTGAAAAAAACCAATAAAAATTAATTTCCGCTAACTTTTGACAAAAAATTAAATCTTCTATGAACTCGTCATACACCTAACATAATACCTTGGGGTGTCTTTTTTTTCTAAAATGGGGTCACTTGTGGGGTTCCTATACCGCCCTGGCATTTTACAGGCCCAAAACCGTGAGTAGTCTGGAAACCAAATGTCTCAAAATGACTGTTCAGGGGTATAAGCATCTGCAAATTTTGATGACAGGTGGTCTATGAGGGGGCGAATTTTGTGGAACCGGTCATAAGCAGGGTGGCCTTTTAGATGACAGGTTGTATTGGGCCTGATCTGATGGATAGGAGTGCTAGGGGGGTGACAGGAGGTGATTGATGGGTGTCTCAGGGGGTGGTTAGAGGGGAAAATAGATGCAATCCATGCACTGGGGAGGTGATCGGAAGGGGGTCTGAGGGTTTGGCCGAGTGATCAGGAGCCCACACGGGGCAAATTGGGGCCTGATCTGATGGGTAGGTGTGCTAGGGGGTGACAGGAGGTGATTGATGGGTGTCTCAAGGTGTGATTAGAGGGGAGAATAGATGCAAGCAATGCACTGGCGAGGTGATCAGGGCTGGGGTCTGAGGGCATTTTGAGGGTGTGGGCGAGTGATTGAGTGCCCTAGGGGCAGATAGGGGTCTAATCTGATAGGTAGCAGTGACAGGGGGTGATTGATGGGTAATTAGTGGGTGTTTAGGGTAGAGAATAGATGGAAACACTGCGCTTGGGTGGTGATCTGATGTCGGATCTGCGGGCGATCTATTGGTGTGGGTGGGTGATCAGTTTGCCCGCAAGGGGCAGGTTAGGGGCTGATTGATGGGTGGCAGTGACAGCGGGTGATTGATGGGTGGCAGTGACAGGGGGTGATTGATGGGTGGCAGTGACAGGGGGTGATTGATGGGTGATTGATAGGTGATTGACAGGTAATCAGTGGGTTATTACAGGGGAGAACAGATGTAAATATTGCACTGGCGAATTGATAAGGGGGGGTCTGAGGGCAATCTGAGCGTGTAGGCGGGCGATTGGGTGCCCGCAAGGGGCAGATTAGGGTCTGATCTGATAGGTAACAGTGACAGGTGGTGATAGGGAGTGATTGATGGGTGATTGATGGGTAATTAGTGGGTGTTTAGAGGAGAGAATAGATGGAAACTGCGCTTGGGTGGTGATCTGATGTCGGATCTGCGGGCGATCTATTGGTGTGGGTGGGTGATCAGATTGCCCGCAAGGGGCAGGTTAGGGGCTGATTGTTGGGTGGCAGTGACAGGGGGTGATTGATGGGTGATAGGTGATTGGCAGGTGATTGACAGGTGATCAGTGGGTTATTACAGGGAAGGACAGATGTAATTAATGCACTGGCGAATTGATAAGGGGGGGGGGGGGGGTCTGAGGGCAATCTGAGCGTGTGGGCGGGTGATTGGGTGCCCGCAAGGGGCAGATTAGGGTCTGATCTGATAGGTAACAGTGACAGGTGGTGATAGGGGGTGATTGATGGGTAATTAGTGGGTGTTTAGAGAAGATAACAGATGTAAACGATACATTTGGGAGGTAATCTGACGGCGGGTTTGCGGGCGATCTAATGGTGTGGGTGGGTGATCAGATTGCCCGCAAGGGGCAGGTTAGGGGCTGATTGATGGGTGGCAGTGACAGGGGGTGATTGACGGGTGATTGATGGGTGATTGACGGGTGATTGACAGGTGATCAGGGGGATAGATGCATACAGTAAACAGGGGGGGTGGTCTGGGGAGAATCTGAGGGGTGGGGGGTGATCAGGAAAGGGCAGGGAGCAGGGGGGGGGATAAAAAAAATAAATAGCGTTGACAGATAGTGACAGGGAGTGATTGATGGGTGATTAGGGGGGTGATTGGGTGCAAACAGGGGTCTGGGGGGTGGGCAGGGGGGGGGTCTGATGGGTGCTGTGGGCGATCTGGGGCAGGGGGGGGGGGGAAATCAGTGTGCTTGGGTGCAGACTAGGGTGGCTGCAGCCTGCCCTGGTGGTCCCTCGGACACTGGGACCACCAGGGCAGGAGGCAGCCTGTATAATACACTTTGTAAACATTACAAAGTGTATTATACACTTTGTATGCGGCGATCGCGGGGTTAACATCCCGCCGGCGCTTCCGTATAGCCGGCGGGATGTTGCGGCGAGCGAGCGGTGACAGGCGCCGGCGGAGGATCGCGTCACGGATGACGCGATCGCTCCGCCCATGCCCTTAAATGGACCGCCGCCTCTGTGGGTGAGCCGGTCCTTAAGGGCTCCACTTCCCGGCCGCCGCTGTGCGTTAGGCGGTCGGGAAGTGGTTAATAAGCAATTTGTAAGCGATTTCATGAGCGTTTTCCGTCGCTTTTGGGATCGATTTTAAAAAGTGTAAGCTTTTTGCCAGCGATTGTGTAGCGATTTGCGATTAGTGATTTTAATTCTGATTGGTCCTTTCAACGTATCACAATTTTATTACAGCTTGCAATCGCACTCAAATCGCTATGTGTAGCGATTCATGAGCGATTTGACAGCGCTTCAGTACATTACATTGAAGCCCAAACGCTTTCAAAATGCTGCATGTCCTGCGATTGCGATTTTGCTAATCGCAATCAATACTGTGGAATTTGTTACATTTATTTACATTGGTAGAGCGTTTAGGGAAAGCACTAGTGACTCAAAGCGCTCCCCAAACGCTCAAAAAATTGCTCTAGTGGGTTCCAGCCCTGAGGAGAAAACTGCATATATGCCTTCCTATCATAGAAACAAGGGTCCTAAAGGAATTCTGTGGAAGAGGGTAAACAAATAGATACATCTATGCATTAAATCTCAAAAAAATAAATAAATAAATAAATAAATCTGGTATGGTACACATAAAAATGTTAGGCTTCTCTCCAGGGGTCTAGTCCTGGGAAAAGAAGTGAGTGGACTCACTTGGAGAACTCCTGCGGCGTGCCAACAATGGGCGTGGTCATGGGTGGGGCCAAATATACATGACCTTAGCAGTGATGTAAAAGGTCTGCCGAGGAAGTTTGAGCTCTGCCGTAGTGTATCCCCCAAAAATAGATGTAATCTGACAGCATTTCACCAAAAAGACACATAATCTGGTTGAAGTTCATCCAAAATACAGATAATATGGAAGTGGTTCCCCCAAAATAGACAATGTGGCAGCAGCAGTTCAACCAACATACACATAATTTGGAAGCAGTTCCCCAAAATACGCGAAACCTGGCAGCGGATCACTAAAAATACACGTAACACCGAAAGGACATATAATCTGGCAGTAGTGGTCCCCCAAACATACACAATCTGGCAGCAGTTCCCCAAAATACACGTAATCTGGCAGCAGCCGTTCCCCTAACATACACATAATCTGGCAGCTGTTCCCCAAAATACATAACAGCGGTTCCACAAAAATGCAGATAATCTGACACCAGTTCCCCAAAAATAGGTACCCCCAGGTAGCCAGGTCTATAGGTGTCCCCAGTATAAGTAGCCATGAGTATAGTAGTCCCCAGTATAAGTAGCCAGAGGTATAGTTGCCCAGTATATGTAGCCAGAGGTATAGTTGCCCAGTATATGTAGCCAGTGGGATATGTCCCCAGTATATGTAGCCAGGGGTATATGTGCCCAGTATATATAGCCAGGGATATATGTGCCCAGTATATGTAGCCAGGGGTATATGTGCCCAGTATATGTAGCCAGGGGTATATGTGCCCAGTATATGTAGCCAGGCGTATATGTGCCCAGTATATATAGCCAGAGGTATATGTGGCCAGTATATATAGCCAGGGGTATATGTGCCCAGTATATATAGCCAGGGGTATATGTGCCCAGTATATATAGCCAGGGGTATGTGTGCCCAGTATATATAGCCAGGGGTATGTGTGCCCAGTATATATAGCCAGGGGTATGTGTGCCCAGTATATATAGCCAGGGGTATGTGTGCCCAGTATATATAGCCAGGGGTATGTGTGCCCAGTATATATAGCCAGGGGTATACAGTGGTGTGAAAAACTATTTGCCCCCTTCCTGATTTCTTATTCTTTTGCATGTTTGTCACACTTAAATGTTTCTGCTCATCAAAAAACGTTTGCTATTAGTCAAAGATAACATAATTGAACACAAAATGCAGTTTTAAATGATGGTTTTTATGATTTAGTGAGAAAAAAAACCTCCAAATCTACATGGCCCTGTGTGAAAAAGTGATTGCCCCCCCCCCCTTGTTAAAAAATAACTTAACTGTGGTTTATCACACCTGAGTTCAATTTCTGTAGTCACCCCCAGGCCTGATTAATGCCACACCTGTTTCAATCAAGAAATCACGTAAATAGGAGCTATCTGACACAGAGAAGTAGACCAAAAGCACCTCAAAAGCTAGACATCATGCCAAGATCCAAAGAAATTGAGGAACAAATGAGAACAAAGTACTGTAATTGAGATCTATCAGTCTGGTAAAGGTTATAAAGCCATTTCTAAAGCTTTGGGACTCCAGCGAACCACAGTGAGAGCCATTATCCACAAATGGCAAAAACATGGAACAGTGATGAACCTTCCCAGGAGTGGCTGGCCGACCAAAATTACCCCAAGAGCGCAGAGAAAACTCATCCGAGAGGCCACAAAAGACCCCAGGACAACATCTAAAGAACTGCAGGCCTCACTTGCCTCAATTAAGGTAATTGTTCACGACTCCACCATAAGAAAGAGACTGGGCAAAAACGGTCTGCATGGCAGACATCCAAGGCGCAAACCACTTTTAAGCAAAAAGAACATTAAGGCTCCTCTCAATTTTGCTAAAAAAAAATCTCAATGATTGGCAAGACTTTTGGGAAAATACCTTGTGGACTGACGAGACAAAAGTTGAACTTTTTGGAAGGTGTGTGTCCCGTTACATCTGGCGTAGAAGTAACACAGCATTTCAGCAAAAGAATATCATATCAACAGTAAACTATGGTGGTGGTAGTGTGATGGTCTGGGGTTGTTTTGCTGCTTCAGGACCTGGAAGGCTTTCTGTGATAGATGGAACCATGAATTCTACTGTCTACCAAAAAATTCTGAAGGAGAATGTCCGGCCATCTGTTCGTCAACTCAAGCTGAAGCGATCTTGGGTGCTGCAGCAGGACAATGACCCAAAACACACCAGCAAATCCACCTCTGAATGGCTGAAGAAAAACAAAATGAAGACTTTGGAGTGGCCTAGTCAAAGTCCTGACCTGAATCCTATTGAGATGTTGTGGCATGACCTTAAAAAGGTGGTTCATGCTAGAAAACCCTCAAATAAAGCTGAATTACAACAATTCTGCAAAGATGAGTGGGCCAAAATTCCTCCAGAGTGCTGTAAAAGACTCGTTGCAAGTTATCGCAAACGCTTGATTGCAGTTATTGCTGCTAGAGTTGGGCCGAACGGTTCGCCTGCAAACGGTTCCATGCGAACTTCAGTGGTTCGCGTTCGCGTCCCGCAGGCGAACCTTTGCGGAAGTTCGGTTCGCCCCATAATGCACATGGAGGGTCAACTTTGACCCTCTACATCACAGTCAGCAGGCCCAGTGTAGCCAATTAGGCTACACTAGCCCCTGGAGCCCCACCCCCCCTTATATAAGGCAGGCAGCGGCGGCCATTACGGTCACTCGTGTGCTGCCTGCGTTAGTGAGAGTAGGGCGAGCTGCTGCAGACTGTCTCTCAGGGAAAGATTAGTTAGGCTTAACTTGTTCCTGTCTGGCTGCATACCTGTGCTGTGAACCC
Organism: Hyperolius riggenbachi; assembly: GCF_040937935.1. NCBI lineage: Eukaryota > Metazoa > Chordata > Amphibia > Anura > Hyperoliidae > Hyperolius > Hyperolius riggenbachi. The sequence continues at coordinate 90,934,674 of NC_090657.1, forward strand.
ACCACTGCATACCTGTGCTGTGAACCCACCACTGCATACCTGTGCTGTGAACCCACCACTGCATACCTGTGCTGTGAACCCACCACTGCATACCTGTGCTGTGAACCCGCCACTGCATACCTGTGCAGTGAACCCGCCACTGCATACCTGTTCAGTGAACCCGCCACTGCATACCTGTTCAGTGAACCCGCCACTGCATAACTGTTCAGTGAACCCGCCACTGCATACCTGTTCAGTGAACCCGCCACTGCATACCTGTTCAGTGAACCCGCCACTGCATACCTGTTCAGTGAACCCGCCACTGCATACCTGTTCAGTGAACCCGCCACTGCATACCTGTTCAGTGAACCCGCCACTGCATACCTGTTCAGTGAACCCGCCACTGCATACCTGTTCAGTGAACCCGCCACTGCATACCTGTTCAGTGAACCCGCCACTGCATACCTGTTCAGTGAACCCGCCACTGCATACCTGTTCAGTGAACCCGCCACTGCATACCTGTTCAGTGAACCCGCCACTGCATACCTGTTCAGTGAACCCGCCACTGCATACCTGTTCTGTGAACCCGCCACTGCATACCTGTTCTGTGAACCCACCACTGCATACCTGTTTTGTGAACCCACCACTGCATACCTGTTCTGTGAACCCACCACTGCATACCTGTGCTTTGAACCCACCACTGCATACCTGTGCTGTGAACCCACCACTGCATACCTGTGCTGTGAACCCACCACTGCATACCTGTGCTGTGAACCCACCACTGCATACCTGTTCTGTGAACCCACCACTGCATACCTGTTCTGTGAACCCACCACTGCATACCTGTTCTGTGAACCCGCCACTGCATACCTGTACTGTGAACCCGCCACTGCATACCTGTACTGTGAACCCGCCACTGCATACCTGTTCTGTGAACCCGCCACTGCATACCTGTTCTGTGAACCCGCCACTGCATACCTGTTCTGTGAACCCGCCACTGCATACCTGTTCTGTGAACCCGCCACTACATACCTGTTGTGTTCAGTGAACCCGCCACTGCATACCTGTTCTGTTCAGTGGACCCGCCACTGTATACCTGTTTAGTGACCCCGCCACTGCATACCTGTTCTGTTCAGTGGACCCGCCACTGTATACCTGTTCTGTGAACCCGCCACTGTATACCTGTTCTGTGAACCCACCACTGCATACCTGTTCTGTGAACCCGCCACTGCATACCTGTTGTGTTCAGTGAACCCGCCACTGCATACCTGTTCTGTTCAGTGGACCCGCCACTGTATACCTGTTCAGTGAACCCACCACTGCATACCTGTGCTGTGAACCCACCACTGCATACCTGTTCTGTGAACCCACCACTGCATACCTGTTGTGTTCAGTGAACCCGCCACTGCATACCTGTTCTGTTCAGTGGACCCGCCACTGTATACCTGTTTAGTGACCCCGCCACTGCATACCTGTTCTGTTCAGTGGACGCGCCACTGTATACCTGTTCAGTGAACCCACCACTGCATACCTGTGCTGTGAACCCACCACTGCATACCTGTTCAGTGAACCCACCACTGCATACCTGTTCAGTGAACCCACCACTGCATACCTGTTGTGTTCAGTGAACCCGCCACTGCATACCTGTTGTGTTCAGTGAACCCGCCACTGCATACCTGTTGTGTTCAGTGGACCCGCCACTGTATACCTGTTTAGTGACCCCGCCACTGCATACCTGTTCTGTTCAGTGAACCCGCCACTGTATACCTGTTCAGTGAACCCGCCACTGCATACCTGTGGTGTTCAGTGAACCCGCCACTGCATACCTGTACTGTTTAGTGAACCCGCCACTGCATACCTGTTGTGTTCAGTGAACCCGCCACTGCATACCTGTTGTGTTCAGTGGACCCGCCACTGTATACCTGTTCAGTGAACCCGCCACTGCATACCTGTGGTGTTCAGTGAACCCGCCACTGCATACCTGTACTGTTTAGTGAACCCGCCACTGCATACCTGTTGTGTTCAGTGAACCCGCCACTGCATACCTGTTCTGTTCAGTGGACCCGCCACTGTATACCTGTTTAGTGAACCCGCCACTGCATACCTGTTGTGTTCAGTGAACCTGCCACTGCATACCTGTTGTGTGAACCCGCCACTGTATACCTGTTCTGTTCAGTGAACCCACCGCATCAGTGCGCATACCTGTGCAGTTAAGTGAACCCACCTACCTACGTGAGTACACGCAGTGTGATATACCACTCCGTGCATACCCGATATGGACAAAACAGGTAGAGGAAGAGGTAGTGCCAGAGCCAGAGGAAGGCCACCTGGCAGGTCTGCGCGAGGTCGTGTAAATGTAATTTCATGTGGACCTGGCCCACAGTACAGTGCTCGGAAGAAGGCATGTCCCAAGATTGTCAGGACGTGGTTGAGTATTTAGCGACACAGAACACCTCATCTTGCTCAGCCACCAGCGCTACTACTAGCACCACTTCCGCTGCATTTGACACTTCGCAAGAATTATTTAGTGGTGAAATCACTGATGCACAGCCATTGTTGTTACAGCCAGATGAATTTTCACCAGCTCATATGTCTGCGTTACGCGGCAACACTATGGATGTAACGTGTAAGGAGGATGAAGGACCTACTGATGGTGCATGTTTGGATTTTTCTGAGTCAAGCGAAGCTGGGCAGGATGACTACGATGATGACGATGATAGGGATCCTCTGTATGTTCCCAATAGAGGAGATGAAGAGGGGGACAGTTCAGAGGGGGAGTCAGAGAGTAGTAGGAGGAGAGAAGTTGCTGAAAGAAGCTGGGGCAGCTCTTCGTCAGAAACAGCTGGTGGCAGAGTCCGGCACCATGTATCGCCACCTATGTACAGCCAGCCAACTTGCCCTTCAGCATCAGCTGCTGAGGTCCCCATAGTGCCCACATCCCAGGGTGGCTCAGCGGTGTGGAAATTTTTTAATGTGTGTGCCTCAGATCGGACCAAAGCCATCTGTTCGCTCTGCCAACAAAAATTGAGCCGTGGAAAGGCCAACACTCACGTAGGGACAAGTGCCTTACGAAGGCACCTGGAGAAAAGGCACAAACAGCAATGGGATGGCCACCTGAGCAAAAGCAGCAGCAGCACACAAAAGCAAAGCCACCCTCCTTCTCCTCTTCCTCCTCCATCAGGTGCATTATCTGCTTCTGCCGCTTTCTCCCTTCCACCTTCACAGGCACCCTCCTCCACTCCGCCTCTGCCCTTGAGCGGTTCCTGCTCCTCTGCCCACAGCAGCAGTCAGGTGTCCGTGAAGGAAATGTTTGAGCGGAAGAAGCCAATTTCGGCCAGTCACCCCCTTGCCCGGCGTCTGACAGCTGGCGTGGCGGAACTGTTAGCTCGGCAGCTGTTACCATACCGGCTGGTGGACTCTGAGGCCTTCCGTAAATTTGTGGCCATCGGAACACCGCAGTGGAAGATGCCAGGCCGCACTTATTTTTCGAGAAAGGCCATACCCCAACTGCACAGTGAAGTTGAGAGGCAAGTGGTGTCATCTCTTGCGAAGAGCGTTGGGTCAAGGGTACACCTGACCACGGATGCCTGGTCTGCCAAGCACGGGCAGGGCCGCTACATTACCTACACAGCCCATTGGGTGAACCTGGTGGTGAACGATGGCAAGCAGGGCGCAGCGGACCAAATTGTGACACCTCCACGGCTTGCAGGCAGGCCTCCTGCCACCTCCTCTCCTCCTGCTACATGCTCTTCTCTGTCCTCCTCCTCCTTGGCTGAGTGGCAGTTCTCCTCTCCAGCTACACAGCCCCAGCTCCGCAGGGCCTATGCTGCATGCCAGGTAAGACAGTGTCACACCATCTTAGACATGTCTTGTCTCAAAGCGGAGAGTCACACTGGAGCAGCTCTCCTGGCTGCTCTTAAGAAACAGGTGGATGAGTGGCTGACCCCGCACCACCTGGAGATAGGCAACGTGGTGTGCGACAACGGCAGCAATCTGCTTGCCGCTTTGCATATGGGGAAGCTGACACACATACCCTGCATGGCACATGTCATGAATCTAGTGGTTCAAAGATTTGTGGCAAAGTACCCTGGCTTAGCGAATGTCCTGAAGCAGGCCAGGAAGTTCTGTGGGCATTTGAGGCGGTCTTACACAGCCATGGCACGCTTTGCGGAAATTCAGCGCAAAAACAACATGCCGGTGAGACGCCTCATTTGCGATAGCCCGACTCGCTGGAACTCGACCCTGCTCATGTTCTCCCGCCTGCTAGAACAGAAGAAAGCCGTGACCCACTACCTCTACAACTACAGTAGAATGAAATAGTCTGGGAAGATGGGGATGTTCTGGCCCGACAACTGGACACTGATGAAAAATGCATGCAGGCTCATGCGGCCGTTTGAGGAGGTGACCAACCTGGTGAGCCGCAGTGAGGGCACCATCAGCGACTTAATTCCCTACGCTTACTTCTTGGAGCGTGCTGTGCGTAGAGTGGCGGATGAAGCTGTGAATGAGCATGACCAGGAACCATTACGGCAGGAACAGGCATGGGACCAATTTTCATCAGACCCAGCTGTTTCCTCAACACCTGCGGCAGCACAGAGGGGGGAGGAGGAGGAAGAAGAGAAGTCGTGTGCAGAAGACGAGTCAGACTCAGAGGATGATGAGCAAGGTGTTTCTTTGGGGGAGGGGGAGGAGGAGGAGGAGGGGACAGCGGCAGGAGAACAACCGCAGCAGGCGTCGCAAGGGGCTTGTGCTGCTCAACCTTCCCGTGGTATTGTTCGCGGCTGGGGGGAGGAGGTTGACTTACCTGACGTCACTGAGGAAGAGCAAGAGGAGATGGAGGGTACTGGATCTGACTTTGTGCAGATGTCGTCTTTTATGCTGTCCTGCCTGTTGAGGGACCCCCGTATAAAAAACCTCAAGGGGAATGAGCTGTACTGGGTGGCCACACTACTAGACCCTCGGTACAGGCACAAAGTGGCAGACCTGTTACCAACTCACCGGAAGGTGGAAAGGATGCAGCACATGCAGAACCAGCTGTCAACTATGCTTTACAATGCCTTTAAGGGTGATGTGACAGCACAACGCCAGCAAGGTACCACTGCCACTAATCCTCCTCCCGTGTCCACGCAGTCAAAGACAGGACGCTCCAGCGATTTCATGGTGATGTCGGACATGCGGACGTTCTTTAGTCCAACGCCTCGCCGTAGCCCTTCCGGATCCACCCTCCACCAACGCCTGGAACGGCAGGTAGCCGACTACCTGGCCTTAAGTGTGGATGTAGACACTGCGTGAACAGCGATGAGGAACCCTTGAACTACTGGGTGCGCAGGCTTGACCTGTGGCCAGAGCTGTCCCAATTTGCCATCCAACTTCTCTCCTGCCCTGCCGCAAGCTTCCTGTCAGAAAGGACCTTCAGCGCAGCTGGAGGCATTGTCACAGAGAAGAGAAGTCGCCTAAGTCACAAAAGTGTTAAGTACCTCACCTTTATCAAAATGAATGAGGCATGGATCCCGGAGGGCTGCTGCCCGCCCCAAGACTAAGTCAGTCCCCGCACACACAGCATCTCTGCCTGCACGCCGTGTGACTGGCTGCCTGGCCTGCCCCAAGAAGACTAAGTCGCTCCCAGTCCCTCCACACAGCATGTCTGCCTGCAGGCCGCTTGACTATCTTCTCCGCCACCACCAACCGGGTCCGGGACTCCAGGCGGATTGCTGAATTTTTTAGGCCGCTGCTAGCAGCGGCCGCTGTAATAATTTTTCTGGTGCGTGTACATGACTGCCTAATTTTTCTGGCTGCACTGCGGGCAGCTGCAACAACAAAAGAAAAGGCATGTACATGCGCCCATTCCCCTTCGTGATCATTACCTTGCCGTGGTGAAGGGGCTTGCGTATCACAATGAAGCAATGACCGGCGCCTAGATGAGTGTCTCGGGGGGCACACAAAAGATAATAAGGTCGTTGCTTCATTGTGGTCAGACCAAATTTGATCAGCTGGACAGTCACTGTTCTGTCATTCAGCTACATCAGCCAGGCGACCATATGGGCTGTAAAGCCACCAAAACCTGCACTCTCGCCATGGTGCGCACCAGTCCAGCACGGCCGTCAATACACAAACAGCTGTTTGCGGTGCATTACACGGTGAGTTTGGTGTGTCAGTGTGAAGCAGTACCTTAATTACACTACCTGATTGATGTATACACATGCAAGATGTTTTAAAGAACTTTAGGCCTGTCATTTAGCATTCAATGTGTTTTCTGCCCTTAAAACGCTGCTTTGCGTCAAATCCAGATTTTTCCCGGGGACTTTTGGCATGTATCCCACTCCGCCATGCCCCCCTCCAGGTGTTAGACCCCTTGAAACATCTTTTCCATCACTTTTGTGGCCAGCATAATTATTTTTTTTTTCCAAAGTTCACATCCCCATTGAAGTCTATTGCGGTTAGCGAACTTTAACGCGAACCGAACCTTCCGCGGAAGTTCGCGAACCAGGTTCGCGAACCTAAAATCGGAGGTTCGGCCCAACTCTAATTGCTGCTAAGGGTGGAACAGCCAGTTATTAGGTTCAGGGGGCAATTTCTTTTTCACACAGGGCCATGTAGGTTTTGAGTTATTTTTCTCACTAAATAATAAAAACCATCATTTAAAACTGCATTTTGTGTTCAATTATGTTATCTTTGACTAATAGTTAACGGCTTTTGATGAACAGAAACATTTAAGTGTGACAAACATGCAAAAGAATAAGAAATCAGGAAGGGGGCAAATAGTTTTTCACACCACTGTATGTGCCCAGTATATATAGCCAGTGGGATATGTGCCCAGTATATATAGCCAGTGGGATATGTGCCCAGTATATATAGCCAGTGGGATATGTGCCCAGTATATATAGCCAGTGGGATATGTGCCCAGTATATATAGGCAGAGGTATATGTGCCCAGTATATATAGCCAGGGATATATGTGCCCAGTATATGTAGCCAGGGGTATATGTGCCCAGTATATGTAGGCAGGGGTATATGTGCCCAGTATATGTAGGCAGGGGGTATATGTGCCCAGTATATGTAGGCAGGGGGTATATGTGCCCAGTATATGTAGCCAGGGGTATATGTGCCCAGTATATGTAGCCAGGGGTATATGTGCCCAGTATATGTAGCCAGGGGTATATATGCCCAGTATATGTAGCCAGGGGTATATATGCCCAGTATACGTAGCCAGGGGGTATATGTGCCCAGTATACGTAGCCAGGGGGTATATGTGCCCAGTATACGTAGCCAGGGGGTATATGTGCCCAGTATACGTAGCCAGGGGGTATATGTGCCCAGTATACGTAGCCAGGGGGTATATGTGCCCAGTATACGTAGCCAGGGGGTATATGTGCCCAGTATACGTAGCCAGGGGGTATATGTGCCCAGTATATGTAGTCAGGGGGTATATGTGCCCAGTATATGTAGTCAGGGGGTATATGTGCCCAGTATATGTAGTCAGGGGGTATATGTGCCCAGTATATGTAGTCAGGGGGTATATGTGCCCAGTATATGTAGTCAGGGGGTATATGTGCCCAGTATATGTAGTCAGGGGGTATATGTGCCCAGTATATGTAGTCAGGGGGTATATGTGCCCAGTATATGTAGTCAGGGGGTATATGTGCCCAGTATATGTAGTCAGGGGGTATATGTGCCCAGTATATGTAGGCTGGGGTATATATGCCCAGTATATGTAGGCAGGGGGTATATGTGCCCAGTATATGTAGCCAGGGGTATATGTGCCCAGAATATGTAGCCAGGGGTATATGTGCCCAGTATATGTAGCCAGGGGTATATGTGCCCAGTATATGTAGCCAGAGGTATATGTGCCCAGTATATGTAGTCAGAGGGTATATGTGCCTAGTATATGTAGCCAGTGGGATATGTCCCCAGTATATGTAGGCAGGGGTATATGTGCCCAGGTAGCCAGGTTTGCCCCCAGCAGGAGGGGAGCAGCGCAGAGAAGGAGAGCTATGGGGACAGCGGGGATGGGCGGACATCTCCCCCCCCCATCCCTCACCTTCGTGCTCCCCTTCCTGCCTCTCCCCTCCAGTGTTTTGAAATGTCGGGCCCGGCGGCGAAAGTGGGCGGAGACTTACCGCGTTCCAGTCTCAAGGGACGCTCCGCTCTGTGTGCGGCTAGTCTGGTCTTCTAGCCGCACACAGAGCGGAGCGTCCCTTGCGGCCGGAAGAAGGCAGAAAGTCTCCGCCCACTTTCGCCGCCGGGACCGACACTTCAAAACACTGGAGGGGAGAGGCAGGAAGGGGAGCACGAAGGTGAGGGATTGGGGAGGGGGCGGGGGGGTAGAAGATGTCCGCCCATCCCCGCTGTCCCCATAGCTCTCCTTCTCTGCGCTGCTCCACACAAGCCAAGGTGGACGGCGTCCACGCTGAAGAAAAAGTGGGTGGACGCCGTTCACCCGCGTCCACGCAGGACTCGACCCCTGCTTCTCTCACGCATTTCATCTAAGTAGACTATACTATCAGATCCCAATGTGATGCAATTATATCTCTATGGTATGTTCACATTGGCACATCAGTGGTGCAGTGTGTTCTGTTGGTAGAAGGCTTGGTTCACACATAAATCTGTACATTTCTGGTCTAGCGCTGTCTTGTCTGTTTTGCATCAGTTTTCTATCAATTTTGCTGACTGGTCAGGAAATGTACACCTTTTATGTGTGAACACAGCCATAGGAACAGGGGTGCTCGGATACCCATTTTCAAAATCCGAATTGATCCGGATACCCAGATATCCGAATCCATACTTTTAGATATCCGCGTTCATGCGGATATCCGAACGCGTTAGCAGGGCGGATTCGGATATCCGAATAGAAAAAACGGAAGTGGGCTTTAGATTACTTCTAAAACTTTTTTTAGGGTAATTGAGGCATGTAGCATCATTTTTTTTTTAAAGGGAAACACTAATTGATTATGTGGGGACTTAAAATTCCCCCCCCCCCAAAAAAAAATAAAATTGGCTGTCAATTAACATCAGAACTAGGTTCCAGACAGCGGTTGTGCAGCCCACATTGTGTCCAAAGTCCAACCGCACCACTGGGACATGACAGTTTTCAGCCAAGACACCTTCCAAAAAAATTACGCAGCAATTGTGTTTTGCGTTAAATATAGGTGGTATCAGTGGCCTGTGGCACCCTGGCGGTGGAAGCTGCACAGGCAGCAGGAGCAGCAGGTGTAACGTGTGCCAGGAGCATGCCGGACATGGCACTTGGCACTTGGATCGTGGCACTTGGCACGTGCCGAGTGACAGTCAGACAGCAGAGGAGAAGACACTAGTGCACACTAACTGTCACACTGGCACTGCTCACAGCACAGCAGTTCTGTAGAAAGCTAACACAGTAGTACTACTACTACTACTACTACTACAACAACTACTAGCACTGACTGCAGTATTTCTATTCCCTAATCCCTAACCTAACTATACTGTAGCTAGCTAAGGCTAATAGCGCACCTCTGATTCGAGGCCATTTGGAGGCGGCCTGGTGATGCGCTGATCCACCTTTTGCGCAATTTTCAATTTTACTTGGATTAGCCGCACCCAGGCTATGCATATACATAGGTTTGGATTTAGTTAGTGTTAGGTCCCCTCCCATGGAGGATTGACTTCTTCGCAGTGGGAGGGAAGAGTACTTAATAGGTTGCATGCAAGCTGTTACGGAAACCAACATCCTCCAGTGGTAGACAGGTCAGGTGTATACTAGGTGTGTATTTTATCCCACAAGTGGGGCTTGCACTCTTTTGCAGGTAGGCACTTGTCTGTTTTTAAGTAGCGCTGTTCTATTTCCTTGCCATGTACTAATAGCTGGCACGTGTCACGTGTCACGTGCCACGTGCCACGTGACGAGTGGCTAATAGCTGGCCAGCAGGCAGCAGCTGGCCTGGTCTGTGCACAGCACACACACACACACAAACACATAGCAGCTGCAGCAGCTCTGCAGCACAGCACACACTGACTGTCACACAATGAAATCAAGCTAATTAACATTACAACAATAGTGTAGTGATAATGAAGGGGTTAATCACTGAACAGCTTTAGGTTTATCACTGTGTACAGCCCTTGCTAGGTCAGCAGCACTGGAGCATGTCTCTCAGTGAGCATTCAGCAAGCTAGGACAATATGTCTCATCATGGCAGCCCTCCTTATTATACAGGAGGGCTGGCCAGGGTTCCTTTCAGTGATTGGGTGCCCGGGCTTAGGCTGGGAGCCCTCTGATCGGCTCAATGAGGTCAGGTGGGGCTGGCCAAGGTTCCCTTCTGTGATTGGTTGCTAGGGCTTCTGCTGGGAGCCCTCTGATTGACTCAATGATGTCATCTCCTTAGTTACAGTATTCTGATCCGGATATCCGGGTATGCGACCAAATATCCACAGATAGCTATTCGGATTTAAGAAAAAAAAAAAATAAAAATCTGGAATCCGAATCGGATAGCTGAAAAAAGTTCGGCTATCTGGGTTACCTGGATATCCGGATGAGCATCCCTGCATAGGAATACACACAAAATTCATATATAAAAATATGACCGGATCGGAAATGTACAGATTTAGGAGTGAACATATCCATAGAAACACAAGCAAAACTGATGCCAACTGTCAGAAACTGACAGAACTGGACACCTTTTTATGTGTGAACCAAGCCAATAAGTAGCATGCTGTGCATTTACTGGACAACATACGGGTTTACTGTGGCAGTAAAGTATAATGCCACCACACTCCTAATCAGTGGCGTGGTTAGGGTATTGGACACCCGGTGCTGATTATTTACAGGCATTCCCCCCTCCCCCACACGGAAAGGAGTGAGTGCGATGCACAAAGCACACCACACAAAAAAATGGGTGTGGCTATGACATGTGACGGGCAGAGCTAACTGTAATGTAACGGTGTAACTCTAAGGCAGTGCCCTTAGTTTTCTCCAATAAAACACAGTTAGGCAGCAAAATACATACATTTTCCTGTCATTTCTTTTGGTTAATTTATTAGCTTACCATTTAGTAATCATGAGTGCCCAAAATGCCAAATGTTGCAACAATAACATTAACTTAACAAATGCAGTCACTATGACCATCGAACATTAAATGTAGCAACATTACTGCCGACACATGCAATGAGGCAATTACCTCAGACATGTATTGAAATGCAACAAACTTTACCAACCACACATGTAATGAGGCAAACGCTACCTCTGACACATGAAATGCAGCAAACAATGCCTCCAATACATGTAATCAGGCAAACGTTACATCCGACGCATGAAATGCTGCAAACTTTACTCACCACACATGCAATGAGGAAAATGCTACCTCCCACACATGCAATGCAGCGAATGATACCCCTCCACGCATGAAATGCAGAAAACATGTTAAATGTGGCAAACAGCACCTCAGACACATGTGAAATGCACATACATTACCCCACATATATGAAATGCGACACATTTTACCTTAGAGAAAAATGTATCAAATGTTCCCTCCACTGGGTGCTGCTGAGAGGGAGATATTGGGTGGGGAGGGTGACACTGGATGGGAGGAGGGTGAACTGGATGTGGAGGGTAACACTGAGTGGAGAGAGCGAGAGAGAGAGTGAGTGTGTGTGTGTGTGTGTGTGTGAGTGAGTGTGAGTGTGTGTGTGTGTGTGGGGGGGGTGAACTCCCCTACTGGAAAGCTTAAATACACTATGGGGTGCACTGGAAAGTAGAGATGCGCTGTAGGGGGAAATCGAAAGCAAAGTGAACCACACATATTCCACCTCAGCTTCATTTGATTGGTCCATTTCAAAGGTGCATAGATTTGCATAATTTTGCACCAGCTCAGAATTATTTGTGTCTCACTTCCCATCACCAGTAGTTACAACTATATACCAGCAACACCCCACCAGATCTGCTGTTTGGAGATACTGTGGCTCTACTCTATTGCCCCAATGCGAGTTTTACATGGGGCCTAGAACACTATTTCTGTGGAGCCCCAAAACCTATCAAGGACATCTGCAGTGTCAGAGAGGTGTAATCAGAGTAAGAAAATAGCTTGTTAGGCCTGGAACCCACTAGCAGTAGGTTACTAAGCCATTTTTAAACAAATATGATTTGAAAAGCTCTTGCTAATGCAATGCTATGGGTGTGATCCCATAACGATGTGATTTTATAAAAAGCCTCCATAGCATTGCATTAGCAAAACCTTTTCAAATCACTAGAGGTTGGAAAGGGCAGTTAGTGGGTTTAAAGGACCTCTGTCGTTAAAATCTTAAAATAAATTTATATGTAAGCATATACAATTAAGAAGTACATTTCTTCCAGAGTAAAATGAGCCATAAATTACTCTTCTCCAATGTTTGTGTCACTTACAGTAGGTAGTAGAAATCTGACAGAACCGACAGGTTTTGGACTTGCCCATTTCCTCATGGGGGGCTCACAGGGATTTCTTTATTGTTAAATTGCATTTAGTGAATGGCAGTTGCTCCGTTTAACTGCCAAAAAAAAGCGTATGGGGAGAAGGGAGGCTTGCCAGCATCTTTGTATAAATATTTTTCAGGGAGTGTCTTTGAAAAGAACTAATAGACCCAAGCCCAGAGCCGGGACAAGGTCCTCCAGCCCCCAAGGCTGAGACACCAAAGTGCACCCCCCCATCCCTCCCAATCCAGCCGTCACACACTGATTGCTATTAGACTAAGAGGCGCCCCAGAGCCCTCAACACCTTAATCTCTAGTTATCTGGCTTGCAGTCTCTGCCATGTATCCCTTTTTCTTATTTCTCTGCTTCAAACACAATAGTGAAATGAAAGCTGAGTGAATTGTGCGCCCCCTCCTACACTGCGCGCTGAGGCTGGAGCCTCTCTCACCTCTACCTCGGCCCGGCCCTGCCTAAGCCCATTTAAAAACGGGCTCTAGGTCTATCTCACCGTCGTTACGGCCGCAGGTCTGCGCTCGCAATCGCCGCTACGGCTGCAGGTCTGCACTCGCCGCCCGCGCACACCCATCTGCCAGCCCTCCCTGGCCGGGTCCTCCTCCTGTCCCAACGGCTACACATGCACAGTAGCCAAAACACACGGGACACAGGGACAGGAGGATGATGCAGGGACAGGTAGGGTTTTATTATACAGGATAAACGACATGCTGAGAATCCCCTATGGAGAGATGCACTAGCCCAAAACCTGTCGGTAATGTCAGATTTCTACTACTTTCTGTAAATGCCAGCAACATAGGAGAGAAGTAATTTATGGCTCATTTATCTCAGGAAGAAAAGTACTTCTTATTTGTATGGGTTTTACATTTTGAGATTTTCGCGACAGTTCCTCTTTGGCCTAGTGCACACCAGAGCGGTTCTGCTGCGGTTTGTGATCCACTTGCGGCTGCGGATACGCTTGGGTAATGTATTTCAATGGGCTGGTGCACACCAGAGCGGGAGGCGTTTTGCAGAAATGCATACTCCCGGGCTGCTGCAGATTTTGGATTGCGGATGCGTTTCTGCCTCCAATGTTAAAGTATAGGAAAAACGCAAACCGCTCTGAAAAACGGCAGTTCAGAGCGGTTTGCCAGGCGTTTTTTGTTACAGAAGCTGTTCAGTAACAGCTTTACTGTAACAATATATGAAATCTACTACACCAAAAACGCTTCACAAAAACCGCAAAATGCTAGCTGAAACGCTACAGAAAAAGAAGAAAAAGCGTTTCAAAATCTGCTAGCATTTTGCGGATCTGCTAGCGGGTTTTGGTGTGCACCGGGCAATAAAGCGCTTAAGGATTACTACTATTCAAGTACATATAGGGCTCGTTTCCACTATCGCGAATCCGCATGCGTCCAACGCATGCGGATTCGCACATGGTATACAAGTGAATGGGCCTGTTTCCACTGTTGCGTTGGTGATGTGCGTTTTTTTGAGCGGTGAAAAAACGCACAAAAGAGCCAACGAATTCGCCTGAGAGTGGAATGCATGCGAATCGCATGCAATGTATTTAATAGGGAAATCGCATGCGTTTTCCCCATGCGTTTTTTGCCGCGAATTCGCATGCAAATTCGCATAGGTCCCGATGTAAATTCACACAGGCAGTGACATGGTTAAAATCGCATATACCCTCACCTATGCGAATTCGCGGCAAAAAACGCATGGGGAATCGCATCCGCATGTGATTTAATCAGCGGTGGAATCCAGGCGATTCCGCACCGCAATAGTGGAAACGAGCCCATAGAGTTGTTCATTATCAGCAGAGCACCAATAAACATCTAATACTGGTAAGATGAATAAACCTAGTGGACCCCTCTGACCCAAGGGCCCGGGGTGGTTGCAACTTCTTCATCCCCTATTGCTACACCACTTCCATCAGTGGTGCACAAGGGAAGCAGTGGAGGAAAGTGAGTAGGATGCACTGTTATGGTTTTTTTTTTTAATTATTATTAGAAAGCTTCATGGGGCCCTAGGCAAGGGCCCTAGGAAAAGTAGTAGATTTACTGCCCCATTATGGTCTTTTTGGTAAACTGTGGAGAGAGGTCAAAGAAGGTGGCTGGTGGTCCTAGATTGCTTGGTGGATAACCCTGCTCTGGTTTACCCTATGCACATTGCAGCTACCTTCAACAGTGCGTTTCTGGAAAACGTGCATAAACAAGCACGTTACCATAGCAATCCTCATGCTATAAGGGCTCGTTTCCACTATTGCATTGCGAAATCGCTGCGGCAAAATTTGAATGCAGATTTTCGTGCGAATTCGCATGAAAATTCGCATGGATGACGATGTATGCGAATTTAACCATGGCAATGCCGGTGTGCTTTTCCATTGATTTCATGAGAATTCGCATGAAAATTCGCATACCAAAACAGCATGCGAATTTCCTATTAAATACAGTAGCGGCGATTCGCATGCATTCCACTCGCAGGCGAATTCTGCGGCTCTTTTGTGCGTTTTCACTGCTGAAAAAAAAAAACGCACCTCAACAACGCTACAGTGGAAACAGGCCCATCCACTTGCATTACATGTGCGAATCCGCATGCGTTGGACGCATGCGGATTCCCGATAGTGGAAACAAGCCCTAAAATGTAATGTGCATGCTATAACATGCAGTGTGCACATTGCATTAGCGCTGTCACACAATGCCCAGTGTGAACGTAGCCTAATTAGCATGCAATACAAGGCAAATGCTGTAAATATAAAGGAAGGCTTACATCAGCCAACAATAAAAGCCCATCTGGGTAAAAAAATAAAATAATGCAACTCTTAACTAAATTTACATAAAATATGTGCATGCAATAACATATTGCAATTTACAGAGTCCATGTGGGAAAAGAACCAACTCTGTCTGCTGACAATTGTACATAATATTTCCTACCGGTATGTACAGCTTTTACTATGCATAAAGGAAGGTAAAACAACTTTACCCCCCCATCAAATGCCCTCAGCCAATCAGGAAGATGCATTGCTGCACATCACCCTCAGGTCGCATTCACAGTGGGACGTTTCATTTTAATGCGATATTAAAGTCGCAACGTGTCTGCGTGTAGAGGTAACGCACTGCAAGCAGTGAGTTACCACAACACAACATTTTTTTCATTGTGACTTTAACGTCGCACTGTGAACGGCCCATAAGATTAGTATTGCAGTAAGCTGCGTTATAAGACTTTATAACGCAGTTCAGGCAACGTAGCACTGTGAATGCGACCGCAATATCTCAGGGTAACATTAGACTGCTGTTTCAAGCAGTGTATGCTGAGGCTTGAAAACAGGGTCAGTGTCACTTGAAATAGTCTATTGCTATACATTTGCTCTTAAAAGGATACCCGAACTGAAATGTGACATAATGAGATAGACATGTGTATGTACAGTGCCTAGCACACAAATAACTATGCTGTGTTCCTTTTTTTCTTTCTCTGCCTGAAAGAGTTAAATATCAGGTATGTAAGTGGCTGACTCAGTCCTGACTCAGACAGGAAGTGACTACAGTGTGGCCCTCACTGATAAGAAATTCCCCTTTTTTTACCTCTTTCTTGCTCTCAGAAGTCATTTTCTGCTAGTAAAGTGTTTTTTAGTTGGAATTTCTTATCAGTGAGGGTCACACTGTAGTCACTTCCTGTCTGAGTCAGGACTGAGTCAGCCACTTACATACCTTATATTTAACTCTTTCAGGCAGAGAAAGAAAAAAGGAACACAGTATAGTTATTTGTGTGCTAGGCACTGTACAAACCCATGTCTATCTAATTATGTCATATTTCAGTTCGGGTATCCTTTAAAGGATACTTGATGGGAAAGAAAAAAGTGCAGCTCTTATCTGGGCTTCTTACAGCCCTGTGTTCCTCACCTCATTTGTGCGGTCATCCAGTCTTCTGCTGTACCCTCCGCAGTGGCCAGTGACCCAGCCAGGTCAATGGCTTCTGTGGGCACGCACACGCATAGATTTGAAATCGGCGCCAGTAGACTTGGGCGCAGGATACAGCCAGTATATGGCTGATCCTGCTTCTGCACAAGTCCGGGCCGTTTTAATTACTATTTCCCCTCCAGGCCGCCATGGATAGTGGGGGAATAAAATAATTTCGGCTTCCAGCGATTGCTGGAGGCCGAATGATTGTGTTTTATAAGCAACCCCGGCTCAGTTTTCTGATGGCACCGACATTACTCACTGTGCGCTGCTATAGATGTCATTCCTATGATAGTCTATGGTGGCGCCGGCTGCACCCAAATCTAGCAGCACTGAAAAGCACTGCTTCGGCACAACGGTGCTGCTGGTCAAAGCCGCCAACCTGGCCTGGGTCGCAGGCCACTATGAAGCGGGCAGCAGGAGACTGGATGACAGCGGAACTGCAGCAAGGGACACAGAGACTTCTAGGGGGTGGAAGACAGGTCAAAGACCTATGGCGCACAGACAAAAAATAATTGAAAAGGTTAAATTGTTAACCCCCCCTGGCGGTATAATTCGCGCGGCTGCGCAGCCGCGGGAGGGTTTTTTTCACTTTTTTTTTTTTAGCATGTAGCTAGCCTAGCGCTAGCTACATGCTTCCCACCTCCCTGCGGCATCTGCCCGTCCCCTCCGATCGCCGCTTGCCCATAAGGAAATCCCATTCTGAACGGGATTTCCTTGAGGGCTTCCCTGTCGCCATGGCGACGAACGGAGTGACGTCATCAACGTCATGGACGTCGTGACGTCACAGGGAGTCCCGATCCACCCCATAGCGCAGCCTGGCGGCGATTGGCCAGGCTGCGCAAGGGGTATGCGAGGGGGGGGGGGGCCCTGTATCCGCGGTGGGTAGCGGCGCATCGGCGGCGGGCGGCGGCGATCAGACCAAACATGCAGCTAGCAAAGTGCTAGCTGCGTGTTTGAAAACAAAAATTATGTAAATCGGCCCAGCAGGGCCTGAGCGGCACCCTCCGGCGGCTTACCCCGTGTCACACACGGGGTTACCGCCAAGGAGGTTAAGCAGCATATTGCTAATTATCATTTTACTGTCTTTAACGTTAATTAACCCACTGTGAGGAGGGTTGCTCCGGCTGCTGGCTCATTCAGGGCTGGTGCACACTGAGCGGCTTTTTCAGCGTTTCTGCAGCCGCTTGCGGCTGCGGATACGCTTGGTCAATGTATCTCAATGGGGTGGTTCACACCAGAGCGGGAGGCGTTTTGCTGAAAAGCATACTGCCGGGGTGAGGCATTTTTTGGATTGCGGATGCGTTTCTGCCTCAATGTGAAGTATAGGAAAAACGCAAACCGATCTGAAAAACGCCTGTTCAGAGCGGTTTTGCCGGCGTTTTTGTTACAGAAGCTGTTCAGTAACAGCTTTACTGTAACAATATATGAAATCTACTACACCAAAACTGCTACACAAAACCGCAAAACGCTAGCTGAAACGCTACAGAAAAAGAAGAAAAAGCGTTTCAAAATCTGCTAGCATTTTGCGGATCTGCTAGCGGTTTTTGGTGTGCACCAGGCCTCACTGACACAATTTCCTCGTGTGTGACGGCTTCTCAAGTTTTAAAACAAGCAGCAGGAGGGAAGAGAGAGGAGTGGACGGGTGGAGAGCGGACACATTAGCCCTGCCACCTCTGCTGTCTAGGCAAAGCAGATCCTGGGGTGAGGATGGCTGGCACAGCGCAGGGATGATGCTGGCAGAAGGAGAGTGCAGCAGCAGGAGCCGGAATACCACACAGGCAGCAGTGAGCTGGGTCACCCACACGGGATCGGCTGCCTGACCACTTCCAGCACCACTAGACAGCGGGCACTGCCAGCCAACCAGGGGCGGCGCCAGGGGGGTGCAAGGGGGTGCTCGAGCACCCCCTAGAATTGTCCAAGCACCCCCAAAGCACCCCCTGGAGTGAACTGACTTCAGGCGTCTAAAAGACGCCAAGTCAGTTCACACAGCGGCAGCACGGAGCAGCAGGCAGGGCTACGGTAAGATGGCCGCCCGGAGCCCTGCTCTGCAGACTTCGGGCGGCCATTTTCCCGTAGCCCTGCTCTCTGCATGCAGGCAGGAAGTCTCGTCGTGACGTCGGGAAGGAAGAGGATCGTGGGCGCGCGGGCGCTGCGCGCCACAATGAGGTGGTCGGGACTCGGGACAGGAGGTCGGGAAAGAAGGTCTTCTGGCTGTAGGTGAGTAAATGGGTTTTTCTTTTCTTTTTCAGGTGGTGCTTATTGGGGTCATATCTGCTACGGATTGTGCATATTGGGGTCATATCTGCTACGGATTGTGCATATTGGGGTCATATCTGCTACGGATTGTGCATATTGGGGTCATATCTGCTACCGATTGTGCATATTGGGGTCATATCTGCTACGGATTGTGCATATTGGGGTCATATCTGCTACCGATTGTGCATATTGGGGCCATATCTGCTACCGATTGTGCATATTGGGGCCATATCTGCTACCGATTGTGCATATTGGGGCCATATCTGCTACCGATTGTGCATATTGGGGCCATATCTGCTACCGATTGTGCATATTGGGACCATATCTGCCACCGATTGTGCATATTGGGACCATATCTGCCACCGATTGTGCATATTGGGACCATATCTGCCACCGATTGTGCATATTGGGACCATATCTGCCACCGATTGTGCATATTGGGACCATATCTGCCACCGATTGTGCATATTGGGACCATATCTGCCACCGATTGTGCATATTGGGACCATATCTGCCACCGATTGTGCATATTGGGACCATATCTGCCACCGATTGTGCATATTGGGACCATATCTGCCACCGATTGTGCATATTGGGACCATATCTGCCACCGATTGTGCATATTGGGACCATATCTGCCACCGATTGTGCATATTGGGACCATATCTGCCACCGATTGTGCATATTGGGACCATATCTGCCACCGATTGTGCATATTGGGACCATATCTGCCACCGATTGTGCATATTGGGACCATATCTGCCACCGATTGTGCATATTGGGACCATATCTGCCACCGATTGTGCATATTGGGACCATATCTGCCACCGATTGTGCATATTGGGACCATATCTGCCACCGATTGTGCATATTGGGACCATATCTGCCACCGATTGTGCATATTGGGACCATATCTGATAACGATTGTGCATATTGGGACCATATCTGATAACGATTGTGCATATTGGAGCCATATCTGATAACGATTGTGCATATTGGGGTCATTGGACGTGTTTTTTGTTAAAATCTGCTCACATTACGTGTATTTTCTTGAGAAAACCTGCACAATTATGTGAATTTTCTGGGAAAAGGGTCACCAAAACTTGGGCCCTCTGTCTTTGCGTTGCACTTTTAAAGGGAACCCGAGGTGAGAATAATATTGAGGCTGCCATATTTATCTCCCTTTAAGCAATACCAGTTGCCTGGCTGCCGTGCTGGTCCTCTGCCTCTTATTCTTTCAACCATAGACCCTGAACAAGCATGCAGCAGGTCAGGGGTTTCTGACAATATTGTCAGAACTGACAAGATTAGCTGCATGGCTTGTTTCTGGTGTAATTCAGTTCACTACTACAGCCAATCAGCAGGGCTGCCAGGCAACTAGTATTGTTTAAAAGGAAATAAATATGGCAGCCACCATATCACTCTCACCCTGGGTTTACTTTAAATTACAGTTAGCCCCGCCCTCATCCGGTCATGACCACGCCCATTTTTCGTTGTAGCCACACCCATTTTTTCGTCAGCTCCCCCAGAAATTGGTCCAATTCCTGGAGCCACCACTGTTTGGACTGCAGGCAGGTAGGGCAAAGACTAAATTATGAGAAGATTATGGCTTGTAGTTCTGTCTGTGGTACATGAAGTAGCAGCTGAAGGGGCTCTTGACCAGGACCAGGTCGTCGGCTCCCCCGGAAATTGGTCCAGCACCTGCATAGCACCCCCTAAAAAAATTTCCTGGAGCCGCCACTGCAGCCAACCACCAGCCTGGAGCATCATGCACAGGGTAAGAAAGTACTTTTAGTGGCAGAGCCCTGGCATTTATATTTGTAGCCTCTGTCATCTGGCTGATAAAGTTTTACAGCTAAACATTTAATAACGGTAATAATTGTTAAATAACGATAAGCGGCAAAAAACTAAAAAAAAAAAAAAAACGGTACTTATCCGTTAGCCGGGTGCATCCGGCAGGTGGCGCTGTTGATGTTAATTCCAATCATAATTACTTCACGTAAACCTGTGAATGTAAACGCCGGATGCGCCCGGCTTAAACAGATCAAGCCGCCGGCTTGCTTCGTGTCTCACTCTTCTCCCCCTCTTGCCCTCTCTCCTATAGAACACTGGGGAGGGGACATGCGTGTCCCCCCAGAGTCGTTCGTCGCAATGCCGCGACGAACGACTCTGGGGGGGACACGCATGTCCCCTCCCCAAGGCTCATACGAGAGAGGGCAAGAGGGGGAGGAGGGCGAGACACTCACGAAGCAAGCCGGCGGCTTGATCTGTTAAGCCGGGCGCATCTGGCGTTTACATTCACAGGTTTACGTGAAGTAATTATGATTGGAATTAACATCAACAGCGCCACCTGCCGGATGCGCCCGGCTAACGGATAAGTACCAAATAAATAAATCACCGTGCACCATATTTCATATGCGCCATTTTTGACTGGACCCCTGGAAGAAGCCCTAGGTAAGTAAAGCTGCACTCCTTTCTTTCCCCTCATGTACAAATACAGTGAATGAAGTCATTTTGCATATGACGTAATCCTTGTTGAAGCTACCTTTGTAGTCAGTTTCTCAGCACTTCACCAGCATTCCTGACCTCTTCTGCTGCTCATACATAAAATAAAATCTAAATCATGGCTTATGTTATGTGCTTACCTGAGAAGCTTTACAGTTGTCTGTTACAGATGATGGTGTCACATTCACCCTCCAGAACTGCCGGCACAGAAACGACATGGCTGTGGAAACACCTCTGCAGACAGGTAACAGATTGATTAGTATTACTCAAACACCTGATCCGGCTGCAGCCCAACATGACACACTCTGAAGGGTTCACTTGTGTTGCATTAATTATGCATTTATAAAGGCATGTAAAGCGTGTTTTAGGCCAAGGGGAAAAATTATTTGAAAATATATTTTTTCACATATAGCAATATTCATTAAAAATGCATAACAAAAACGCATGAAAAAAAAAAAACTCGCATCAATGCAAAACACACCTGGGAAAAAAACACAAAGGGCTCTATTCACAATTAGGCATGCGGTAAAGGATTTTTTACTGCTAAATTACCGCCAGCGGTAATCTCCGCATTTTTTCCACATTCACTAAAATTTTCTGCATGTTTTTTGCATGCGGGTATATGTTCTGTGCCCTTACCATGATTGTGCAGCTCTCAGTTCATCCGTAGAGCCTCTCTGCATGCTGGATGCACAACCCCAGTCTGCGTGTCTCCTAAATGTGCTCCCGTGGACAGGAGCGTTCTGCTCATGCGCTGTACATAAAACTGTGCTACACTTGCGCAGTATCTGGGCGAGTCCCCAGCTGACAGAGGGGCACTGCAGGCGGGTGACTGAAGGATCATGGAATCATGGCAAGGGCCAGAGCCAGGACAAGGTCCTCCAGCACCCAAGGCTATGACACCAAAGTGCGTCTCTCCATCCCTCCCACCCCAACCGTCACACATATTGCTGTTAGACTAATGCTACGTACACACATGCGACAACGATCGTTCGTTGAGAACGACGAACGAACTTTTAATTGATGAAAGAACGACCTAAGTAAAGTTAGTTTTGAAAGGTGTGTAACGATCTGATCGTTAGAACGAACGTTACATCCCGTAAAGCAACTATTGCGCCTGCGCATAAAAATGAGAAGTTTCACGGAGAAATAGTGAAATGCGCATGTCAAGCCTAGTACAAACGACCGTTTCCAAAGATGTACTACTTTTGCAAACGATCGTCGTTGGTTAAAATCCGCCGAGACAGAACTTTCTTTTGTAGCGATTTGGCTCGTTCGTCGTTTGCCTTAATAGTCGGTGGTTCGTTTTTTGTAACGATCGTCGTTGGTAAAGATCGGGGAATGATCGTTACAAAAGACTATAGTCGCATGTGTTTACGCACCTTAAGAGGCCCCAAGCACTGTATGGAAAGGGGCAATCCTGATCAGGGAAATGACATGCAGAACTATGTCATCAGATGACTAAAAAAGCCCTCCCCCTTCAAATTTAGTGACAGACAGTGTGCTTCCCTGAAATCACGCACGCACTCACTCACTCACTCACGCACGCACGCACGCACGCACGCAGCAGCAGCGTGTGAAAAGCATGGGGCTCAGGTAGCTCACTCAGCTGTATACCTCCCAACATTTTGAGATAAAAAAGGGCTTAAGCTCCGCCTCTGCCACACTCCTAACCACGCCCCCGACACATCCCTAGTCACGCATACTATAAAGATTTCATAAGAAAAATGTTGTTTTGGAATTCAAACCACACTGGTCCTTTCTTTTCTGGTACATTTTCCTTTCCTTTCTGGTACATTAGCATTTGACAATAAGAACTATATCAATTTAAAGCATGGGAATAACATTGAGGGCTGGAACCCACTTTTTTGAGCATTTAGGGAGCGCTTTAAATCGCTGGCGCTTTCCCTAAACGCTCTGCCAATGTAAATAAATGTAACAAATTCCAAAGTAGCGATTGCGAGTAGCAAAATCGCAATCGTAGGACATGCAGCATTTTGGGAGCGTTTGGGCTTCAATAGAATGTATTGAAACGCTGGCAAATCACTCATGAATCGCTACACATAGCGATTTGAGTGCGATTGCAAGCTGTAATAAAATTCTGGGTACTTATCCGTTAGCCGGGCGCATCCGGCAGGTGGCGCTGTTGTAGCGAATTTCGATGCGCTGTTGTATCTAATTCCATTCATAGTTACTGAACGTAGTACTGTGTGAATGGAAGCGCCGCAGGTGGCGCTAATTATACATACGCAATGTAACGATACAGTGTGTTAATGGCAATGAATATACATTGTATTTGAAGTGGCCAGAATTAAAATGAAGGCGGCGGCAATGTAACACATGAAGCCGCCGCCTTCGTCTGTTGTTCTTCTTCTCCCCCTTTGCCCTCTCGCTTGTATACAATGCTGCCAGCCTGCGGGGACATGCGTGTCCCCCCAGAGTGGTTCGTCGCGGCAGGGAAGCCTGCTTGTTTCCTTGCGACGAACGACTGTGGGGGGGGGGAAAGGCGTGCCCCCCCCCCCCCCCCCCAGCTGGCAGTGTTGTATAGAAGCGAGAGGGCAGAAAAAATAACAGTTGCAGGAGTGTTATTTATATAAATCAACCACATGCTGTATACAAATGCTGGCAGCATTGTATACAAGCGAGAGGGCACAGGGGGAGAAGAAGAACAACAGACGAAGGCGGCGGCTTCATGTGTTACATTGCCGCCACCTTCATTTTAATTCCGGCCACTTCAAATACAATGTATATTCGTTGCCATTAACACACTGTATCGTTACGTTGCGTATCAACAATGTAATTAGCGCCACCTGCGGCGCTTCCATTCACACAGTACTACGTTCAGTAACTATGAATGGAATCAGATACAACAGCGCATCGAAATTCGCTACAACAGCGCCACCTGCCGGATGCGCCCGGCTAACGGATAAGTACCAAATTCTGATACATTGAAAGGACCAATCAGAATTAAAATCGCTAATCGCAAATCGCTACACAATCACTGGCAAAAAGCTTACACTTTTTAAAATCTCTCCCAAAAGTGCCGGAAAACGCTCATGAAATCGCTAACAAAACTCTGAATAAAAACGCTAGCGACTGCAATAGCGTTTTGTGATTTGTAGCGAGTTCCAGGCCTTAGAGTCAATTAAACACATTTTTCAGTAGATAAAATACATATATTCCACAGATCTGTACATCAGTCCTGAAAGAGGGACAAATGAGGAGGAAAGAGGGATAGGGTCCCCAAAGAGGGACTATCCCTCCAAAAGAGGGACAGTTGGGAGCTATGCAAGATGGAGTGAAAATATCCACCCCCTTTATATCTGCCTGTGGTGGGATCTCTTCTCATTGGCTGCTGTGGCTTGCTGTGCATCCTGGGAGCAAATGACCATTCCGCACTTCTGACCAAATTTTGGTGCTGTACAGCCTCCACGTTTTGCCCGCACTTGTTTGATGAGAAAGCAACCACATAGCGATTCATTGGACATTTTTTGTGGAAAAATTAAGGTAAGCGAGAGTCTAGATTTGCCGCAAGATCGACCTAACAAATCTCTCTCGCTCATCCCTAGTCATCGTACCCGTTTGGATTTGTGTGCGCCACAGTCAATACTCTTTAGGACTGGTTCACGCAGAGCTTTTTCTAAGTGCTTGTGGGGACTCTGCTGTATTTACATCTCAGCCTGGTAAATATGCGTGAAGGCTTTTCTTAGGGCCCATTTCCACTATCGTGAATTCGCATGCGGTTTTCGCATACAAATTCGCATAGCAATACAAGTGAATGGGACTGTTTCCACTTGTCAGGATTCCTTTGCGTTTTTCTGTGCAGGAAAAATTTGCATGGCAGAGCCATCAGAATTCGCATACAGCATACCGCTATGCGAATCGCATACAATGTATTTAATAGGAAATTCGCATGCGGTTTGGGTATGCGAATTCGCATAGAAACAATGTAAAATCACACCAGCACTGCCATGGTTAAATTTGCATACATTGTCATCCATGCGAATTCGCATGAAAATTCGCATAGCTCCGCATGCGCAATTCGCATCCGCATGCAAATTTTTCCCGCGACGATTCCCACCGCACAAGTGGAAATGCAGCCTTAAAATTAGGGGCCTGGAGTACTATTGCATTGAAAGTACAGAAAAGTTAGGTCCTTGGTAAATAGCTCCATATGTGTAACAGATGAATAACTGAACACAATGATTACATATACAGTAAAATGAAGAAATAGCTGACAATAACACGAATCTCTGCATCTAGAATGCATTAAACCCTTTAGAATGTGAACAATACAGCCCTGAACAGGGAGGATATTGCACTTAAGTTAAGCCGCCATTGAGGTGCTGCAGATAAATAGCCCCACAGCAGTAAATTGCAGCATACTAATAATAATTGCACACAGGCCCGAATATACAGTGGCACTAGACACCGCACCTGCTCCATAATTTCACAGCACACAATTGAGATGATTGCATTTTCCCAGCAGCTGGAGGAAAATGTAAAAATAGCTAAATTCAAGAGAAAGATCACCAGAAATCAGGCTGCTCCTGAAAGCACTGACACAGCCAACATGCTTCAATTTACTGCCGTAATTCACTGTCATGGCCGCGTTCTTGGATCGAAAATCATTTCTGACCTCCGCATCGCAACATCTGAGTCTGGAGTGACTGGAGATCAGATGTGCAGGAGGCGATTTAAGGAATTTTTAATTGTGTACAAGTATGTTGCTTAAAGGGACACTTAAGCCAGGAATACAAAAATAAGTTTTACTTTCCTTAGGCTTCTACCAGCTCCCTGCAGCCGTTCCGTGCTCGCAGTCACTCACGGAGCCTCCGGTCCCCTGCCGCCAGCTAGTTTTGTTTTCGCTGACAGGCCCTGACAGGAAGTCGGCGGGCTTTCTGCACCTACACATGCTTGGCCACGCGTATCCTTCTTCATGTTCCCGTCCTCAATAGCATCGTGCACAGACGCAGGGCGCTATTGCGGACGGAAACGCAAAGAAAAATACTCGTGGCCAGGCCTGTCTGGCCTGTCAGCAAAAATGAAATTAGCTGGCGGCGGAGGACCGGAGGCTCCGTGAGTGACTGCGAGGGCACGGGACAGCAGGAGAGGGCTGGTAGAAGCTCCAGAAAAGTCAAACTGATTTTTTTATTCCTGGCTTAAGTGTTCCTTTAAAGTGACACTGAAGCGAAAATAAACGTATCCTGTGATTTGTATGTGTAGTACAGCTAAGAAATAGTGCAATAGCAACAAACAAATGAGTTTGTTTGATTGTTTCCAGTACAGGAAGAGTTAAGAAAATTAAATTGTTATCTATGCAAAAGAGCTTCTCTGAGCTCTCCGACCCAACTTTGGTCAGCTAAAGTGCTGTTTTATGGAGTATTAAAATAAGATTTTACTGCAGGGAAGTTCAAAGGGTCATTAGCTCTGCTTGTTTTATAGTTTAAAATACAGAATTTGACTTGCAATTGCAAGTATGACAGAATTATGCAGTGTTATAAAAAAAAAAGCTACATATCTGAAAATAAAACAAAATATGAGACAATTTTCTTTGCTACTAATGTTCTATTAATTATCAGTACTACAGATACAATTCATTATATCATATTTTTTTTTCTCTCTTCAGTGTCACTTTAACCCCTTTAGCGGTAATCCTGAGTCAGGCTCAGGACGGAAACTCACAGCTCAGAGTGGTAATCCTGTGCCTGAGTGAGTATTTATATAGCACATTACAAAGCACAATAAGACAAGGGGAACATAGGTACAACCAAAAAATGTACAGCAGAGTTTTAAGCAGCATAAGTATTGCAACAAAAACAGTAAACATTAGGAGAATGACCCTGCCCTTGCAAACTTACAATCTAAAGGGTAGTGGGAGGACACACTAGGTAAGGAGACGTTGGGAGGTGGGGGGGGGGGGGGGGGGGAGGAATGGCTGTGGCTAGTCTATGTCTATGTCTTTGGCTAATTTCACACTGGGTGTTGCATTGTATATACTGTAAAAACAGGATCACAACACATCCAATTTTGATTTGCCAATTTTACCATTACCATGTATGGCCAACAGATTTTAACCACTTCACCCCAAAGGCGTTTTTACCCTAACGGACAGAGCGATTTTCACCTTTCAGTGCTCATCCCTTTCATTTGCCAATAGCTTAATCACTACTAATCACAATGAAATAATCTATATCTTGTTTTTTTCACCACCAATTGGGCTTTTTGGGGTTGATATTTGTTTTCAGTAATGATTTTATTTTCTATGCATTTTAAAGGGAAAAACAAGGAAAAAAATGAAAAAATACACAATTTCTCCAATTTCAACCCCTATAGTTTTAATATAAACACTGCTACTGTGCATAAAGCCCACACGTTTTTTCTGCCTATTTGTTCTGGTTATCACAAGATTTTAATTATGTCCCTAGTACAAAGTATGGTGACAATATAGTACTTGGAAATAAAGGTGTATTTTTTCTTTGGTGGATTTTCTCTCTCACTATTTTCATGTGCACGTGCAGGAGCGTGCACTCGTACAGCGGCAGCAGCACTGTCTGACTTATAAAAATGTCCTGGAGCCATTAAGAGGCTCTAGCAGGACATTTTAATAAGTCAGCTTGTCATTAAGTGGTTAAATACTTTAGCCTCTTTGGCATTATGATTCTTTCTGGATTTTAGGGTCTAAAAGAGGTGCAATTTTTTTGCACCCTTTCAGACCCTGAGGCTGCTTACACACAGGGACGTTACAGGCGCACGTTAGTGCGCCTGTAACGCACCCCCAACGCACAGCAATGTAACACAAGTGGGCTGTTCACACAGCCCACGTTGCGTTACATGTAACGCTGCACGTTCTCCCGAAAGTGCAGCATGCTGCGGCGTTAGAGCGGCTATAGCCGCGTTAGACTGTTTGCACATGCTCAGTCGGGGGGGGGGGGGGGGGCAGAGAGGAGGCGGGGAGAGCCAGCTACAGTAGCCGCGCACATGGCTACTTAATATTCACTGCACTGGCGGCAGCTGATTGGCCGGCAGGACCACGTGATGCAGAGTGTCTCGCTCCGCATCACGTGGTCCCGCCGGCCAATCAGCTCCACTCTGGGAGACCTTATAGGGATAGAGCCGCCTAACGCGGCTCACTCTACCGTCCTATCTTGCAGCACCATACGTTGTGTTAGGTGCACGTTATGCGACCTTAACGTGGCACCTAACGCAACGTCTTGGTGTGCAAGTAGCCTTAAAAAACCTGGAAAAAAATCATGCTGCCAGGGAGATCTGCAGCAGTTCCACAATCACTCACCTCCCTAGCTCCAGCGCTGCAGTTTTCCCTCCATCCTCCGGGTGGCGCTGCAATGCTAAAGTGAGATTGGCGGCTGTCGTCATGACGACAGCCGGCGATCTCACCAGGGGGAAGCAGAGCCTCGGAGGAGCGGAAAAAGAATGGCGGCCGACATCGGGATCCCCTGGAGGTATGTAGAAATGCTCCCGCTGTGCGCATTGCTCTGCACACAGCCTCTGGAGGCTACCCCGAGCAGAGGTCGGGATTATCACTCTGAGCTGCGGTTTTCCACCCCGACCCTAGCTCGAGATTACCACCAAGGAGGTTAAACAGACTGATTAAGTAAGCTCTCATATTTACGTGCATTGGGGGAAAGGGGTCCACAAAAAAAAAAAAAAAAAAAGATGTATACCCCTTAAAGGAAACCTGAGAGATTTTTAAAAAAAATTATATCTGGGGCTTCCACCTGCCCCCTCCAGGCTGATCGCTCCCTCACCATATTCCTGCACCACCTGGATCCTCTGCAATTTGGCCCTGGAGTCCTTTGGTCTGGGACGTACTACACAACATGCCCGGCCGCGCATGCCTCCACATCGTGCTCCCGTCGCCAGGAGTGTTCAGCACATGCGCAGTATGCTCCTGGCCACGGGAGCTCCCGCTGATGTCACCAGGAGCGTACTGCGCAGGCACAGACCATACTGGGCGTGCGCAGTATGCTCCTGGTGACATCAGCGGGAGCGAGGACACGGCAATGCAGGTGCAGTGGTTTTCAGACTTTAAAGTCGGAAATTCCAGAAGTGAACCGGAGGCGGTGCCGGAGCATCGGTGAGTGGCTGCGTGGGCACAAGGTGTCTGTGGGGGACCATTAGATGCCCCGGGTAAGTTCAATTCATTTTCCCCCCGACCCCTCTACAGTATTCCTTTAAAGGATACCCAAGGTGACATGTGACATGATGAGACATGTGTATGAACAGTGCCAAGCACACAAATAACTATGCTGTGTTCCCTTTTTTTTCCTCTGCCTGAAAGAGTTAAACATCAGGTATGTAAGTGGCTGACTCAGTCCTGACTCAGACAGGAAGTGACTATAGCGTGGCCCTCACTGATAAGAAAAACACTTTCAAACACTTTCCTAGCAGAAAATGGCTTCTGAGAGCAGGAAAGAAATAAAAAGGGTCAATAGTTCATAGATTTTAGCTCTGGCATACTTCAATGAATGAGTCATTGAGCAAAAACAATAAAACAGTAAAAATGTAAAAAGTAGATTTAAACATAAACTAAAACGGTGGTATATCGTGAAAAGTCAATTTTAGAAGAAGGAAGATAGATACAATTGTTTATTTCATTAGTTTATTTTCCCCTTGGGTGTCCTTTAAGGCCACACTTATAGTGGAGCATTGGGAAACCAGGTCCACCAATCGACCACTAGTACCAAGTGCTAACAAGCGCCCACAATGTTTGAGTATGAGAATAGCTGACAGGCAGTGAATTTACTGCGTTTACTGTCTGAAAGAGGACTACTAGATAAGAGATTTGAGTTGTTACAAATTGCATTCAACTTGGAATTCAACCAATCAAATGCAGAAACAGCTGATTTTGATTAACCTGATTCCAGCAACAATCCGGAATATTAGTATCTCATTGATGATCTCTAGAGACGGTGAATGAGGACCAAGGGCAGCAGAGCCAGGATAGTAAAAACCTTTTAATTTAGTATTTATATATCACCAACATCTTCCTCAGCGCTGTACAGAGTATATTGTCTTGTCACTAACTGTCCCTCAGAGGGACTCACAGTCTAATCTCTACCATAGTCCAAGGCAATCTTTATTGGCTGCACTCTTTCTAACACGATGCGCGGGTTATTTGCAGCACTGCTTTCCCTATACGTTGTGTTCCTGCTGATACAGGCAACGCAACACAATGGCACAGTGACACATTGCAGTGTGGTGTGTCAGACAATGTAATCACATTGCTAACGTGACGAAATTATATTATAAGGATGAAATTATATCATAATGGCTAGTACACAGGGGAGCGTTAGCAGGCGTACGTATGTATATGCTGCTGGTGAGTTTGGCGCAGGGCGAGCCAAACGAGAGCTCACTCTGCTGCTGCTCAAACTCCCAGAAGAGTAAAATACTATTCCCTCTTCCAGTCGTACCAAGAAGAAGGGAGAAGTAATTTGTGCTCCAAACTACCCGTGCAATAGTGCTATAGTGGCGCCCAAGTCAGGCACTATGCGGCCGGCGCCTTGCCCCCGTGCACTGAAAGCGCCTGCTTCGTGTTAGCAGTGCGGAGGAGTCTGTCGACATTGCAATTCCACAGGGCATGCAAAGCAACATATTGCTGTGAACAGTGCAATTTCTAGGCTAAACTGCACCCAGGGTGTACAAATTGCGACCCCTTTCTCTCACCCCCAGTGGACTTGCAAACCCTTTAGGAACAATCACATAGCCACAGGCCACAAATAGATCTGCCTACTTACTAGTAACCCGCCGCTCATCCAGGAGGAAGCAGAGACCAGGAAAAACACACAAGCTAAGACAGCCCGGAAAGCCCACTCCTCCATGGGCGCCGCGCACTGACAGCCTGCAGTACCACTATAGGCCATCAAGTGTCATCACACGGTGGTGACGTGATGATGACTTGACGTCGGACACAGGCAGCCCAGGAGGAGTCAAGGAAGGTGATCGCGTTGGTAATCTTCTTCCATTTGGATGCACAGCGCACCACCAGCATCCTAACAGTTATGACCTTCTGCCTGTGCCCCCTTTCTTCTACTTGCCATCTGCGCCCAGGGCAGTCGTCCTACCCAAGTAACAGCCCTGGCTGTGAATGTTGTATTACTGATGAGACTCTGACAGAAGCAATAGATGCATTTTAAGACAAATGACTCAATCTCTACTGGCTTTCTCATATCACTCTAGTAGTATCAGTCTACGTGGTATCATCTATCTGTGATCATAATAGCTGAACCATTACATAAGTTGAAAAAAAACTGCTCTAATTAAAGGAGAGCTCCCGAATCTCATATACAAAGCTTTCATACATTTCTGATCGATAAAAGATTAAAATAACAATCGTAAACCCATCGCTGTATGAATGATCACATGCAGCCCTTTGTTAAAGTTTTAAAGCTTATATCTAATTTTTTCAGATTAAAGTATATTAAGGTCAAAGGTCAGCTTGTATCCTTACATCTTGTAGCCATTACGTCTTTTAAGCGTGCCACAGTGCAATATAGTTGGACCCCTCTAGAAAGACACAGTGCATTAACACAATTGTTGTAATTTAAAAACCAATCCACAATCTCTTATTGCAGGGAAACAGACTGCTACCTAAGCATTTTATCCTTTGCCGCTCCACTTACCAAGCAAGAGAAGCAAAATGAATACAAATATTGAAACTCATTTTCTCCCCGCTGTAGTAATTGAATTCCTCTTTCTTCCTGAAAATATTTTCATACTGTTACTTTCGGATAGGGTAAATAGTATGGATATTGATACTTTTTTCAAGTAGAACTACTGCAAATACGTAGGGCTTCAATATTTTATTTGCCTGATTCTCTGTCATGCTGGGAGAGCATACAGTAGAGGCAAACATGTACAACTATTTACACTTCAAGGCTTCAATGCCATCTTACAGGTTCTATATACAGTTATGGAAATCGCCATTTTTTTTACACAAAAGAAACAGGTGCCCTTCTCCTAAGGCCTGGGACCCACTTGAGTAGTTTTGGCAGCGTTTTTGGATTGCAAAAGTCCACACAATGAGGTTTTAAGGAACAATTTGACTCTTTATTCTTCAAGTCACAAATCTCCTGGATTGTGGGTACAAGGTGTAGGCATAATTCAGAAATCCAATTCACAAAAAGACTGCCAGACACGTGTTTCACGGCCAGTAGCCACTTCCTCAGAGGTATACAGTATACATGTACATTGAGTGCCGGTCAAAGCCTAAATGCCAAATCGCAGTCTCTGATAAACTGTAGAGCGAGCAGTCCACACTGAATCCGCGCCAAGGCAGCTGCGGAATGAGAATATTCCAGTTTAGTGTTTTTGGATTGCCAACAATTGCCAGTGATTCCAAAAGCCATTTGTCAAGGAATGTAAAGGGAGGGGACCCACTAGATCAATTTCGACTAGGGCAAACTGTAATTGCTGTGCCTGCAGCATTTTTAGATCGATTACACTGTTATATCGATAAAGCCGGCACCAGATATATAAATGCTCTTTTAATGTATCTGCAAGACAGATACAGCTTAGCTTGAGAAAGGAGCGTTGCAGC